>NC_045426.1:63035006-63400006 GCF_902635505.1 Sarcophilus harrisii | reverse complement strand
TTAGACTTGATCTTATAAGACTTCCTCAGTTTTCATATCATCTAGAATAAAATATATAAGGATGACAATAATCAATTAAACATTTATTAATCACCTAATATATATCAGTCATTGGACTAAACACTAGGGATACAAAAAGAGGCAAAAGATAATCCCTGTTCTCAAAGAGTTTTATAATCTACATGAAATAAAATGGAAAAATGAAAACCTAATCCTATTGGCAGGGGTGGCCTTGCAGCAGTACAATTTTCAGAGGAATTAAAAGGTCTACCTGCTCTCTAAAGAACATATATGGGATTGCTCCTCCTACCAAGCCTAAAATCCTTGATGATTAAATCTAGGGTGGCTGAGGTCTGGGACAAAGGCCAGATATGGGTGTGTCTGGGAATAGGAACTCTGGCTACATCTTTTGAGAAGAAACTTATCTTTCAGCTTATTCAAACTAGATTTCCCTTGAGTCAGAAAGTGAAAATTCTGAGGCCTGGTGACCAACACACAGGTGGAAGAGTATGGAGTTTCATTCTAGAACCATTGGCTGCTGGAGGTTGAAAATGTTCTCCAGACCAAGTCTAATAATCATACTAATTTTAATAAATGGGAGAACTTGAGGGATCCAAATCAGAAAATGGCTTGCCCATTGTCACACATAACTTGTAGCCCAGTTGGATGTTTTCTGATTGGGAATCCAGGATTTCTTCTCATTACAATGAAATTTACCTGCTTGGAATAATGGGAAGTACATAGGGATCATTTGAGGATGTGAGCTCAAATCTTAGTTCTGCTAAGTCACAGTGTAACCCTTGGAATACCTCAGTTCCCTCTGGCAAATTAGGGAAGCTCAGTTAGATGACTTAGATGGATTTTGGGAGAATTTAAGTTTAGATTCTACTTCAGACTTTTAAAATCTATCTCTTACTAGTGACATGACCTTAGATAAAAAAATCTCTCAGCTTGAGTTTTCTTATTATAAAATGGAGATAATAACAGCACTTACCTCCAGGGTTGTTGTGACATAAATTAAGATAACATATATAAAATGTTTCTAAACTTAAAGTGCTATGTGAATGCTTTTTGTTGTTGTTTAGTCTCTTACAGGGAATGAATGACTCCATTTGGGATTTTCTTGACAAAGATTCTGGAGTGATTTGCCATTTCCTTCTTCTGTTCATTTTGCAGATTAGGAAACTGAGGCAAACTCTTGCCCAGGGTCAGCTTGTAAGAGCCTTAAGCCAGATTTGAATTTAGGTTTTTCTGACTTCCGAGCTGGTACTCTCTATTCCTTGGATCATCTAGCTGCCCTAGCTATAACAGGAACACAAGCTATTATAAAAATCCTATGATCTCAGTTGCCACTGCTTCCCTAAACACAAGAGAATGGGGTTGGGGAGGCCTGAGCTCAGCATATTCACAAGAGTCCAGCTTCAAGGAAGGGTGGGGCTGATGCTTTGTCTGAGCCTGTGGATTGCCAGGTGTAGCCACCAAAGGGTGAAGGAGAGGGTGACAGGCAAGGACAAGCCACAGTATATGTGTCTTCTTTTTGCTCCAATGTGAAGCATTTATTTACTGACCGAAAACAAAATTACAACGAGTATCTTGACCTTGGAGAGGTAAAGATGTAAAAACGACTCAAAGTGAGCTAGGGAGGGAAACGATAGGGTGGAGTGAGGGTTGGGGTGAGGAATGGGATTAGAAGAGTTGGGTCTACCTTTCTTCCGTGTGGAGATCTAGAGCAGAAAACACTCGGTCGGCACTCATCTGCAATTAAAGGCTAGCGCTAATCTTAAAACATTTTGCCTGAGGTACTGGGAGATTAGTTTAGGGTTATACTTCTAGGGTAAGGACTTGAACCCAGCCCTTCGGTACTACTAGAAATTAGCTTCTTTAGTTCTTAGGCCAGCCCGTCTTCCCGGGGAATTGCTAGGAAAATAGATTTAGGGTGCAGATCATCAGATCTGAGCACCTCATCCTTCAGAATAAGAAACTGAGTTTTAGGTTAAGTGTTCAAGGTCACACAGGATTCTAACCCAGGCCCTCTATCGCCGATCTGATGCTATTTCCACGACATCCTTCAGGTGACATTGGGGAAAAGCACGGCCGGGCAGTTGCCCCGATTCATAGCGCAAGAAGTGGCTGAGGAACAGGAGGCTCCAGTTGGGGAAGGACAAGACAAGGGGTAGAGAGAAGCCGGGCTCTCGCCCCAAAAGACCACTTCTGGTCCTCCGAAGCAAAAGGGCCCTGAAAAACCAAGCTCCTCCCCTTTTCCCCAGCCCTCCCCCCGCACTAGGTGGGGCGGGGCGAGCGGTGGCCCCTCCCTCACCGCCGTGCCGGGTTGCTGGGGAGCTCGCTGCTCAGTGCGCTCTTTAACCGGCGGCTGCCCCACGCTGCCCCCTCCGCTTAGGGACACCTGGGGCCGGAGACGAGCGAGAGAGCCGGGAGGCAGGTCCGCAGTGTCCTGCGGGAACTCGGAGAATCCTGGGGCGGGGTCAGGGAGCGCAGCGCCACGAAGCTAGGGACCAGCGGCGAGGGCAGAAGAGCCCTAGGTGCTGGGAGAGCCCAGACGAGTGGAGCTCGGGATCCGCATAGTAGAGCGGGGCGCAGCTGCCCTCTCCTCCGGCCAGCCTGGGAGGATGGAAGACACCCGCTCGCCCTGTGAGTACCGCAGCTCATGTGCCCCCTCCCTCCTCCTTTTCCCCTCCCTTTCCCTGGGCTCTTTTCTCCTTCCCTCTTAGCTCCTTTCCTCCAGCTCTCCGCCTTTGTGTGGGTTTTGCTGCAGCCCCCTCCCCACCCACGGGCCCCAGCGCCCTCCTCCGTCCGTCAGTCCCTCCGCCCTCCTTTGTGGAGCCGCCCGCAGCCGCCGCAACCGCCCTTGAGCCCGGCCGGCCGCCGCAGCCTCTCTCCTTCGTCTGAGAGAACGCATCTCTTCCAGGCTCCCCTCTTGGGGCCTGGGCTCCAGCCCCCGCTCCGGGGCGCATCCGAAAGGGGGGCTGCCCCTTTGGGTTGCCCTGACCTGTTCTCCGGCCGGGCTCCATCGGTGCCCCCCGCCGTGCGCGGGCGCTCAGCTTTGTGTCTCCAGCTCCCCCGCCCCCTCTCCCCCACCCCTTTTTTCCTCAGGCTTTGCTTGGTTCCTGGAGCTCTCTCTGCGGCCGCGGTTCCCCGGAGGCTCCCAGTGAGGGGCCGCGGCGTGGGTGGGGTGGGCTGCGGGGTGGAGGTACTGTCTCGTGGTCCTCCCCTGTCCCCGGGGCGGGCGGACAGCCTGCCTGCCTGCGCCCGGGCGCTAAGGGGCTGCGTCAAAGACAGCGCCGCCGCCGCAGGTGACAGGCTGGGCTGGGAAGTTCTCCCATCCCCCTCGCGTTCTCACCCTTTTCCTCTCTGCGCCCTACAGAGATGGACCGCGATGCCGCCCGGAGAGACCACCCCGGAACGCTGATGGAAACCCGGACTGGGGCCAGCGGAGACGCTCAGCCGGGGGGTAGCGGCGGCAACGCGGATGGTGAGGAGTCCTCGGCTGCAGCAGATCCCAGTGCCCATCCCCAATCGGAGAAGATGCCGGAGCCCAGCAGGAATGTGGCGGCTGCAGCGGCGCCAGCAGCAGCAGCAGCAGCAGCGCCCAAGGGCAGCCGGGCAGTTCCGAATCGGTGCGTCAAGGACCCCAAACTAGTGCACCATCGCTTCCTGCGGCGCAGCGTGGTGGACTCAGACCAGGAGGAGTTGCCCGGTTTGGAGCCGCCGGAGCCGGAGCCTTCTCCGCAACCCCCTCAGCCCCTGCGCAAGGTCCTGCTGCTCTCCAAGACGCGCCGGCTCATTGCAGAGCGAGCTAAGGGTGGAGGGGCGCGCGCAGCGCCAGAGCTCCCGGGGGCCCCACTGCCACCAGCAGCAGGTGCCCCGATCCCCGAGGCTGCCCGCGAAGCGAGCCCTAGCCCCGGTAGCCAAGGGGATGGAGCTGCCGCGGCGGGCGTAGCAGCTTCTTCGGCCGCGGAGAGCAGCCAGGATGTAGAGAAGAAGGAGGCCGCCACGGTGTCGGCTTCGGCGGCCCCGGCGGAGGTGAAATCCGAACCCGGACCCACCAAAAAAGAGGAGCCGGAGGAGGAGGAAGAAGATGATGAAGACGACTTGAAGGCCGTCGCCACCTCTCCAGATGGCAGGTTCCTCAAATTTGATATTGAGCTGGGTCGGGGCTCCTTCAAGACAGTCTACAAGGGACTGGACACCGAGACTTGGGTGGAAGTGGCCTGGTGTGAACTTCAGGTAATCATTTCTTACTTTGCCTAGTGGGGTGGACTAACCCCGTTTCTCCCCACTCCCATCCCTTCTGGCTTCAGCCCTTTCCCGTACCCCAAACCCTCCCTTAGGTAGTTAATTGCTTGGGCATCACACAGCTTAAGGCCTAGTTGTTCATTGTATGGGTTAACTGGAGAGCTTCCTTAAAACCACCTGCATTTTCCCATTCCTTGACGTTTATGAGAGGCTGTGTGTGTGTATGTGTGAAGGGACAGGATAATGCATTTTTATGATTTTAGTCCATTGTTAAATCTGTAGCCCCCTTTTCTTTCTGGGAGAAAAGACTCCTTTAGGCCATAGGTTCAGTTTCTGCTTGGGCAATGTAGTTTTCTTGTGATAGGAGTTACTGAATGACTAGTCAGTTGCTAGGGAAGGAGTGCCACCTGCCATATTAAGCTAGAAACTTCTGGGTTTTTAGCAAGGGTAATAGTATCATTCTTTGTTTAAAAAAAAAAAAAAAACTAAAACGCTTGAATTTAAGCTGTGAGTTGTCGATTAGAAAGAAAAAAAAAGAAGAAAAAGAAAGAGTACCTTCAGTCCTATTAAGAATGCCCACCCAAAGAGATTTGTCACACATTATTTAGTATTAGGGAAACCAGGTGCCAAATATATACTCCTAATTGTAGTTGTTTTTTTTTCCCCCCTGGAGGTAGTCATGATTAAGTAGAACATGGAATTTGGATGAGAGTGTTAAGGCCATTGGTTCATTAAATGAATTCAGAAATTGTTGAAGCTCTTGAAACAAAATCATAGGAAATGTGAATTTAAAAAGTAAGGGCCATTCTTCGGCATGAATTTTTCATAAGTTCGCCACACATTGGCCCAGCCTGCTTGGTATGCTATAGGATTATATAAACTGCAACATGATCTACTTAAGGGGCAGTTTTTGGAGGCCTTGGGGTCTAATTGTCTAAATCTCCATTTTATCAGTACTTAATGAGAAAGAACTGCTGCAGTCAGTCATTCTGAGTTTTTCCTAGTCTAATTACCCCTGGGGTTTCTTTAAAGTATTATTTGAACTGGGATCTAGACCCCAGTGACACAGAGGCAAAATGTTAAGCTTCAAGAGTGAATTCCACATCTGATGCAATGCTCAAGTAAGATAGTCCTTAGTGCCACCTAGGCTAATTTTTGATAGCTTTGCAGACTACTACTTGGGTGCCAGAAATATGATTCAACTATACCACATCAATCCCGGTGTCATCTAGGTATGTTCCTGGAGGGAACCTAGATGTAATTGGGGAAGTCTGTCTAATTCAATTACATTGAGATTCTAGGATTTGGGTCTTTCTCTTGAAACTGAGTACAGTTTTTTAGTTTCTTTACATCTCATGTACTTTTTTCAGGTTTTTTTTTTTCCCTTTTTCAATACAAATTAATGAAACTCTGCTGGAATTGGGGTGGGGGGGAGGGTGAAAATTAGCCCTACCTGTTCTATCTTAGCTTGTATGTACTGCTGAGTTTGGCAGCTGCAGAGCCAGCCTATTGGAAGCTGGATAGGAAAAAAAGACAAGTCAGGAAGGCCGCAGTGTTGAGGAGCCCAAGACCCAAGGCAGCAAATCGCTAGTTCTTTGGTAAGCAGTAACTTTGGCTGGATGAGAAGGCAAGTCAGAAAAGAAAAACTTAGGGAAGGAGAAGCAAGAGGGTCTTTCCAGAAGAATTTGTATTATTTTAATATTGGTGATTTCTGAACTCTGTTGCCTTTTTTTTTTTATAAACCCCTCCCCCCCCAACTTTTCCATGACTGCCAGACATTGTGTTATAGACATTGTATTTACAAAGAACAGGTACTCAGTCAATTGAGGTGGTGTTTGTAGGTTGTAAAACAGATCTGGGTTCATGGGGGATAAAGTTCAAAAGGTAAAGAGCATGCAACTAAAAAAAGTGCCTAGATCCTTTATTTAAAGAGACTTGACAAAAAATAGCCAGCCATATTTCTAGATGTCTGAAGGAAGGTACTAGGCGATTAGTCCAATGCCTTCATTTTATAGATAAGTAGACTAAAAGCCAGAGGCTTAAAGTCATATAGGTAGTAAGGACCTTAAGCCTGGTTAGAGCAGGAGTAGTTAAGTGATGTGGCTAAAGTCATGAAGATAACAATTGGCAGAGTTCAAAGGCTAGGTCTTCTGATTCCAAATCCATCTCTTTTTATATTGTGTAGACAGTGTTACTTCCCTTTAAAGCAGAAAGTTTAACTAAAAGATGTTTCAAGGTCATTTTCTAATGAAAGAAGCATACTTTTACATTCTTTTTTAAAAATTACATTTTTTTTTTAACATTGTGAACTTAAGAGCCATCACCTAGGATTCTTGAATAGGTGAAAAACAATAGGGTGGTGGTATAGATTATAAAATATTTCTGTGCCTGCCAGATGCTGTGTAAAGTCTGAGGTATAGTGGTTGCCCTCTAGTAACTTCAAGATTTAAAGCTGGGGAAAATGACGTGTTAAAAAAACATAAATATGCCAACAAAAACCACCTTACCAAATAAGGTGGCTAGGATTAATGCCAGATGAGAAATACACACAGGAAGTTTTATTGGAATCCAAAGAAGGGACAGTTCAGTTCTGCTGGGTTGGTCAGGGAAAGTTTTATTTGGAGGAGTTGGAATTGGAGTGGAGCTCTAAAGGAAGGTAAGGAGGGTGAGAGAGGATTTTGTGTTTGGTCCTGGAGATAATAGGGAGCCATTGGAGTTTATTGAGTAGGGGGTTGACATGATCAGACTTACCCTTTAGGAATATCACTTTGATGAATGATGGAAAGACTTGAGGCAGATCACAGGCTATTGTAATAGTCTGGGTGTAAGGCGATGAAAGTTTGCATTGGAATGGTAGCAGTATCAGAAGAAAGAAAAGGTAGTATCTTGGAGAGGTACTGAAAAAGTAAAATCGAGAGGCCTTGGAAAATGGGTTGGATATGGGGGATGAGAGATCCATGAATATATAAGACCTTTTTGAGTGGAACAGAGGAAAAGTTTGCTTAATAGGATAATAGGAGATAAAGACTGAAAGAGCCAGATCCTAGTGAGCTTAGAATGTTACTTAAGATATTTTGACTTTATTCTTTTTGGCAGTGGGAAAGTGTTGAGGAGAGGAACAACACAATGGAAGCAATAGTTTAGAGGTATGAATCTGGCTACATCACAGTGGATGGGAGAAAAGTTGAGGCAGGGAGTTCATCTGAAAGTTTTCTGGAATCTAATAAAGGTGTTAAAGAGTATTGGCAGTGGGAGTAGGAAGCAAGACAGATGAGAGCAACCTTGTGCAAAAAAGGCTCAAAAGGATTTACTGTTTGGCTTTGGAGAAACATCTTCGTCAAAGATGTCTTTTAAAAAAAACTCAAGAAACCAAACAAATGGTGGTATGGTTGACTTGGACTAAGGAAGTTAAGAGAATGAGCTCTTTTTGAAGGAAAGATGATGAATACAGTTTGGAATATGATGAACATGAGGTGATGGGAAAATTATTTGGTGGAGTTTACTTGCTGGATGCTGGAAATGAGAGATAGAGGTAAAGGCCCAAACTATAACTTTGGGAATCATAAGCATAGAAGGTGATAGTTGTAACTTAGAATTTTTAAAGAAATTTATAACATATTTTTTGCATATATTTAACCTATATGCTTGCTATCTTGTGGGGGGGAAGCTAGAGAGGGAGGAAGAAGAATTTAGAGCACAGTTTTACAAAAAGGAATGTTGAAAACTAGCATTACATGTATTTGGAAATATAAAATGCTATTAAAACATTTTTTAAAAATGTACTTGGGATCAGTGATAAATATTGGTAATAACATCGATTAGGGTAAATGTCAAATGGCTACTATTGATGCAGTAAAAGACTTTTATTCTTTTAAAATTGGATTGCAGATAGTCTTTCTGCTCATTAAAGTCTTTTGCTGTTTTGTAGTTTTTCAGGTTTAGAGATTTTGTTGACTTAAATATAGATCAGTGAATTCCAGATTGCTTCTCTTCCCCCAGAGCTTTTAATCTTTGGTCCTCCAGAACATTACCATCTATAATTATTCTCTTCACATTTTTTCCAAACATTCTTAAGTTTCTCATTATTTTTCCACAAATGGTCGACACTTTTGAGCAGTATACAGATTTTTAAACTATGAGTGAAGAATGTATAAATGTATTATATATGTGTATGTAATATATATTCCTTTCAAGTCCCTAAATCAGAAAGGAATCAATTTTTGTGCTGAATTAACATTAACACAAGTATAATGATAATTCCTTTGTCCTAGAAATAAGTTTTCTGTATAACTGTATGATTTTTCAGATACCTATAGCTTAACCCTTTAAGCAGCAACTCTGACTGCTTAAACGTTTGGAGGATATATATTCCCTTTCCACTTACACCCATCCTTGTTTAAGTACAAGACGTTAAATGTAATTTAACCATTTGTTGACAATCCAGGATACTCATAATTATTTTTCTGTTGCATGTGTAAGTGTTTGGGGTTGCCTTTGGCAGTCATAGAAATGAGGAAGACTGTTTGACCAACCCTTAAAAAAGTCTTCAAGCTTTCATTGAGTGTGTTCTTTAAAAATGCCTTCTATTGTAATTTATTTTAGTATTGACTTATGGAGAATAGTAATAGTTTATTTGCTTTCTTCTTGGCTATTCACCTATCTCCAGTCTTCTGTATAAAAAGAAACTGTGTGTCCATCCTTGTTGGAATAGTGCTAAATATGAGGAGAAACAGGCTGTGGGCTTATGACTTAGGGCTTATGAGGTTATACTTGGAGAAGAAGATGTGAATTTTTGAATTTTTGTGTATGATCTCTCTTTAGACTACTTTAGCACTTTCTTTTTTACCTTTTTGGCTTGCTTCCTAGTTCTCCTTTGTGAAAAAGATATAGTGCAAGTGAACTCTGTCTAAAGTGAGATGTTATTATAGAAAGAAATGACAATTAATCTTGAAATAGGGCCAGCAGTGGAAGCTTAAAAAAAAATCAGAGATCACCAGTATCTACAATCACATACTTAGTTGGCAGTGAGTTGTAGTGGTTAAAGTAGAATCTGGTGTAAGAAAGATCTGAATTCAAATTCCAATTCAAACATTTATTAGCTGTGTGAAAGTCATTTAACCTAGTCTTAGAAAGTCACTTAACCTTTCTGAACCTCAATTTCCTCATGTTTAAAATAAAGGGATTGGACCTGAAGGCCTCTGAAGTCCTTTGCAGTTCTGAGAAAAGTTAAGTCTATCATAGTTGATCATCATATAATCTTGCTATTACTGTGTACCATGTTCTCCTGGTTCTGTTTACTTCACTCAGTATCAGTTCATGTGAGTCTTCCCAGACTTTTCTGAAATCAGCTTGCCTCCCTTGCAGTTCTAAATCTGTGATGCTGTAACTGAACCTTCTTCTGTTACAAAGAACTCCATTTCTCAAGCTTCCTTGTATACCTCAGTTCCCTTTACCTCTTCTTCATCTTTCCTTTCAATCCACCTATTGCCTTCATACAAGGGTAGTATCATGGAGAGAGCATATTAGCTATGTAACCTTGGCGAAATCAAATGTTATGACCCAAATAAGTCTAATTATGTTGACCCCTACCTATGACACAGAGTTGTTGAGAAAGCACCATAAACCAAGTGCCATCTAAATGAAAGTTTATTCTTTTCTGATGCACAAGAAAAGTTGTGATTTTTAAAAATTGATTATTTTTGCAATGAGAATTACTTTCATCAAAGCAGATCACAAATTCTCTAGTCCCTTGGAGATAGTTTCAGGAGTTGCTTTGGCCAAAATATTAAATCAGTCTTCTGATCCTTAGCTTTTCCAGACATAGTGCATTGGTTCCTCAGGTGACAAACACACATTTTGTTGCCAGGCTGGTACTCAAGAATTTTCCAGCTTGGGTAGGATCTTGGAGATCCCAGGGTCACCTCTGAGTTTTAGATGAAGACTTTCACAGGGATGAGTGGTTTTATAATAATAATTATTATTATTTATTAGTAATTACTACTGTAACTTTTAATCTGACATGATTAAAGGAATGGTTTCTGGGACCTCCAGACTTTTCTCCCCTTCTCCTCACTTCAGATATGGGAATACAGGGAAACTGTCAACCTTTGAGACTGATAAGGGAAAGAAATCTTTCTTGATGACATTATTTTAGAGCGTGAATATCAAGCTCTAAATTATTCAGAGCACTGATGCTTTATTTCAGCTTCTTGCTTACCTTGCATTTATAGTAACGCTTAAGGTTTGCAGAGCCCTTTTGTATGTTTTCTTTGATCCACATATGTTCTTTTTAATTGTAAGTAACCATTTATTTGTCACCAATTTACAAGTCTTGTGTAATTTATCACCAAACAAGTAGGTGAGGTTTCCAGGACTGCTTGGTTACATCCCACTTGCCCATAAAAACAAACTCAAATTTTCATTGCTGTCCCACTTTCCTGTTCTTCTTGTTTTGTTTTTCTTTAAAAACTTTTGCCTGCTTGTGCAGGCAATATTTGTGCAGGTTAATATTTTGTTTGATGTTCATTGGTGCTTAGTACCGTACCATCTTTGGGTGAATATAGTTAGTCTAGCTCAGCTTCCTTTGGACTCTTTCTCTGCCCTTTGACTAATTTCTTTCTGTCTCATTTACTTTAGCTTCTGGGGTGCTCTTGTTCCTTCTTCCCACTATTACCTCACTGGTTCAGGCCCCTATCATATGGGCAATTGAAATGATACCCTGACCTCCTTTCTCCAACCTATCCTTCACACAGTCGCCAAAGTAATCTTCCTAATGCATAGGTCTGATGAGATCACAGAGGGGGAAAGTTCAGGGAAAATTTCCTCCCTATCCAAACTCCCACTGTTTGTTCCTGCTCCACAGGATTCTTCCTCATTTGTACTCTTGCCTCATTTTGTATTTATTATCTTTTGTCTCTTCTATCGCCTGAATTGTCATCAGTTAGTTCTTAGTTCCTTTTCTCTTTCCCATGGGTAATGAGGTAACTTTTCACTTCTCAGAGGAGAATGTGATTTTCAACATGATTTTGTGATGATATTGCATTATGCTGGATTTCCTCCTCTTTTCTTTTTTTCTTTCTTTTTAAATTAAAGCTTTTCAAAACACGGGTGAACAATTCTTCAATTTTAGCCCTTTCAAAACCCTGTGTTCCAATCCCCCTTTTACCCCCCGCTTTCCCCTACACCCTTCCATAGATGTCAAGTAGTCCAATATATGTTAAACATGGTAGAAATATATGTTAAATTCAATATATGCATACATATTTATACAATTATCATACTGCACAAGAGAAAAAGTGAAGCAAAATGCAAGCAAATGACAACAAAAAGAGTGAAAATGCTATGTTGTGAACCACACTCAGTCCCCACAGTCCTCTCTCTGGGTGTAGATGGCTCTCTCCATCACAAGATTATTGGAAATGATCTGAATAATCTCATTATTGAAAAGAGGCACATTCATCAGGATTGATCATCGTATAATGTTGTTGCCGTATATAATGATGTCCTGGTTCTGCTCATTTCACTTAGCATCAGTTCATGTAAGTCTCTCCAGGCCTCTCTGAAATCATCTTGCTGGTCATTTCTTACAGAACAATAATATTCCATAATATTCATATATCATAATTTATTCAGCTGTTCTCCAATTAATGGGCATCCCTTCAGTTTCCAGTTTTTTGCCTCTCTTTTCTTCTCTGTCACTTTTGCTAACTCTTTTCCTCTTACCTTAAATGCAGGTAATTACCCCAAAGATTCTGTGCTTGAATCCTCTTTTTTTCTTCACTTGATTACTTTCCCTGATAGCTGATACATAGTAGGTGTCATATTGACTTGACTTTATTCGTTTTTTGTAGCTTAAATTGGCCTCTCTATATAGATGCTTTCAAGATATATATATATATCCAGTACAGACTTTTTATTTTCTAGTTCTTTACTTGACACATATCTCAATTAGATTTTTCTATGACCATCTCAATTTTGACGTGTCCAAAACAAAATTCCTTTCCCTTCTTTCTGTCCTGCCATCTTTCAGTTGCAATTGGCATTTCCAGTCTTATCACTCATACTTTACTGTTTGAACTTTATAGTAAATTCTTTTCCCAGTTCTTTTTCTAAATATGCCTTGGGATCTTTCCATGAAAAGTACCTCTATTTGTGCTGTCTCTTCTGCCTGTATTGCTAATTTTGTTTTCCCTACATCCTTCCCCTCACCCTTCATATAAGAAGGTTGAAATTAGTAAGTTTAATTAAATGGATTGTACTAGTGAATTTTCCTTCTCAGTCTCCCCATGACAAGTTTGAGGATACATTTAATTCAACAAACATTCATTCACTCATTTAGTGATTTATTAAGCAGGTACTATTTGACAGGTACTGGGAAGAAGAAAGAAGAAAATGGAAAAAAAAAAGTTTCTTGCTCTTTAAGAGCTTGCATTCTACCTAGGAAATATAGCTTATACACAGCTAAATTACATTCTAGACAAGAATGGAGAGAGATACTATTAACAATTGGAATGAAAGCTTCTTGGACAAGATAAGATGGTCCATGAGTTAAAGCTTAAAGATAAATGTTCTGAGAGGGAGGGACTACATTCCGGTCTTGTAGGTAGGGGATAGTGTGTGCAAATTCAGAAAGGTTGAATATGTGACTTTAAGGTTGGGGAACAGCTCTTAGAGAAGGTTTGATTGGAAAGTAGACTGTTTAAAGTGGTATACTAGAATTAGAGAAATTTAGTTTGGAGTCACATTGAAGAGGACTTTAAACATCAAGCTGGTATGGATCATGGCATCTAACCCAAGGTGCCAAGTATCCCTAACAGGGCTCACCAAATCACACATCGGAATCCTATTTGCTATATTTTTTCTAATCTATGAATGGTGATCCAATTACTGAGATTATTGAGAAATAAGCCATTGAATGAATTTTTTATTAGGAATAGAGGTGGTTCTCAAGTATATTCATTTTCATGAAAATATTTTGACCTCAATTTGTCCTTTATGATTATGTAGTGTTTTATTGTCTTATTTATTCTGTTAAGTGTGAGTGTTAACAAAGGAATTGGATGAAACCATAGAATTTGAGGGGCAGCTTGTGATTCAGAAGTCAAAAAAACATGAGCTCTAGTCTTGACCACCCCATCCAACTGTGGGATCTTAGGCAAGTTCCTTTAATGCTCTATATCAATGTTTTTAACCTTAAAATGCTAGATTGTTTTCATTTTTCCATTCCAAGATGATATTTATATATGATGAAATTGGAAAACCTTCTTGACAACTGGCAACATCTCCTTTTGTGTTGTATATTTTACTTTTGTTTAAGGGAGGGTGAGATTAAGCTGAATATGGATCCCAGGATTATGTTTATATAGTCACAAAATGCTGTCTCTGATATCTCTTGGCTCTGCTATATAAGGCCTTTCCTTATCCCAACATCCAATTGCTAGTACCTCTAGTCTGATGGCATCTTCTATTTGTAATGCATGTATTTATATGCATACCTGTTATATATACCATATCACTTCTGCCTTTTTATAGAATAAATCATTCTTGAGGAATTTTGTTACTGTCTTTCTGTTATTAGTACCTAGCATGGTGCAGTGCTAGGTACTTAGTAGGCACTTAATAAATACAGTAGAATAACAGAATTTATCTTAATAGAGGAAGCTTAGAGGTCATAAAATTCAACTTCCTATTTTATACATAGTTATGGATTTTTCCCCCTTGGCAATCTTCAGATAAAGATTGGTTGACCATTTGTTGAGACTTTAATATCTGGGATTCCTTTCATGTACTAATTGGACTACATAGCCACTAAAGGTTCTTTTTCTAAGAACCTGTATAATTGTGTGATAATTGAGAAAAGTGAAGCTGACCCAGGTAAGAAAGTTCTTTTTATTTATTTTTTTTTTTAATCACTTTTTTATTTAATAGCCTTTTATTTACAGGATATATACATGGGTAACTTTACAGCATTAACAATTGCCAAACCTCTTGTTCCAATTTTTCACCTCTTACCCCCCCCACCCCCTCCCCTAGATGGCAGGATGACCAGTAGATGTTAAATATATTAAAATATAAATTAGATACACAATAAGTATACATGACCAAAATGTTATTTTGCTGTACAAAAAGAATCAGACTCTGAAATATTGTACAATTAGCTTGTGAAGGAAATCAAAAATGCAGGTGTGCATAAATATAGGGATTGGGAATTCAATGTAATGGTTTTTAGTCATCTCCCAGAGTTCTTTTTCTGGGTATAGCTAGTTCAGTTCATTACTGCTCCATTAGAAATGATTTGGTTGATCTCGTTGCTGAGGATGGCCTGGTCCATCAGAACTGGTCATCATATAGTATTGTTGTTGAAGTATATAATGATCTCCTGGTCCTGCTCATTTCACTCAGCATCAGTTCGTGTAAGTCTCTCCAGGCCTTTCTGAAATCATCCTGTTGGTCATTTCTTACAGAACAGTAATATTCCATAATTTTCATATACCACAATTTATTCAGCCATTCTCCAACTGATGGACATCCATTCAGTTTCCAGTTTTTAGCCACTACAAAAAGGGCTGCCACAAACATTCGTGCACATACAGGTCCCTTTCCCTTCTTTATAATCTCTTTGGGATATAATCCCAGTAGTAACACTGCTGGATCAAAGGGTATGCACAGTTTGATAACTTTTTGAGCATAGTTCCAAACTACTCTCCAAAATGGTTGGATTCGTTCACAACTCCACCAACAATGCATCAATGTCCCAGTTTTCCCGCATCCCCTCCAACAATCATCATTATTTTTTCCTGTCATCTTAGCCAATCTGACAGGTGTGTAGTGGTATCTTAGAGTTGTCTTAATTTGCATTTCTCTGATTAATAATGACTTGGAGCATCTTTTCATATGACTAGAAATAGTTTCAATTTCTTCATCTGAGAATTGTCTGTTCATATCCTTTGACCATTTTTCAATTGGAGAATGGCTTGATTTTTTATAAATTAGAGTTAATTCTCTATATATTTTGGAAATGAGGCCTTTATCAGAACCTTTGACTGTAAAAATATTTTCCCAGTTTATTGCTTCCCTTCTAATCTTGTCTGCATTAGTTTTGTTTGTACAAAAACTTTTCAGTTTGGTATAATCGAAATTTTCTATTTTGTGATCAGTAATGATCTCTAGTTCTGCTTTGGTCATAAAGACCTTCCCCTTCCACAGGTCTGAGAGGTAAACTATCCTATATTCCTCTAATTTATTAATAATTTCATTCTTTATGCCTAGGTCATGAACCCATTTTGACCTTATCTTGGTGTACGGCGTTAAGTATGGATCAATGCCTAGTTTCTGCCATATTAGTTTCCAAGTTTCCCAGCAATTTTTATCAAACAGTAAGTTCTTATCCCAAAAGCTGGGATCTTTGGGTTTGTCAAAGACTAGGTTGCTATATTTGTTGACTGTTTTGTCCCTTGAACCTAATCTATTCCACTGATCAACTAAGGAAAGTTCTTTTTAAAGAATTAGTATTAGTGCGTGTTAACATTTATACTAATGTATATGTTAGTTTTAGTAATATTGTTGTTATTTGAGATTCACAATAAGATTGTGTAATAAGTAGTATCACCATTTTTTACGAGTAAAGAAACTGAGGTTGAAAAAGATTGAGACTGACCTTTGTCACAGAGCAAGTATATGTTAGAGACAGAACATGAAATCTTGACATATGTAGAAATACATGTATCCTGCTAAACCACTTATATATAAAAATAATCTTAGGGCTTCCTCATAGTTTCAAGGTTGCAATGCCTTCACAAAAATTTCTTTAGTACTGCAAATTCGAGTATATTAGAGTGTAATTTTTTAATTTGTTGTGATGCATATCACCACATTAAACACTAAATAAATGAATTAAAATAGGCTAATGATTTAGAAGTAATACAGATTTACAATATATTTGTGTGTGTAGATTGCTGTCTTCATTAGGGTCCTTTACCATAACTATACAACTTGATGCATTGATCAGTTTTCAGTTCTAAATAATAGGTTTTAAAAATACACTATTTTAAAAAATAAACCATTTTGATTCTGGGAAGATGGCAGAATAAAGCAGAAAACTTTCAACTCTCCAACTCTCCTCCATAGAAAAAGACAGACCATTGCCTCAGAGGAAAGGTAGAGAAAGCAGAAATAAACAAAAGTCAGAGTAAAGCAGTTGTTTTAAGACAGCCTAAGAAGACCACAGGAAAAAACTGGCCTCCTGGGGCAAAAGTTTAGCCTAGTGCAGTGCAAATACTTCAGGCCAACTCGGTGGAATAAACAAACAGGGGAGTAAAGGGAGGAAGTAGCTGGCGTTAGAGACAACCTCATCTTAGAAACTTTGATTTCCCAAGCTGTGTCTGTCTGTGAGAATGAGTGAGGGTCTGACAGGTGAATAGACCTTCTTCCAGTATCGAGGGTAAAAAGCACAACTATTGACCATATGAATCATGGTTGGATTGCTGCTTTTGGGGAGAATGCGCGCTGCTGGCTCTGGACACTTGCAAGAGAGCAGAGTCCATGGTTACAGTTCCAGGGAAGAGAGAGCAGGTGTAGTTAGCAGCTACCAGAAAGACCAAAGAGAATAAGATTATTTTCGGGACATCGTGACTGGGGCCTCTAGTCTAGCTTCTGGGACAGATCTCAGAAAGTAAGAAGGACCTAGGACTTGGGCCACACCTTAGGACTAGAACCTGATCATATAACAGCTGTTAAATACATTAAAATAACAACAGCAAAATGAAAATAAGCAAGCAAAGGAGAAAGAACCGAACCGTAGAGGATTGCTATGGGGATCGAGAAGATCTGGGTTCATATTCAGAGCAAAATGATGGAACTAAAAAGCCATTCCCATTTTAAGGAGAAATGTCAGATGGTCCTAAGCATAAAAAGATTTATTGAAGAGCTTAAAAAAAACTTTAAAAGCAAATAAAAGAGATTGAGGGAAAATTAGGGGGGAAAGTAGAACAATTCAAGAAAATTTTGAAAAGGAAATCAACCATTTGAAATAGAGAATCAAAAGTTTAAGGAGAAAAATAATTCCTTGAAAACTAGAAAGAAGCTATGGATGTTATAAAGAGACAAAGAAGTAATTTTTTAAAAGTCAAAATTCTGATTGTTTTTCTTGTATAAGTAAAACTTATAGAGCCAAGAATAGAAGGAATGAAGAAAATTGAGGACAAACTTTCATAGACAATCTCTCAGATACGATGTGATTGAGTAGGAATACTGCTGTGGAGTAGGAAATGATGAGCTGCTTGATTTAGAAAAACATAAAAAAAAAAAAAAAAAGACCTGTACTTAGGAAGGAAGAGGCTATTCACCTTTAGAGAAAAACATGACAAATGATAATAAGCACAATAGTACATTCTTACATATATGTGTTTGTTTATAGATATGAGTATGCTTAATTATAGCCTTCTTGGACAGGGAAAGGGTTTAAAGTAAAAAGTGCAAATTAGAACAAAAGGAAACAAAGAAAATTTGGACAGCTTTGAAAACAATGTGTAGTCTTTATAGATTTTCTTGAAATGAAAATGTATTGCTTTATATTGAATCCTCTTATGTTCTGGGTACCTGGCAATGTTTTATTTTCCTTATTTTGTATTTAAGTTTAAAAACATGAAAAAATCCATCTTTCCTGTGCTTTCTGTACTTCATTGGTTTAGTGAAGTATAGATACTTTCTCACACAGTATAGGTTACCATCATCAGTACTTTGTCATCCTGTGAGATTCTTGCCTTTATCCTTTCATGAGTCTTCCATAAAGGATCTGTCTAACACTGTAGTTTTTGGAGTTTTTTGCATGTTATGGATTTCAGTATAAAACTATGAATCTAATCTGCCTCCTTTCCTGGTGTTATATTTCCCTGGCTCATACTTTTTTTTAAATTAAAGCTTTTTATTTTCAAAAAATATGCATAGTTTTCAACATTCACCCTTGCAAAACCTTGTGTTCCAGTTTTTTTCTCCTTCCTTCCTCCCACCCCCTCCCTTAGATGGCAAATAATTCAATTTATGTTAAACATGTGCAATTCTTCTATACATATTTTCACAGTTAACATGCTCTACAAGAAAAATCGGATCAAAAAGGAAAAAAAGTGAGAAAGAAAACAAAAAGCAAGCAAACAGCAACAAAAAAGTGAAAATATTATGTTGTGATTCACACTCAGTATTGATCCTAGTATAGTCTTGTTGCTATGTACTATTCTCTTGGTTCTACTCATTTCACTTAGCGTCAGTTCATGTAAATCTCTCCAGATCTTTCTGAAATCATCCTGCTGATCATTTCTTATAGAACAATAATATTCCATAACATTCATATACTATAACTTATTTAGCCATTCTCCAACTTGGTCATCCACTCAGTTTCGAGTTCCTTACCACTACAAGAAAGGGCTGCTACAAACATTTTTGCACATGTGAGTTCTTTTCCCTTTTTTGGGATCTCTTTGGGATATAAGCCCAGTAGAAGCACCGATGGATCAAAGGGGATGCACAGTTTAATAGCCCTTTGGGCATAGTTCCACATTGCTTTCAAGAATAGTTGGATCAGTTCATAATTCTACCAACAATGTGCTAATGTTCCAGTTTTCCCACATCCTCTTCAACATTCATCATTATCTTTTCCTTTCATATTAACCAACCTGAGAGGTATGTAATAGTACCTCAAAGTTGTTTTAATTTGCATTTCTCTAATCAATAGTGATTTAGAGCATTTTTTTCATGACTAGAAAGGACTCGTACTTTTTTATGCATGTAAAACGTGTTGGAAAAATATAATTCTGAGTTAAGAAATGAGAGACCAAAGGATGGTGGGAGCCTCCTGATTTTGTATTGTGCATAATTTTCTCAAGAAGACAATAAATCATTAGATACATTGAGCACTAAACATGACCCCAAATAGAATAGAAACGAGACAACTGCAGGAATTATTTGAGTCAGTTGTGTGGAGTCTAGTCTTCAAATTATCAGAGCTAAAATACTTGCCATGATTATATGCTTTGCTACTCAAGGTGTGCAGGTAGACTGACGGCATTTTTACTGACAGAGAAATTTTTTTTGTTGGAAGGAGAAGTGAGAAGGAAGAGCAAGTAGGAGTCTTGTTGACTTTGTACATCCTTTTAAAAGAGTATCTATTTCCATTCAACCAGTAACCACAAGTAGTACCTCAAATAAATGTAAGAATGTAGAACCAGGAGTATATATATAATATCAAAATGAGTTTCCTTACCATTATGCAGTATATTCTGATTGATCAATAGAGTTTTAATGTTAGGTTGATTTGCTTAGTTTTAGCTTTACTAGAGTACATATGGGGATGCTAATTGACCAATTTTTTGAATTCATAAACAGCTGAATCATTTAAGTAACTTAAAATTATCTAGATGTTTTAATTATGTATCATATTTCAGCATATTAAGACTAAATGTTGATACTTTTTTAAAAAGCACAAACATTACTAATATTTTCCAATTTTCCATCCTTCTAACTTGTAACATCCTTCTCATTTGTAACAAAAAACTTTAGATAAAACAGATTCATTGGCTATTCCAATAGCTCATTCGTCATTTGGCCAATACTTCTATGCTGGGAAAAGAGAGAGGTATGTTTTATCATTAGTTTTTGGAAGTTAATATTAATCATTGTATTGATAGCAGTAATCTAATATCCATTTTTCTTTTTCTTTGCAGAGAAAAATATCCTTGATAGAACAAATTCTATTTTAGTCTAGATTCAATAGCTTAATAGTTTCTCTTGAATTTTCATTGTAAGCAATTTTTAAACAAAATTCTTGAGAGAATAATTTCAAATGCTTCCCCAAGTAGCTGACTTCCCTTTCTACCTCACCATTATGTTATTCTTATCTTAATGTTGAAAAATTTTAAAACCTTGCTGATACCTAGTTGGAAAGTTTTAATGACATTTTTCACAATAAAATTTCAATATGACAATTTCTTTTGAGGGCAAGGAGGGGATATTGACAGTATGAAGGTTAAAGAGATATATGAAAAGGGAATTATTAGCTAAAGCTTTTATGAGCTTGTAATACCTGTTTTTAGTTGGTCCTTTTTTATTTGTTTGTTTTTGTTCAAGAAACTATTAACCATACATTTTTGCCATGTTTAACATACATTAGATTACTTGCTATCTGAGGGGGGGAGGAGTAAAGGAAAGGGGGGGGGGAATTGGAGCACAAGGTTTTGCAAGGGTTAATGCATATGTTTTGAAAATAAAAAGCTTTAATAAAAAAAAAAAGAAACTGTTACTTTCCTTGCCATTTTTCCAGTGCAAGATTTTGTATGGTTGGGGTTTTGTTTTGTTTTGTTTTTAAATCATCGTCTGAAATCTTTTGCATGCAAAAATGAATCTGTGACTGAGTATGTAAACTGACCATCTTAACAGCATGAAAATCCAGTCCTTTAAAAAACAACTCCTGAATTTTAGTATCAAGTGTTGAACACATAGTTTAACACCTACTTGAAAGCAGCCAAAATCAAAGAAAGGAAATTTATATACCCTCTGTTACTTTATATTGATTTAATTTGTCAGCATCATGGTCTCATCATCTATAAGATGGGAGGATTGAACCAGATGACCACTAAATCAGTCATACAAACTTTCTTCTTTTGGTTATCTTGCTGATTTACTAATACTTCTGCTGAGGTAATCAGCCTTGTTAGATGTTTTCTTGTCAAATACCAACCAGAGAATGTGTACATTCATACCTTTATTAAATGTCTACTGGCGTCAGGCAGGGGCAGCCAGGTGGTGCCATAGTACAAGGAGCACTGGGCTTAGAATCAGGAAAATTTTTCTTACTGAGTTCAAATTCAGCCACAAACATTTACTAGCTGTGTGACCCTGAACAAGTAATTTCATCCTGTTTGCCTCAGTTTCCTCATCTGTAAAATGAGCTGGAGAAGGAAATGGCAACGCTCTCCAAGAAAACCCCAAATGAGGTCACAGGTCTGCCTTCTCAGAGCTTGGATCCTATTGGGAAGAAACACTGCATACATGAGAAAGTAAAGGGATGATATATACAGTTGAAATCAATCAGATTGGTAGAGTTCTCATTTCTCAAGTTTCATTTTTTAGCACTAATCCTGGCAAAAACATGCTTAATAAGTGTTTGTTGCTTAATGAATCAGTAATCTCAAATTCAGGTATAATTTCTAATATGGTTCATATGGCAAATCATTCACATCTCGTCTTTCCACAGTTCTTGTCCATATCCTTTAATAATTTTTTTTTTTTTTTTTTTTTGAGATTGGGTCAACCTGGCTCACGTAGGCTAGAAGTAGAGTGGCTACTCACAGGTTGAATCTTATTATCCATCAGTCTGGGAACTTTAACCCATGTTGTTTTTCCAATCTTGGCCAATTCACTCTCCTTGGGTATCCTAGTGGCCCACTGCTTCCAGGGACTGACTAAATTTGTTTTGTATTTAGTATGAGACTTATTGACTTAACCTACTGCAGTTCAGAATTCTATTAGCTTTGGCTTTCCCAGTAGGAAGGATTATGCCTATGAATTATAAGGCCTTTTTCTAGGTCTTTTAACTTTGTCTGTATTATTTCAGTATTTGGGCTGGTTTTTGCCACATAACTAGCCTAACTCCATTTCTTACATGATCTCTTTTCTGCAACATTTTGTGTTATCATTGGTAGAATTCTGCAGCTGACAAGAGTCATAGCTTTCAAACTGGAAGGTACCTTCTAGGCCATCTAGTTCAACCTCCTCACCCTCCTTGCCCATAGAGGTTAAGTGATATGACCATCACTTTGTCCCAACAGAGAAAGGTCACATTCAACATTCAAATCCAGGTCTTCGACTTTTCTCTGCTAGTACTTGGCACATAATAGACACTTAGGATCAGTGTTCTTAATTGATGTCCAAGGTCTTCCAGTTCTAAATCTCTTATTCCATGATTCTGTGGGTTACCTGCTATCTTGATTATTTTGGCACTTATGGCATTACATCATTTGTAGTCATAAAGCATCTGTTTCTACCCATTTATTCAGTTAATGTTTATTATACATTGATAAATTACTAGTGGAAGACACAAGGAGGATGGTAAACTACTTTATACAGACTTAGATAACTTTTGACAGTTGATATAAAGCCTACTTTGACAAATCCATAATGAAATTGGTGTGGTTAGTTCCCTCCATTGTAGTTCTTGAATTTGTCTTTCTGTGTCCATGTCTTTTTGTATTAACTCCATATAGTAGATCCAGGCTAGAAAAACTAAGATGAAAAAACTAGCCTTCTATCTTATACTTTTAATATTTTGGAGGTGGAAAGTAGAGACTGATTGGTCATTGGGCTGTCTAACAGATATCACATTTTTAGTATGAGGCTGACCTGCCTCTTCTTTGGATCAAAATGTTCTTTCTTTACTTACCCTTTCTGAAAACAAAGGTAACACAAATGTCAGACCCTGACTTGGGATAAATCAGCTGGTTTTAATCTTAGAGACTTCTCTGGTACTCTCTCTGTCTTGTTTTGTACTCATTCAGAGTCATATCCTAGGAATATCAAAATCTGGCTCATGAATCCAAGGGCCTGGGAAAATTTGTCAAGCACTGAAATTGATGATAGAACAGGTTTGTTAAAGTCATGAAAGAACAAAGGAAACCTTTAGCAAGGCAATAGGCAAAAGTTAGTGCCTTCCTTCAAGTGAGCTGTTTCCCTTCCCCTCCTCAGTTTCACTCCCAGTTCCTGCACAATCCAGTACTTAATTGTATTCCAGTTTTATGCACTGATATAATAGACATAGTCCAGTATTTCTCCTCTCCTTCCCTTAGGGGTCTTCTATACTAACTTTTAGTGTTCATGTACCTGTTTCTAACCTGAACTCTCCTGGACTGTATCCATACTGACTTTTGGCAGACTCCTGGCTTTGTTCTGGAATTTCTCCATTCCTTCCAGGTCGTCTGATTGTTTCTCCTATTTTTCTCTATGTTCATTTGCAAAATATTCTGGAAGGGGTGGGAATCTCAGGCAGCAACTAGCTCATAAAGCATTAATTGAGAGAAAGAGACAAACAGGAGGGAGGGGAGAAGGAAGAAGAGAGAGAGAGTGGGGGAAAAGTGGTGGGGGGCGGAGGGGGGACAACGGACAGATGGATGGAGGAAGAGAGAGGAAGAGAGTGTGTGAGCAAGTGAACCCACCTCTGGATTCACTCTTTATTTTTAGTTGAAGGATCAGATTCATCAGAAGCAGCTATGACCCTAATTTCTAAGGTAATCCTCGAGTGGCTCCATTCCTAACACTGCAGCTTCTGAGCTCCCCGCTAGGGTGCTTCCCATCAATATTTAGCTCTTATCAGTGGCATTCTACTCAAATAGCATAGCAAGAATAATAGTTATAAAATATTCCTCCTTTACACTTAGAGCATTCTTTTCTTTGTTTTTTTTTCTCTTTTTTCTTCTTCCTTCCTTCCTTCCTCCCTCTCCCTTCCTTCCTTCCTTTCTCCCCCTCCCCCCCCTTCCAGTTTATAGGAGCATACTTTTCCATCCATGTATAGTATCCATAAAAGAGAGTGGACACACATTTAAGTACAGTGATAAGGAAGCACAGATATAGGAAGTACATGTGGCCAAGTCAAGTCAGAACTCTGGAAATGGAGGACCACAATATCTCTGGAACTACAAGGCATAATGTCCCTTTCTCTCTTTTGAATTGACTTCATAAATTTTACATTTTGATGTGTTTTCTGTGCTAGATGATGATTCCATGGCTAGGGTAAATTGCTAGGCTAATTTAGTTCTCATAGGACACAAAATCAAGGTTGGATGAATTGCTTGCCTGGGTCACTCCTTGAGGCTCTACTACTAATTCCTCTGTATATCTGCCCTTGCTCATTGAAAGTAGCTGTGATCTCTGGGGCTTCTAACTTATGGATCACCTGATGACCTTTCAAAAAAAGATAGAGAAAATTAACCTAACATTAGTAGAATGCACTGCGGTTCTGCTTTTTTGACTGGACTCTGAGGTTCTTCTCCAATCTGAGGAAGCAAATGACAGTGCAAAGAGGTATAGCCTCTCCCCTACTTTGACAGCTCTTTCTATTTCAAGGTAGGATCTCCTCCTCTTTCCCAGTGAGAGATGTCACTCTAATCCAGTGGTTTTTAAAATAGGACATGAATGTATTCAAAATGCATTAAACACATTTTTAAATATGATAACTATTTCAGCACAATTGCTTTCCTTTGTAACCCTGTGTATTTTATTTTATGCATTTAAAAATATTTTGAGAAGGAATTCATTCATTTCACCAGTATGCCAGAGAGGTCTATAATTCAAATAAATTTAGGAGTCTCTTTTGTTTAATTTATGGTAACCATCTAGTACATTGGTGATTAACGAGCAGAAGATTCAGGTAAACAGCTTTAAGGTTCAGGGTCTTCCAGGGTTTTTTAAGCTTGGAGTTTCTCTTATTGATCTTATGCAAAGCAACAGCTAAAAAACCAGGTTTTGAATGAAGATGAACAACTAGAACTTAGAGGATGTAAGTAATCAACAAAAATGTATTTACTAAATGTTTACTCTATCAACAAACATTTATTAAGCATTTTATGCCAGGTACTTCACTAAGCACTGAAAATACAAGTATAAACATAAAGAAAGATTATACCCTTACCAAATTTTTAGTCTAATGTGGAAAATTAACATATAAGCTATATAAGGGAATTGTTGGAGAAAAGTCTGGAGAGGAAGGAGCAAGGTATCAGAGAGGAGTAAAGGAGTAAAAATGGATGATCTGGGTACTTCCTTCAAATGGAGGTTCCAGGAGGAACTGACTAATCAGAGGACTCATTTGCAAAGGCTGAGGTTTCTTCTCAGGAGAGAAGATTACAACATGCATGTTGGAGAAAGGGAAGGGGCCCTGAGCAAAATGAAAAAGTGATCAAATGCAATGCATTGTGCTAAGCTCTGAGCATCCAAATAGAGAAGTATAGATAGTCCCTGCTCTCAGAGAGCTCTGGAGAGACAGATCGGTTTTATTTAAATCAGATGGAAGGCTTTCCTTGTTCTTAGGGTGCAGTGACAGAACAGATGATAATGCATATTCCATAATGTCATTTCCATTCATAAAAAAATTTCTTTTTGATTTTGAACCATTTTACACTGTCAATCCCTCTTTAAAAACCTCGTTTTTTTCTATGTCTAAAGTAGCTCTGGCTACTGTGGAGGCAGGGAGCTGGTACCAGGTCACAGCTCCATAGAAGTTGTTTCCTAGGACAGTAGTTGTGGGGATTGACTGAAAACAACTAGATAGATAAAGAATTTGAGTGTTTATGGTGTACCAGTTACTATGCTAAACATTGGGGATTAAAAAAAACACATATAAAACAGAAACCCACTCTATGGGACTGGGATAAGGCAGCTAGAAAATAAAACAAATTGAAAAGAACAGAATAGCTGGGCTCAAGCTCTGATGCTTATTGGTAAAGACTTAGAATTCATCAAGAATCCCTCAGGACAGAGCTATTTCTTGGTGGTCAAGGCAAAGGCTTAGCAATAAGTGAAAACCACTGGTCTTGGAGACCCACCCATTTCCTGGATTCTTGAGATTGTCTGCTTGTCTGTAAAAATTGGTCAAGGTAGGAACAAGTGGTGGTGAGGAACGTAGACCCCTTCTCTGTTTTGATTGCTCCCCTCAGTGATATCTGCAGACATTAGTCTGGAAGATGAGCTGTGGTCTGGGGGATGCTGATATTCCCAAGGTTCTTGGGTTCAGGTTTTCTGTGGCTGCAAAGACAAAGTGATGACAGTAGTTTAAGTTAATTGATACATGACATCTCTCTTTCTGTCTGTCTCTCCTTTTGGGGGGTAGTGGCTGGTAAATTCATATTTTGCTGAGACTGCCTGGTCTTTTCCAAAATGATAGTGATAAATCAATTGTGAATTTTGGCACCTAACATTTTATTAACCACTGAGCTAACTACTAATGAAGGTAGAAAGATGGAGTAAGACAATGTTGCTCTCATTGAGTTTATAATTTAGTAAAATATGAACTAGGAAAGGCCTTGAATTCCAAAGATAGTAAAACAAAAACAAAAACAAACAAACAAAAAAAAACCTTTCTATTAACTCCCTTCGCTCAATCTTTTTACTTTGCAATAAGTATACTTGTAAGAATTCCAGTATGGGGCATAGATATAAGTGCCCATATCTTTCTTGTTTCCCCGGGCTTGAAGCTTCATGTTATAAATGTTTATTTTGCTTGTCTGAGCAATTGTATTACAGTCACAGCAACAGCAGTTTGAAAATACTAGCAAAACTAGGGCTTATTAATGGCTGAAATTACTGAACCATCTTGCAACTTGCTATTAGGTTGCTCTCAGCGTGATAGCCAGCTGTTGGGTACATTTTGACTGCTCTTTGTTCTTTAGAGTAGATGATAGGGCTTGAATGCATGGGTGCTTAGGAACAGAGAGTAGCTATTTCACTTTGTAGGATCCAGTATCCTTTCTCTCTTTTTTTGTTTAATGTGCAAACTCTCTTGAGTTGCTTTATAATATTACCCAACACTTGTGCAATTAATAGAGATCATTTCTTTAAAAATCTATGCTTAATATATAAACATATATTATAACTGGAAGGGACCTTAAGAGCTATACCCAAACACATCTACCTCATTTTAGAATTGAGGACATTGAAACCCAAAGAAGTCAATTGACTTGCCTGAAATCAGTAGGGAGTTAATGGCATTAGTCTGAGGCTTAGTCCTTTGATTTTTTATTCTTTTTTTGTCTTTTAAAAGTCATTTTTGATCTTCAACCCCACTTGAAACTTTCCTTATATAAGTTATGTTTTATGAATGTTGTGGAATATTATTGTTCTATAAGAAACGGTCAGCAGGGGAATTTCAGAAAGACCTGGAGAGACATAAACTGATGCTAAGTGAACTAGAACCAAGAGATCATTGTACAGGGCAAAAAGATTGTATGGTGATCAATTGTCATGGACTTGGCTTTTTTCTTTCTTGTATTCCAATTTTCTCTCTTTTCCTCCACCCTACATAACAAGTAGTTTAATATATGTTAAACATGGTAGAAATATGTTAAATCCAATATATGCATACATGTTTGTACAATTATTTTGTTGCACAAGAAAAATCAAATCAGACATAAAAAAAGAGAGAGAAAATAAAATGTGAGCAGACAACAAAAAGAGTGAAAATGCTATAGTGAACCACACTCAGTTCCCATAGTCCTCTCTTTGAGTGCAAGTGGCTGTCTTCACAAGATCATTGGAATGAGTCCATATCATCTCATTGTTGAAGAAAGAGACTTGTCTCTCTCACAAGTCCAATAGACTTGGGGTAGAGAGAGTCTTCTACATACAGAGAGAGAACTATGAAGACTGAATGTGCGTCAAAGCATAGCATTTTCATCTTATTTTTTATTTTATTTTTTTCCCTTTTGGCCTGACTTTTCTTTCATAACATGAAAAATTTGGAAATATGTTTTGTCTTAAAAGGGAAGGAGAGAGAAAAATTTAGATATTACATAGTCTTGGAATAATGAATGTTAAACTCTTTACATGTATTTTGAAAAATAAAAAGCTATTATTGGGGCAGCTAGTTGGTGTAGTGGTTAGAGTACCAGCCCTGAAGTCAGGAGGACCTGAGTTCAAATTTGGCCTCAGACAATTAACACTTTCTGACTGGGTGACTCAAGGCAAATCACTTAACCCCAATTGCCTCAGCAAAAAAAAAAAATAATAAAAAGCTATTATTTTATTAAAAAAAAAACTTGTAACAAAGAAAATCAATTTAGCAAGAGATGGCAATCATATGCAACATTTTGCACCCATAGCTTCTCCCATCCTTTTGTACATAGTTTCATTTTCTGTTCTGTTACTGACCATATTCTTTGTAATTATTTACATTGTCATATATTTTCTTAATTTTTGCAATTTTTAAGTTCCTCTGAATTGATTATATTCATCTAATATTCCTTTACCTCCACCTACCTGTTTGTTTTGTTCATTAAAGTCACCATTTTCTTTCTAGATCTTTGCAAGTCCACAGCATTTTGCTGTGGATATTTTGCTATACATGAGAGTTTTCCTTTCTCTCACTAACTTCCTTCAATTGAATGCCCAGTAGTGGAAGAGTTAAGTGTCCTGTTTTTTTTCCACAATAGAATATTTCCTCTTAAGTTTTGCCTGATCCCTTCCTGATATCACAGTGTTTTGTTTTGTTTTTTTTAATCATAGTTTACCGATGGATCTTCCTATATTGTATTCTATGAGAGAAGAAACTGTCCTAAATGCTTGAAAAGCAAGCCAAACTTTGATGCACCTAAATGAGCAGGAGATGCTGTAGTTGATAGAACTATTACATTTTTTCTGACCATGTTTGATGCTGGAATAAGGAATTAGGTGGGGGAGACCTTCAGATTTCAGCTCCTTTCATTCCATCTTGCATTGAATTTTTGTTATCAATCTTCGGTATTCGTGTTTGCAGTGAAATGGTGGAGCAGTCACAGATGAGCATTGTGAATAAGAAAGAAAACCAGGGTAGCCAGCCATCAGGTGACACTCATACTTCTAGAGTGGAAAATCTCTTTGAATGCTTGGCACCAGATGCCACTTTTGTTAAGATGATTAACATTCAGCCTTATTCCATTGTATAACATTTACATTCTTGACCCAAGAAAGGGAATTGGAACTAGGGTTCCATATTTGTCATGTTGTTCGAAAAAAAAAAAAAAATTGGATCAAAAGGGAAAAAAAAAAATAAAAAAATAAAATGAAGGTACTATCCTTTGATCCACATTCAGTCTTCTATCTGAGAAGTTGGGAAGGGAACAGTTAAGTAAACAGGCTGGCACTGAGGAAGAAGTTTTGCATTTCTGACATTAATAATTTCTTTTTCTTTTTTTATTATGGCTTTTTATATACATAACATATGCATGGTAATTTTTCAACATTGACCCTTGCAAAACTTTTTGTTTCAACTTTTCCCCTCCTTTCCTCCATCCCCTCCTCTAGATGGCAGGTAGTCCCATACATGTTAAATATGATATTAATATTTTCATGCAGGTATTAGGAACAACCCTTGAAGGGAGCAGAATCTTCTCTATGTTGGATTGTATTCGAAGAGATGCTGAAGGTCAATAACCCAAAGTCACCATAAGCAGCAGGTTTCTAAGATATTATCCAGTTAGGCAGTCCTCACTTTTTGCAGCAGTACATTCTTGAAAACCAGATCATGTATAGAGTATTATATTTTCCCAGAGGGATAAGAGTTATAATTCAGGATTACGATTCTGACTAAGGACTATGGCTGAAATAAATCATATGTATGACCAACAATATGTCATAAAAGCAAATATTATGACACTTGTAAATCTCTCTAATAATATAAATAGCCCTATAAAATGGGCATAAATGTATTGGCCATGTTGATTATATAAGGACTCTTTCCTCCCACCTACCTACTCCTCTTTCCCTTTAAAGTATTATAAATTTTATACAAAAGGTAGCCTATTGGAGAAATACAGAAAGTTAAATCTGGAAAAGATTTTGGAGTTCATCTAGCCCAGTCCTTTTATTTAATAGATGAGAAAGGTATGAGTATGGATTGTACAGGTCTTTCATTTATAAGTAAACTTACATTACACAAAAAGTTACACAAAACCTTACATTACACAAATTCTGCTGTGAAACTGTATTTCTGTAATATTTACTGCATTTAATGAACAAATTGGCTTTCTCTGTTTGAAATTTAGTAGAGTTGGGGGAAAGTAAGATTTGCTTGTCTCAGTTCTCTTATGTACTGGAGATAAGGTTTCATTTAACTAATTTTTTTTTCTCCCAGTAAATATAAATATGCTGGAGCAGAAACATTCAAAATGATTGATTATGTTGGATTCAGAACTACATTCAAAGTTGATCATTCTTTCCAAAAAACTCATTGAATCATCTGAATATTGCAATTGTATGCTATGGTTTAAAGCAGAAATCTCCTGAATCTGATCATTTTATTCAGTTTGGCTATAAACAAGAACTCTCTGTTCATTTAATGGAAGTACCAGTACAGAAGTTATAATCTCTACCTTCAATTCAATAATGAATACTTATATTCATCTACTGTATTCTTCTGTTTTAGATTTTCTTTTTACTTGTTTGTTAAATCCTGACCTTGGCACCACTTAGCCACTGCCATTGTTTGAAAGTGCCAAACCAATGAGTTATATTTGTTAATATTATGATATACTGCTTTGTGGTGTTTTTTTTTGTTTTTTTTTTTGTAGGTTGAAAAATAAAGTCAACATGGATCTAACGATCCTCTAGAATGCCTAGCAATTGAGGAATAACTCTACTGTCTCTTTTTTCAACTGCATTTTCAAGAACCTTTTATTTATTTATTTTTTCAGTTTCTTCATCTTTACTTTTATTTTTATTTTTTTATTTTTATTTTATTTTATGGGGATAATAAGATGGCAGCAAATACAGAATCATCTTTACTTTTTAAATAATATTTTATTTTTCCAAATACATATAAAGATAGTTTTCAGCATTCGTTTTTGTAAAAATTTGTGTTCAAAATTTTTCTCTCTTACTCCTCCCAAGATAGCATGATATAGATTAAATATGTGCGATTCTTTTAAACATATTTCTATATTTGTCATATTGTGCTAGAAAAGTTAGATCAAAAAGGGAAAATCATGAAAAAAAGAAACCAAGCAAACAAATAACAACAATAAAAGTGAACATACTATGCTTTGATCCACATTCAATCTCAATAATTATCTTTCTGGATGTGGATGGCATTTTCTATCATAAGTCTGCTGGAATTTCCTTGAATTATCTCATTGCTGAGAAGAGCCAAGTCTATCACAGATGATCATCCCATAATTTTGTTGTATTGTGTACAATGTTTTCTTGTCAACAACCTTTTATTAAGTGCATGTTACGTGCAAAGTACTTTGCTAGGCACTAGGAATTTTAGAGGTAAAAATATAATAGAAACGGATTTATACTAGGTTTGGCCCTCCTCCCTGATATGTACCATTGAGCCCTCTCCCATCTTATCTGCCAGATTGCCCTGCTAACATCCCTACTAATTTTCATTCTCAACTTTTTCAATTTTCTCAGTTTTCAATTCACATTTTTCATTCTAAGTATTCTGATACTTAGAAACATGCCTCCTTTATCCTTAAAAAAGCCATACCATCTGCATATATTGGATTTAACATATTTCTACCATGTTTAACATATATTGCACTACTTGCCATCTAGGGTAGGGGAGTGAACACAAGGTTTTGCAAGAGCAGAATTATCCATGCATATGTTTTGAAAAATAAAAAGCTTAAAAAAAAGCCATACAATCTATTTCTGCTATCTACCATCCTATCTACTCAACTCTTTGGGAAAAAAAAAATCATCCACTTCCTCAGCTCATTTTATATATAAGGAAACTGAGATACACAGAGATAGTGACTTGATGAGGGCTCTATAGCTAAAAAGTGTCAGAAGTCAGATTTGGGTTTGGAAAGATGAATTTTTCCAACTCCAAGCCTATATACCACCTAAAGGCAAGTTTATTAATTATAGAGCAGTACTTTAAAAAGCACAATGAAAGGGGTGGCTAGATCAAAAGTGACAGGTGATTAGATTGCTCAGTTACTTCTTGGTAAATGATGATATTAGGCCCTCCTTGGGGGTCTGCTTCACAGTGGACAAAAGTGTGACCTGGGCAGTCTGGTCATGAGGTAGAAGGTGGCGGTGGGTCTGGATGGCCACTGGAGGACTGGAGAAGACCCATTCTGTGCTGTGGGAGACCCTTCTGACCTGAAGCAGAAGTCAGGGGGTAGGCTGTGGAGGGAAGACAGTCTGGAGGCAGATGGCTGGATTTTAGGCCAGGGAAAGATTCTCGGGGCTCTCTGGGAAAGATTGGCTCGGAAGGTGGATGTCCTGCAGTTGCATTGATGTATGTTCCATTGAATTGTTATATCAGTGGATACCTGGGGTAGGCAGTACAGATGCACAGTGAATTGGGCCCAGAATTTATCGAAGGAATAGAGCCATATGGATTACATTTGGGAAACTGCAGTGTTTTTAATGATAGCAAGCTGTTCCCTGGCACAAAAACTTTTGAACGTCCTCCTGGTGATATCGTGCGGTTGCTAATCCTCAAACATCCAATCTCCAAAGAGTCGAAGCTGTGAGTGACCCTAATGCAAAGATCTGATATTTGCAAGTAGGCTACAGTCTCTTTCTAATGACCTTCATGTAAGAAGTGAGCAGCATAAAGGGGATGGATAGGAATCCCCAAAGGAGAGGAGATGGGCTGGATGAGGGATGGACCGAGGGATGGTAGCCAGATTGCAGGGCTGTGCCCTGTAAAAACATCTCCAGGAGCACTTCCATCACGTTACATGCAGCCTCTAAAGAGGGTCTGTAGGAAAACTTGGATGAGAATCCAATAAAATTCCAAATTCATCAAAGGCTTGTGGGGTGAAGACCCAGGCTGAAGTGGGTGGTCAATCCTGGCTGATGCAGGTAGTTTATGGAGCAAAGATAATCTAAAGGAAGATGTTTGGATTCTGGATGAATGAAGGCTTTTCAGGGCTCTCTGGGGAGGAGACAGAATTGAAGATAGATTGATTCTATTGAAGATTTAGAAGAATCTCTGAATTGGAAGGAACCAAGTCAGTGAGTTCAGCTTGTACCTAGTGTAATAATTTCCCCTCAATCCCCCCTCCCCCCGCAGTGCCTCAAACCATCATTTATCTTTTTGAGCAATTGAGTATCACCTTATTCCAATAAATGGAACTGAACATTATCATGTTTACTTGGCCTAGAAGCTAAAGGATGTACCAATTTATCTTCCTAAATAATGTAATGAATAATGAATATATATTTTAACATGTATCACATATATTGGATTACTAGGGATGGAAGGAAGGAAGGGAAAATTTGGAACACAGGCTATGCAAGGATCAGTGTTGAAAAACTATTGGTGCATATGTTTTGAAAATAAAAAGCTTTAATTTTTAAAAAATGAATAATGAACCTGATTTTTGAAAGTTTTATGAATGCCTTCCATTTTTATACCAACTGTTTCCCAATATCCTGGTCCCTTCCATTACCCATTGAAACCTTTTATATTGAAAAGTTAAAAGCAAATCCAATCTAAAAATATATGCAGCATTCCATATCCATGGGCCCCCAACTTTCTACTGAGAGGAGGGAAGTATTTCTGTTTATTAAGACTGGGACCATATGCCAGAATATAAATTCTGTAAGGACTGGAAGTGTTTTGCATTTTGAATGCATGTGCCTGGCCCATAGTAGGAACTTAAAACAATAAAATTCTATAAAGAAGAATATATAGAACTATATCCAGAACTACAAAAAAGAGTGTGTTAATTGGTCAATATTTCTATCCATATATCTATCTATCTATACATAGATAGATAGATATATTACTTCCCTTTGTGTATCCCTCATTTCATATAAACTGGCCTTTCTGCTGCTATTTAAAGTAACATCCTGCCTCTCATCTGCAAGCCTCTGGACAGGACTACGATGCCCTCCTTTCTTGACTCCTTCACTTAGAACACTTCCTAGTACTTAATAAATGTTTTTGAATTGACTCATAATACATGTTTAAATTGAAACTAGACAGGCTGTGGGTACACACCTAGTGTTGGACTTCGTCTCTTGTCAGAGAAGTGACCAATAGGAAAACTATCTGGCCTGATGTTGATAATGTTAATTGAGGGAGTAGAGTCCTTCTCCCCATGACAGCCTTTTTTTTTTTTTTTTTTTTTTTTTTTAAAGTACTGACAGTTTTTCCCCTTATGCTCCTTATCTCCTGTAGATTGTAAGTCCCCAGAGGACAGGGAACTTTGAATCTCTTCCTCTCCCTGGCATAATGCCCTGCTCACTACTACATAGTAAATATTTTATTATGATAATAAAAGAAAGCTGGTTTTTTTTCTTTTTTGTAGGTAGAGGTGTGTGACAGCATCAAGGTATTCCTGTGTTCTTGAGTCTTTACTTTAAAAAAAAAAAAACGAAACAAATAAAATCTAAACCCCAAGCACTTTATAACATGGAAGGAACAGCTGTCAGGTCAAAACAAAGAGCTTTTTAAGGCTGGGCAGAGCCCAGCCTAGGAGGAAGCCTTGCCAGTTTTCCATCTGGCAAACTGGGCGGTCCTCTGAGAAGTGCAGGTCCTAGGAACCAGTCCTAATGGAGAGGTCGTAGCCCACTCTGAGTCTTTTAAGAAGAGCTTTGGAACCGACTGGAGAAAGTTTCCAAGGCAGGTTAATAAAGCTAAAAGCAGCTAACTCCAAGTAAGGTAGTGTACAAGTCATCCGAAAAGATTAGGAGAGGAAATTAGTTCAGTATGGGAGCCTCTCTAGCCTTCTTATGGGCCAGGCTGGCTGTGGAATTAATATAATGTACCATTTTAATTAGCATTATTCATGTGTCCTATCTGTATGAGGGCTATATTTAGGTCTCTCTCCTGAGCCACCCTCTGTAGCTGCTGGACATAATTCTGCTCTGGAGTCAAAGCCTATGCAAGTTTTATAAGCTAGTTTCACTTTTTCTTATTTACACAAGTCTAAACAAATGCTGATGTATGCTTGAGGTTTTTCTATGAATAAGAAATAAATGCATCTTGTCCTTATTTGCCTTCAAGCCTACAGGTAACTTGCCTTTCTACACAGATACAAAGAGGATTTGAAAAGGCAACTTTGAAAAAAAATTATTGGGTAACTTCTGTTGACATTGTATACATTGGGAATGTTTGTTATTATAAGAATAAACTAGAGATGGATTAAAGGAGTGATTCTCTCCTACTGGCATTTGGCCTGTAGGGCATCATTGACCCTGCTGACTTCAAGTATTTTTAATCATGTCTTTGCTGGGCAGATAATAAACTTCCAGAAACTTTTTGGATGATCTTCAGAGGTGTATGGCCAAAGCCAGGTTCCTTACCTGGGACCCCTGCTTCCCAGGGGCCCCTCTCCCCAGAAGCCTTTCCAGCTTGGCGTAGGATTTCCCAGTGTTGCATTCTGCTGCCATGGCCCTTGAGAACTCAGGGTCGGTCACCTTCATGCGGTGATGAGAGACACGCTGTAGGACTTGATGGAGAGGCTTACTAATTTGTTGATTAAATTTTACTGCTATAGAGAAGAAGCTGAGCTGGCAAACTCTTACGTAAGATTTTTATGGCGATTTGAGGAGTAGCTTAATATGTCTAGTGTATTTGCCAATGTTTGAGGAGGTAACGACTAGCAAAGTAGAAGAGAAGAAAGTGGATAGAGTATTGGACAGTCAGAAAGGGCTGAGTTCAGATCTCACCCCAGATACTCCAACCATGTGACTCAACTCACTTTTTCTTGGTTTCCTTATCTGTAAAATTGGAATAATAATTGCACCTACCTCCCATAGCTGTTGGGAGGAGCCAATGAGATAATAAAGGTAAAATGCTTTGCACAGTGCCTGGCACGGCATAATTATTATATAAATGTTGGCTACAATGGACAATAAATAGGATATAATTTAGCAGTGCTAAATCTTCAAAACCTAATATCACATTTTTCTTAGGGGAATGGCACAGACAAATTGTCTAGTACCCTTCTCATGCTGTCTACCCCTGCTTCCTCCTTGCTTCATAGGTCAGACAGATGCTGGGAGTGGGACAAGGTGAAGAAGGTATTGTGGCAGAGCCTAATGTCAGAACCTTAGTTTTATACTTTTTAAGTTCCTACTATAGGCCAGGCATTGTGCATTCAAAATGCAAAACACTTCCAGTCCTTACAGAGTTTATATTCTAGTTGGGGATCCAATGTGGTACATGGTCCCACAATCTTAATTAATAGAAACACTTCCTCCCAGTAGAAAGGTGGGAGCCCACAGGTGTGGAATGCTGCAGATACTTTTAGACTGGGCTTGCTTTTAACTTTTCATATAATTATGCTATAAATATATATGTGTTTGTATATATATGTATGTATATATAGTATATACAGCAAATACTATAGTATAGTGTATATATAGTAGCATATACTATAGTATAGTGTGTATATATAGTAGCATATACTATAGTATAGTATATCTAATATAGCCTGGTTTGCTTGGAGGTTGGGGAGAGGAGTGAAAAACTGTTCCATGATGGGTTTGATGTGGCCAGATGTCCATGCCACAGGATCAAGCAGCCATATCAGGTAATATAAATTTCTGTGAGACCTCTATTTTCCTCCCAAATCTACCAGGCTCCAAGTTTATTCCTTGTACCATGAATCTCGAGTGTAGAATTTTTGCCTCTTCATATAAAGACCAGCCCCTATGGGAAGTGTGATTGTAGCAGTGGGGAGAGGGGGAAGACAAATGAGAAAGAGTAAGGGACAAAATAAACACAAACTACATTTGGTATGAAACGAGGCTCCTGGATGATGATCTGGGCTTTAGGATTTGAGAGAGTGGTAGACAAAAACCTATTGTTAGATCTAATTATTAAATTTAGAAAGATAATATGGCATAGTGGGTAGAGAGCCTTCTTTGGAGCCAAGAACACCTGAGTTCAAGTCCCAACCCTGACATATCCAGGCTGTGTGATCTACGTGAATCACTTAACTTCTCAGCATTTCAAGCAATTCTAACTGAAAGTTGTAGAGAAGGTTCCCATCTGCATTGATAGAGAGAATTTCCTAACTTGGAAATAAAATGACAGGGGATTATCCTATGTATCACGTGCTAGTTTATACACACACACACACACACACACACACACACACAGAGTTGTTGTTATATTTATTTGCATCTTGGTTCTATGCTAATATTAAAACTCTCTATTACATGTAATTTCTCGGCAGGTTTGCTTGCCTTCTTGGAGAGAGCACTATTATGTCCCATGACTAGACCTTGCTTAATATACAGCAAATTCAAAAGGAGGCATGATTTGGGCCAACAAGTTGGGGCTTAGGGCTAATTTTGATTCAGTCCATTCATAGCTCTTGACAATGTTATGTTCTGAGAGTCAAAGGCTTATTTCTCAAGAATAGGGCATATGGAAACCAGAATGAGTGTGGATGTACCCAGCTTCTGGTCCAGACTGTTGAATAAGGTCAGCAAAGTGGCTGCTCATAATAGTTAGTAGTAGTAAAATAGAGTTGATATATTAGTCATTAAAGCTCTTAAGCCTTATTTAGAGTACTTGCTTTTCCTTCTCCTCCAACTTGATTATTTCCATAGCATTTTACCTGGTACTTGTCTTTTTTGATCCTATCACTCCTTACCTTTTGTTATTCTCTCTCCTCCTTCTCTCTCCCTCCTTCCCTTCTTCCCTCCATCTCCCCGTCTCCCCTCCTTCTCTCTCTCTCTCTCTCTCTCTCTCTCTCTCTCTCTCTCTCTCCTCCCCCCCCCCCCTGAGAGTGTGTGTACTTAATCTTTTTATATATATTATACTTAAACTTTCTTGGATTTTAGGCTCAATTAAGGATTTCAGAATATTCACAGACGAGAAAAGAGAAGTCCAGGGAAATTAATAATGACTTGCCAAACCAAGATCACATAGGCAGCAAGTGACAGAGACAGTTTCAAAACCCTCTAATTTTAAGTCCAGTGATTTTCCAGCCGGGAGAAAGATGAGAGAAAAGCAATTTTAAGAATTATAAAAAAAACTGGTGAGGAGAGAGAGGCTCTAGGTCAGTTTGCTCCTATCTTAAGTCCTTTATAGTACTTGAAGGATTGTGGAATGCCTGTCATTCCACAGACATTTATTGGGTACCCAATGGAGGATCCAAAAATGCATGTCATGGCCCTTACCCCTCTGGAACTTGTGATCAGGTAAGACATAAACAGGTAAACTTGACTAACTACACGGAAATCGGGGAATTCATAGTAGGAACATATAACCTCCAGAACATATAACCCCAGACTGTCCTGGATGCTTCATGGAGGAAGGAGGCTGGGCGCTGAGCCCTCAGATCAACAAATATTTAATGAGTGTCTTCTCTGTGTAAGATACACAGTACAGGGAACTGTAAAATGAAGCCAGTAACCCAAGGATGCCTGCAGGCAGCTGCCCTATTGTTCTCTGTTGCATAAGTGAGCAAAGGACTGACTGGGTTAGCTTTTGGATAGATCTCCTTGATTGAATGCCCCAGCCCTTCCCATCCCTAGGATTCTGATGTAATGTCTGAAAAAAGGGTTATTATGGTATTTGAATAATTTGCTTTTTGAAATCAGTTCAAGAAACCCTCTACTCTTGTCCAAAAAGTATAGCAAATTAAAACAGTAATGAGAGTGATGGAAAGTGCTTAGTCAAGTCTTTTAAAAAAGCAGATTTAAAAAAAATATATATCTATGTGACAGGATAGTGTTATAATCCAGCTCCTCTTCTGAAACCCATGGGAAATAAAAGTTGACCAAAACACTGTAGATGTCCACAAAGAACTTTATACTCTATAGTAGGATAAATGAGATATGGTCCTAGCTCAAAAGTCAGTTTACAAAGTGCTTCTTCTCACTGCAGTGCAGACCTTTGAGACACACAGAAGGATTATTACCACTGAGAAAAACTTGTCCAAAGGATCATGTAGCTAATTAGCATCAGAGCTGGATTTAAAGCTAGGTTTCTTTTTCTTCTTTTTTTCCTTTTTAACTTAATTTTTTTAAAAAGCTTTTTATTTTCAAAACATATGCATGGGTAATTTGGGTAAAACATTGACCCTTGCAAAACCTTGTGTTCCACAATTTCCCCTCCTCCCCCCCTCCACATCCTTCCCTAGATGGCAGGTAATCCAATACATTTTAAAATATGTTAAATCCAATATATGTATACATATTTATGCAATTATCTTGCCTGCATGAGAAAAATCAGATCGAGAAAGAAAAAAAAAAACAATAAAATGCAAGCAAACAACAACAGAAATAGTGAAAATGCTATGTTGTGGACCACACTCAATTCCCACAGTTTTCTCTCTGGGTGCAGATGGATCTCTTCATTACAAGACCATTGGAATTAGTCCGAATCATCTCATTGTTGGAAAGAGCCACGTCCATCAGAATTGATCATTATATGGTCTTGTTGTTGCCATGTTCAATGATCTCCTATGAACTCGGGTTTCTCGAGCCTAAAACCAGAAATCTTTCTTTATTATATCCTGTACACTATAGGAGTATGGGAGAATCATGTGGAAGACTACAAGGAGTTACTATGTTACCCCTAGAGACAGCTCTGCTTCTGTAAACTTTAGGCTTTGTGATACTTGGTATGTTTGTGGATCTGCTCTGGGGGATTAGAGCTAGTCTGAGGCTTCCCTCTTCCTGAGATGAGAGTACCAGACTGTTAGTGTTTGGAAAGCTCCATTTTGGGGAGTTCTTGTTCACTCATTTCCTTCTAATTACATTGTCACTCCTGTCCCCACCATTGCCTTTCTCTTTGCACTAGAGAAATGCAGGTGCACTTAATCAAAATACTTCATCTCCTAGAGAGGCAGATTTAGGCAAGCTGTATTCTAGCCCTGGATTCTCTCTTCCAAGGAACTCAAAAAGTTCTGACAGGTCACCTCCAGCTGAGTTGATCAGGAAAAGTTTCAGAGAGAAGATGGTATTTTGTCTGGGCTTTGAATAATGGGCAAATTTTCACCAAACAGAGCTGGTGGGAGGAAAACATAAGCACAGACACATAAGTAAGAAAGCTAGAGGCATCTTCTAGGGGACCAGTTTGGTGGAGGTAATAAGTAAGGAGGAAATAGTTATGAATGACAGGCAAGAGAGTTTGGATTTTATTCTGTGGATGGTGAGTAAACATTTGAAAGCTTTTTTTTCCTATTTAATAAAATTTAACAATTTTTTCTCTCTCTTTTCTTTCCCCCTTGATGGGGTGGTGGAAGGAAAGAGACAAAATTCTGGGGCAAAACAAATTCCAGAATTGGTCACATCCAAAAAATGGCTAATTCTGCAACTTGAGTCTCTTCCCTTTATTATGCCAGAAGTTGGGTAGGATGCTTCAGTCAATGATTCTTTGGAATTGTGGCTGGTCATTGTATCACTTAGAGATTTAGAATCTCCATTTGAAACTATTTCAATAGAGGGAGAAAAAGAGGTAGGTTAAAGAGTATTCCAGGGAGATCCAACTAACTACAGGATAAAGAGGGAGATAATAGAGACAAGAGTTCTTTCATTGGTAGATCTGTTTTTGGAAGTTTGACACTGAATTTAATGTATTCCGTGTCCTTTGTGTTTGTTATAGGATAGGGAAATGTCTGACTTAATCCTCACATCTAATTCTTATGGTCTCTTACCTCAGCAGGCCAATGGCTGGATTAATTCGTTCAACAAACATTGAGTACCTACTGTGGGGGAAGTTAAGAGCAAGAAGATACAGATTCTGTCTACAAGGAATTTTATAATCTTCTAGGGGAAATGAGATGTATAAAACCAACAGACAAATCTGGGAGGAAGCTTAGAGGTCGCCTAGTTGAAGCTTGGCATTTTACAGGTGGGGAACTGAAACCCCAGGGGTTAAGATGATGGAGTTAAATCCTTGGGCTTCAAATCCAATTGTATTTCAACTACAATCCAGTATAGTATGAGATAGGATGGGATTACTGTTCTAAGAGGTATGAACAAAGTAATTTCAGGGTGTAGAGGTATGAAAGGATCAAATGAGATAAAGTATGTAAAACCTTGCAAATTTTAATTAAGTGCCTAATTATAACAATAGTAAATTCATAGAACACATTTTGAGTTATTAATGTAATGTCATAAATATTTCTTTATTAATGAATATTACTGTCAGTCAGCTTGGAAAGATATTGGAAGACTTGTTGGATTGGATAATATTTTTGTGTTGTGAAACACGGGCAGAATTTCCAAAGGTAAAAATGGGGAGAAAGGAAGAGTAACAAGGTGGGGAGAGAGACAGACAGACATTCAAAAACAGAGAGCAACAGAGGAGAGAGGGAGAGAGAAGGAGAAAGAGAGGGGGGGAGAGGAAGAGGGACAGAAGAGAGGGCAACATTTTAGCTTGTAGTTATAACAATAGTAGTAGTAATTCACATTTATATGACCTTTTACAGTATAAAAATCACTTCCCTTACAATGGTAGTATAGTTATTAATTCTGTTTTACAAATGAAGGGCTTGGGATTCAGAAACCTGGTGATTTTCCCACAGTCATTTAGCTGTACAGTGTTACAACCAATACTTGAAGTCAAATTCTCTAGCACAGTGGTGTCAAACTCATATAGAATTGGGGGCTGCTAATCCATACATAAGAATTCTTGCAGACTGCATAATGACTTAGTCTTTAAATGACTTGTTTTATTGTATTTTTAATTATTTTAAGTTTTTTCAGTTACAGTTTAGTCATTTAGTCAGTTTAGTTGACTTCTAAGGTTCTGTGATCCCATAAATTCCAATTCTATTGCTCTTCTTATTACATTTCACTAATATAACTCTTCTGAGAACCTCAGACTGTTCAATTTCATGATCCATCATAAGTTTGTTGAAACGTTCTATATACTTTTGTGGAATAACAAGAGGGCTAATTGTGATCAAAATCCTTTGATTCATTTTTTTCAAGTCATTCATTAAGTGCCTCCTATCTGGCAAGCACTAGGAACATACAGACAAAAATAGAAACAGAATCTACCTTCAATGGGACTTTCATAATATGGGGGTGAGGAACAGACCCCACACACCCACACACATACTACAGGATACAAAGTAAATGGAAGGGGATGAAGAATCTCTCTCATTTGGGGTGATTGGGAAAGACCCTGTAGAATGAACTTTAAATGGACCTTCTAAGAGATGGACACAGATAAGAATGAAGAGCATTCCTAACCTTTGTGCCAAACTACTATTTGCTCATGAAAGATGGTATATAGTTCTGTTTGCCACCCTTTAAGAAAGGCTTAGTAGTTGGAAAGGTTTCAGAAAGAAGCAGCTGAAGTGATTCAGTTGTTCATGTAATTATAGATTTACATCAGAAAGGGATCTGAGAGAGCCTCTAGTTGACTTCTGATGAGGAAATTGAGACCCAGAAATGTTAGATGGGCTTATGAGGTCATTGATAGTAAATGGAGTTGGGATGGACCCTAGATCTCCTGTTATAGCATTCTGTCTTTCAGGAGCAGAGATGGGGTTTATATTAAAGACATGTTAATAAGGTAGCTTCATTAGCAGAAGTGGGAGGGAAATCTATTCTATGAATATGTTATAAGCTCTGAGCCAGAAAAAAAAAGGCTGTTTTGTGAAACCAGATGCCAAAATAGAGACTTGAATTGTTTCAATTTGTTATTTTAAGGAGGGGAGAGAGAAAAAGAAATCTGTGGATATTAGCAATCAAGACATTTAAGAAGAGTACCCTGAACAGCTAACCTGTTAAACAAAAAATAGAAAAGTATTAATATTTAATTAATTAATATATCCACTGAGTATGATCTGTATCAAGAAATGGGTATTTTTTAACAACTTTTAATTTTTACTGATTTACAGGTAAGCCACTTATATTAAAATATGGAAATAAACATGGACAGAATAAATTTTTGCTGATTATACTGAAGATCTTGTTTTTTGAACAGGAAGAGACAAAAATATAGGTTGTGTCAATAAACTGAATCCTCCTACAAACTGAGGTTTTGACTGTAGAATCAGTAGCTGAGCACATAGGAAAGATATGGGTTCTGCCTGCATCATTGCTTTCCACCCTCTCTAGCTCCTCCTGCTCCTGTTGCCGTTGAGCTCAGTGTGTTCATAGCAACAGTTGCTATGATAGGAAGGCAGGGATGCTCTACTGGCTTAATCACTAGAGGATATATTTTTGGCACTGCGGGTTTTTTTGGTGTCGCCTTTTAGCTGTTAATGTAACTAACAAAGAACTCTACTGACAAAAAGCTACATTAGGAAAATCTTTTAATAGGCTAAATATTTAAGAAATGTTAGTTTTTTCATATCATTTAGCTTAAGGAATATTTAATATGTTTTAACTTGTCTTGTTGATAAGGTCAAACTAACATTTTTTAAAATTAAAATGTCCTGTAATACGACTTGATTTGAGTTCCAGGCCTGCTCCTTATTAGTCCTGGGGCCTTAGGTCACTTTCTCTCTTAAGGCCCAGGTTCTTAGTCTGTAAAATAAGATATTTGATCCCTTTCAGTCCTAAAATCTGTAATAGGAAGTTTGGTCCCTTTCAGTCCTAAATTATGAAATTTTTTTTTTACATTAAAAATGGAAACGGATATTTCCACATAAATCCTACAAATTGGCATAGGATAAATGTTTATCTGTAGCAGGGGTTTTTAATGTGGGGTCCTATGAACTTGTTTTTAATATTTTGATAACCATTTCCATATAGTTTCTTTTGTAATCCACATATTATTGGTCATACATTTTTAAGAAAATGAGTCTGAGAAAGCATCAATAGGTATCACTAGTCTGTCAAAAGAGTCCATAATATAAAAAAGGTTAAGAACTCTAGATTGCTAGAATATAAGTTCCTTGAAGGCAGGGACTGCTTTCTATTTTATCTCTCTATCTCCAGGCTGAGCAAAATGGCTTACCAATAGTAGGTATTTAATAGATGCTTATTAGATTAGTGGTGAGAAAGCTATATGCAGCCCAAAGTATGTGGTCAATAGGAACCTGAAGGCACATAATAATAGCTCCTGTTTCTGTTTGTTTTTGATACCCATTGGTTTAAGAGATGATCTTTTGTTAGATCCTTTCCTGAGCTCTAGCTCCATTTTAGCGTAGTGCCTAGTATATAGTGACTTTTAAATAAATGCTTGTTGATTGGTAGTTTCAAAAATGGAAATAGTCAAAGAAAATGAAGCTGTTTTTCTTTTTTTAAAATATTTCTATTTATTTGGATGTGCAGAATGAATATCCTTAGTTAGCATATCACCAAATGCTGTTATCATTTCAGCTTGTAGTAAAGACTTCCAAAAGTATAAAAGACATCTCTTAGTTCTTATTCTTTTCTCCTAATCTCTCCATCCCACTAAGTCAATTAATATTTATTAAGTGCCTGCTGTGTGCTAGGCACTGAGGATACCAAAAAAAAAGAAAGAAAGGAAAAAGTGTCTGTCAAGGAGTTTATAAACTAATGGGAAATACCACATACAACAATTATGTACAAACAAGCTATATTGGGGATAATCTTGAAAGAAAGGCATAAGATTAAGGAAGACTGGAATGGCTTCTTGCAAAAGCTGGGCATTTAGCTGAGACTGGAAGGAAGCCTGGAAAAGCAGAGGGTAGAGATAAGGAGAGGAGCATTGAGACAGCCAGTGGTTATGCTCAGTCAGTAGATAGTGTTGTGTGAAAAGAGCAGCAGGGAGTATAATTTTACTGGATGCAAAATATTGTGGAAGGGAGAACAGAAAGTAAAAAAGACAAGAAAGGCAGGAAGGGGCTAGGTTTTGAAGGGCTTTCAAAGCCAAGCAGAAATTCAGATTTGATACTGAAGGTAATAGAGAATAATTGAATAGAAGCGAAATTTCACTGGATGTCATTATTTAAGCTTTATACCATCTCACTGGCATAGTTATCTGTTTTATGTAAGTAATCCAAAGAATTTGAGACCCTGGAGGCAGGTTAGCCCAACCCCTGTTGGAGTAGAGGAATTCCCCTTAGGAACAATCCTGACAAATGGTCAACTAGCCACTTTTTTAAAGATGGCTTGTGTTCGGAAACACACTACTACTTTAAGCAGAGTTGTTTTATTCTTTAGTCATTCTCTCCACTCTGATTTCTTTTAATAACATTTAAGTAAATATTTAATAATAATTCTTCCATTTCTTTTAATAATATTTAAAATGGTAGAAGAGAAAGTCTGATTTAATGAATGTAGAGCAGAAGCAGTGGTTGGGTTATTTAAAATAGACTTGTCAATTCAGAGGAACAATACCTATGATAGAACCTGTGACTGACAAGATTTTATGAGTAACTCCTGATCTGTGTCCAGTTCTGAAACCAGAGTACGCGCCCTATATGGGCTGCTATTTTGCCTCTCGGTTAGAAAGGTGAAGTGAAGGTTATTAAGAATATGGTTTTAGGACATATGTAGCCTTTATGAGGATAGAGGACAGTTCTTATTAGTTTTTCTCTTAGTGTCTACTAGTGCAAAAGTGGTTGAATGAATATATTATATATAGTAGACATTAATAGTAATAGTGAGAGCTGTCATTTACATAATACTCTGACTTTTGTGGAATGCTTTATAAACATTGTTATTCAGTGTTTATATATTGTTTATACAGCAATTGTATATACAATATTTATACAGCAATCCTAGGAGGTAGATGCTATTATTAACACATTTTACAGATAAGGAAACTGAGATACAGAACAATCAAGTGCCTTGCTCAGCTAATAAGTATCTGAGTCAGGATTTGAATCTAGTGCTTCCTAACTCCCAATTCCGGCATTCTATTTTGTATGAATGAATGGAATGTGCTAAATTTGAAAAAATTATCAAGTCAGGAGGCCTGCTTACTTTAATGTTCTATCTTCTCAAGAGAATATAAAAAAGCTTTATCCATGATCCATTGAACTGAGCATTGGATTTTTCTATGGCATTAATCTCAGAAGGTTAAGGTTGTACTTGTGTGAATAAGTCAGAATCTTATCTGTAATTTTCCTTGATGGACTTAATAAGTTTGTGGTACAACCCTTTCTTGAACTAGCCTTTTTTTTTTTCAACTGTACAGTTTAATTTCTATAATGATTTTTTGGTTCTGAAAAAAGAGCAGCAACCTGTCCCTGGGGACAGAAGTAGGAGCTAGGTGGAAATTTAGATTGTACTCAATATAAGGAAATGCTTTCAAATAATTAAGTGGTGTTTAAATAATTAAATAATCAATAAATAATCTATTAATTTTAATTTATTAATTAATCAAATTAATTGAATAAATAAATAATTTTGAGCAGGAGGTTTACTATTGTCAGTAGGCAAATCTGAATGACCACTTGTTCTGGATGTGATAGCAAATTCCTGTTCCAATAAGGTTGAGTTAGATGACTTTGGAGACCCATCCTCTCCAATGCTAAATTTTTGTGATTTTTTTTTTCTTTTTCCTGAATTGGTTCTGGAGCTGATTACAAAGATACAAATTTGGGACTTTCCATTTTACAGGTGATGAGAAATATCAGAGACAAAGGGGAAAATGGTGTATGAGATCTGATTTTTCCCCCTCAGAGAGTGATAGATGTTTTTTCCTTTTTTCTTTCTTTTAATCAAGCTGTCCTGGGATAGAGGAAAGTGATGAGGAAAAGTGAAACACTATAGGTTAGACTGCAGACACTAGAGTCTCCTGCACTGGACAGACTGGGTTGAACAGGGATGAGCTGAGGTTCTCAGCTTTCCTACCTTGCCCCTAGGATTGGTCAACTATGAGATTCGTATGACTTGCCAATTGCTATCAGCTCCCCGGGCAAGATTGCAAAGTAGGCACATATCTTTCTTCTGCAACTACCTTCATTCTCTGTTCAGGTGCCCAACAGCCTTGTGTGTCTCATATGATCCAAAGTCCTCCCCAAGTGCCCTGTGTTCCCAAATCCTTCCTACTTCCACGTTACTCAGAACAGGCTCTCAGTCAAGCTTCTCTGATTAAGAAAAATGAAAAAACAAAAGCCCAGACGGTTAGGACTGGAGGCTTCCCCCACTTAAGGGATATTTCTCTCCTGAGAGCCTTCAAATGAAGATGCAAGCATTTGACTGTGAGGATGGTATGGGCCTCCCCAAATTACCCAAAACTGACATGTTTTATGAAATTTCCAATCCCTTCCCCTCCAACCCCCAACATACATGTTTGCTTTTTGAGTTTTAGTAAAAATTTATCTTTGTGACAGTGTGGATTACCACTAAACTGATTAAAACCTGGAGAATTATAGAATAAAGCATGTCTCCTGTACCTCATTTCATCTCCTTTAGCTCTTTTTTACACTTTCAAGGGTTGGTTTTAGCATCTGGAATTTGGTGAACATGTTTACTCTGTCCAACCAATACTTAATAGTTATAGGATCTATGGGATTACAAATCTAAAAATATTGTAAGTGACCTTAGAGGATTATTAGAGAATAATATTGGGTATTAGGGAATATCCAGAAGGCATTTTACAGATGAGAAAATTGAGGCTGCTAAATTAATGTGACATGCCCAAGGTCACGTAAGTGCAAGGCATTTGAATCTGAAGGGGTCTAATTCTAACCCCATTTCTTCTTTCTACTGTATCTGTCTGCAGTGGTCTATGATAGGATTGCTCTTATCAATGAGTAGTATAGATTGCAACCCATCTGAGCCTGTCTACAATTTTGCCAAAGGAGGCAAATATGTGTGTGATGGGAGGAAATAGACTAGGACTTATCCTTCCTTATTTTAAGGAGGGAAGGGAATAAGTATTATTTCATACTTATATGTATATGTTAAATACTTATATTTTCTCATTTGAAATTTGCAACAATACTAGGAGGGAAATGCTATTATTATTATTATTTTTGCTGAAGCAATTGGGGTTAAGTGACTTGCCCAGGGTCACACAGCTAAGAAGTGTTAAGTGTCTGAGGCCAGATTTGAACTCAGGTCCTCCTGACTTAAGGGCTGGTGCTCTATCTACTGCACCATTTAGCCCCAAGATTCTATTACTTATTTCCATTTTTCAATTGAGGAAACTGGCTCAGATGACAGTCATACAGTTAAATGTTTTGGGGATGAATTTGAACTTGGATCTTCTCGATCCATAACTAGTTACTTGCCTCTGCCTTTTCAGCCTTCAGTCTCTTGTCAGACTGAAGAGACCTCATCTTTTTAGGTTATTCTCACAAATTCTTCTTTTAGATTGTGGAGGTTCCTAAACTCCAAGACCTCAGGACTTTCTATAGTGTCTATTTGTCTCCATTTTTGGCAAGGCATTCGGGGCACACAGCTAAGTAAGTGTTGGGTGTTTTAAAGCTGCATTTGGACTTGGGACCTCCGGATTCCAGGGCCAGTGCTCTTTCTGCTCACCTCATTGCTCCTATGCCATAGTCTTTTGTCTCCATGAGGCTCACATAGAACACAATGCTCGTGGAGATGAAATGGAACCTTTTTTCCTTTCTGATCTTTCCAGGAGAAAGAACTAATAGGCAATAGACTAGTGGAAACTCACAGATTCAAATTGATGATTGGAAATTTTACATAATTAGTAATCCAGCCTTAATTTGGTATATTTTAGCACAAGTCCTAAAGCCATTTATAGAACAGAAGCCAAAGAGGCACTTCAGGAAATTAAACTCCATGGTAACCCTCACTTTGGAAATTAAAATAGCATCTCTATAAACACCAAACTTTGCCTACCGCCTGGAATGCTCCCGTGTCCGGACATCGGGAGAGTGCTTTTTGACGATGCTTCGAGTGACGGAGCTCCAGCACTCATACAAGCTTCTGGCTAGTTCCCTTTTTTAGGGGAAGCCTGTATTACCTCTGTTTTCATGGGAAGGGCTCCTGTTCCACTCTCAGGCTTCCGTGAGAGTGCAGGTTTGGCAGGGGACTAGGGAAGGAAGGGGGTGTGTGTGTGATATAAACCAGCAGCTTTGTGCTGTTTATCTTAGGCCTTTGTAGCTGAATTCCACCTATTCAATCAGGCTTTTCAGGATGGTCCAGAGCCATGGCAGTCAGTTCTGTGTACAGTAATGGGCAAGGACACGTTCTCAGACAAGTCCCCGTGGTTTAGCTGGGGGAAGAGGAAACGATTTTGGGGGGAACAGTGGGAGGAGATTGCTGAGTGAAATTTTTTTTTTTTTTTTTGGTGACTAATTCTCCCTCAGCTGGCAAAGAAACACCCGTGGGAAGCGGGGAATGGTTCCACAGCTGAATCCCAAAGTACCTTCTCTAAAAGGCTTCTTCATTCTTTCAGTTTCAGATGACAGCATTTCACTAGATAGAGTCCCCAAGGAATATTGAATTTTCCTTCCCCATGCTCTGGACCTGATGGCAGAAAATTAGCTTCTGAGTGTATCCATGGCATGGTTGGAGCGACATGGGTTTACTATGAAGGAAGAAGTATAATAAAAGTACGAAGTGTATCAGGATACAATGATCAGTTTACAAAGGAAGAACAATTTTCTGTTGAACCCAGATGCTGCTATTTGAGTTCCTAGTTCGCAAATCCTGATATATTTGTGCTTCCCTCAGTGGGCCATGTCTACACCTACATCCACCTGTTGGTTGGGCATATGGGTAATTAGAGGGCTGTTATTATAAACTTAGGGGCTTTCTAGCTCTAAGGAAAGTCCATAAATCCAGCATTGGACTGGAGAAGCCATGTACCTCAACCCTTTTGTTTTCCAGATGAGGAAGCTGAAGCCCAGGGTCATGCTGAAGATCATACACCTGGGGATTGAAGCCTCTGAGCCTGGTGCTCTTTGCAATATCCCCCGATATCCCTTTTCAGGATGTGTTTAATCATTGATCATTAGAAGGAGTTTGATATGTAATTATGTTATAGCACTTTAAAATTTGCAAAATACCTTAAATAATCTCGTTGGTTGCACAGGGAGTAGAGTACTGGTCCTAGAGTTAGGAAGACCTGAAATCCATCCTCAGATACTTCCTTGTGACCCTGAATAAATCATTAAAAAATTCTCAATATGCCTAACTATTAAGTAGAGATCATAAAAATACAATCTGAGTTTTTCTGACAAATGTAAGGCATTTAGCTTAGTGCCTGGCACATGGTAGACATTTAATAAATGCTTGTTCTCTTCTTCTTCCCTCCCTTCATTTGAATTTCACAGTGACCTTGGGACATGCTAGGTGCTCTTGTTCCCTCTGTTTTATATATGAGGAGCAGATATTTAATACCCTGCTTAGGACTGTATATATAATTAGTAAATGTCTGAGGTGAGACTCCTGACTTCAGTCTCGAACTCTTTCCAGCTTGCTGGTTATAGAGATGTAAGGATGTGAGGTCCAGAGAAATTAAGTGAATTTCTCTACTACCTCTATTCTATTAGTCAACAGGCATTTGTTATTATTACCATTAATTATTAATTATTATTAAGGCTGAAGATACATAGAAAGGCAAGAATGGGATTTCTATCATAAAAGAACTCATTTTTGAATGAATCTAAAATTTTTAAATGAAACCAAAACCAAGACTTTGCCTTCTGTATTAAACTACTTAACTTCATTAGACCTCAATTTCCTCATCTCTAAAATGGGTACTTGTCTGACCTGTCAGGCAGGGTAATTGCTAAGGAAATACTTTGTAGATTTGAAAAAAACACTATGTAAATGTGACCTATTATACTGAATTAGGGAGTGATCAGAGTCAGGTAGAGTTCAGCAGAGTAGGATCCTGGAGGGCAGGAAAGTTTTTTAAAAAAATATTTGGCTGCTAAACCTTTTGCTTTTTTTTTTTTTAATGCTGATCCAAAAATATGATTCCTTTTGTATCAGAGCTCCATTGGTTATTTGCTTATGAATGAGCTCCCTAGGGATAAGGCAAGGAAGCTTTTGTGACTCCTGCCTTTTGTGAAGAAGGCTTAAAAAGGTTGGAAAGGGCCTTTTAAAAACCAGACACTAAACAAACTTACTTTTGCTGGGGTGAATGTTTTATAGATAGAATAGACTTGTTCCCACCCACATACTGACAAGCCTTTAATCATAGGCAGGAAGGCAATTACACTTGTCAGACTCATGCATCTACATGGGAGTAACTGAGTCTCAAAGAAAGGATTACTTAGGGTAGAAGGCATTCAGTGTAAAACCTCCAAGGCCTTTTAGGTTGGAACCCTGGTAAGCCTGATTCTGCCAAAAGGATGGTCACACTGAGAAACACACCTTCCCCCTCTCTCTTAGACTTTTGGGGAGCTATTGGTCAGGTTCCACCCCAAAGCAGAGCAGATGGGGACTCCACTGGACACCAGACGGGTCAAGGTTCTCTATATTCAAACATAACTGAAATGAAACCTTCTTGTTATTTCCTTATGTGCTTTTCTGTGGAGGTTAGGGGTTGTTATTGTATTTTTTACTAAAGGTCCTTGGCTAAAATAATCATTGGCTCTATTTACAAAGATTGCATTGTTCCTGCCCTGCCGATTGGTTTGACATGTGAAATCTTTCATATTGCAAGTCTATTCAGAAAAATTGTTGGCGTCTCCTTAGCTGCCTTTTAAATAAAGGCTCAGATCATAACCTCTTCCTTCCTGCTCCTCCCCTCTTATTAACTTCCAAGGAAGTCAGTAGGCATGTAGGTTTGGCTGGTAACACCTGAACTCGCTTCTCCAGGGAAGAGGAGAACCATTCCATGATAGGGACCTTAAATGCCATCTTGTCCCACGTCCTCATTTTAGAATGGAATTTTTTTTTTTTAAAGAATGGAATTGAAATAGAATGGAAAAACCAAGGTGGGATTTGAATTTTGTGTCTTTTTTTTTCCAGTTTAGAATTTCAAGGGCAGTTTCCTTTGCCCACTACCCTAGCAGCCAGCTCATCCCAGAAGTCATCCCTCCCTCAGGTGCCAGTATTTAATTTCCTTATGTGTTTGTGTTAGGAGTTCCTAAGTATGCATCAAATCACTGACAGCAGCAAGCTAGGTAGGAAATATCACTCACTGAGGGAAAGATGGAAGAGCCCTGGATGACTGGACTGGAGCACATTAAGTTCCCCAACATTCTCTCCAGCAATGATTAGGACAGCCATTGACATTTGAAGTTTACAAGGCATTTTACATACATCATCTTAATTTTTCCTTAAAAGACGCATGTTGTAGGTAGTAAAGCCTTTGGTTGATGAGGAATCGGAAAATAGAAAGGCTCTTGAAGTACTTAAGTTGGAAGGCTGTCATGAGAAAGAGGGATTAGATTTGTTCTCTTTGGCCCCCGAGGGCAGAATTAGGAACATAGGGTAGAAATTGCAAAGAGGCAAATTTTGGCTTGGTGTCTGAGTGAGGAAAAAATGTGTCAACGTGGACAACTTTCCAGAAGTGCTGCCTTGGGAGATAGTGGGCTCTCCATGGCTAGAGTCTTCGGTCAAAGACTAGAAGAATATTTGATTGGTATGAGTGGAAAAGATTCTTTTTCCAATAGGGGCCGGCCCGGATGGATTCTGAGGTTCCCTCCTTCTAACTCTGAAATTCATTAACTATGATTTTTGTGCTTTAAACCTGTTTGTGGTAATCCAACTAATAAGTTTCATCATGAGGATTCAGATTCTGCTGTTGCTTGATTTCAAGACCTGCATCCTTTCAATAAGACTGTGAAGATGGGTCAGGCTCAAAAATAGCAGCTGGGAGGAGGAGAGGGAAAGGGAACAATATAATAAGGATGACTGGTCTTTTAATTCTTTAATATCTATGTTCTTGTGGATGTTGGTATTTCTTACTATATCCTCCCCCAAATCCTCCATAAAATAAATGCCTAATATTTCGGGGACCTTCTTCTAAGTCTTTTCAATATTATATAGATATCAATTATCCATTGCTCTTAATACATGACTGGCCTATTTTTCTCATCTTTTTTCTGTATGTTTTTATCTCACTGTTTTTTGGGGGGCTTGTCATTGTTTGTAATATATCAGTGGATTAGTAAATATCTGTTAAGTGTCTACTGGATGTCAGGTAGAGGTTCCCAACCCTATTTGTGTAATGGAGCCTTTTGGTAGCCCAGTAAAGTCTTCCTAAAGAATGGTTCTTCCAGGCCAGTTAGTTGGTGTAGTGGACAGAGTACCAGCTCTGAAATCAGGAGAACCTGAGTTCAAATCTGGTCTCAGACACTCAGAATCCCTATTTCCTTTCTCCATATACCTTTGTTTTGATTTTGGAGTCATCCGTCATTTTTATTTTTCAGAGATGGTGGTGCTCTGCAATTCACAGTTGAAATTAAAAGCAATCTAACCTGAGATTGTGCTATTGAAATGCCATTGTAAGTCTACATATTAGAATGGATCCCATACCAGATGCAACCTATCTAAGTTTGTTGCTTTTATAAATTTCAGGGCTGTTTGTCTAGGTCCTCTTGCATTCTGATTTTTTTTTGGGGGGGTCATTTCATTGCCCACCAGGATGGTCAGGGGGGTAAGAGAGAAATCTAGTTACATTTTGAGGAAGACTATATTATTCTGTCCTCTGGCATAGTCTTTAAAATTAGCTATTCCTGCCCTATGGTCATCTATTCATATCTTAAAAAAAAAAAAAAAAAACTAAAGAAGGAACATTGTTAGGGGTGGGGAGAGGTTGAAAGTATGTTTGTTTTGAGGACACCAGGCTCTTATGATGTAAGCTGGCGTTGTGCCTTGGTTTGTTGTGGTCTCTGCTGTTGAAAGATTAGTTATGGGCATTGCTTCGACAAGCCTATTTTAGACATTTTAATTTGGAATTAGATGTTTTTGAACTTTGTTACCTTAGAAGGCCAAAACCCTCAGTTTTATGTTATGCAATTAAAGAGTAAGAGTTCCATTGTTTTGGTCACTGTTGAATCTTTATCTTATGACTTCTCTCAACTGTTACTCATTTGACATGATTTTTAAACACACCCCTTTCTCTTCCCTCATCATTCTGGTCATCTCTCTCTGCAAGGGCTCCATTTTGTAAATGCCTCTTTCACAATGTAATCATAAAGAATATTAAGTCCCAAATAAATTTGTCACCTATTCTGATCGTTTCATGGAACTGCTTTAAAACAAAACAAAACAAAAATTCTTTTTAAAAAATTCTTTGTTATAAGGGATGGTTCTCCAGAGTGGGGAGGGGAATACATTTAGGTGATAGAAAAATAAAAGACGCCCATAAAAATTTATTTTAAAAGGTAAACATAGCAGATTATGGTATTGCCTACATTATTCTGGCCATCGGAATTCTATTAATGCAGCCTCAAATTGCATTAGCTCATTTTGCAAATTTTTTTTTTATTTTGAACTTAAGATCCTATAAAGCTTCCAGATCTTTTTCTTGAGAACTGCTTTTAAGCCATTTGTCTCAATCTTAAACTTTGAGGAAAATAATTTTTTTTTTAATTCCCAAATGTAGAACTTTTTGTTGCCCCCAGCCAAATATTTTAGCCCATTTTTTTTTTTTTTTTGATTCTGAGTCTGTCATTGGAAGTGTTTCTTCTTTTGTCATCTGTAGACTTAATAAATCTGCCAGCTTCCAAATCATTGATGATGTTGAATAAGATAAATTTGAGGACAGAGCCCTTGGGAAAGCTTTCTGTCCATTGGGACCAGTACTTGCTGTTCAATAAAGTCAAAAAGCATTTCTTGAACCCTATGTGCCAGGCACTATATGTTTAATATATAAAGAAAGGCAAAAACAGTCATTGTCTTTTGGGAATTTACATTTTACCAGGGGAGAGACAAATGTATATAATTAGGTATATACAGAGTAAATGGAAGGTAATCTCAGAGGGGAACAGTTAGGTGGTACACTGAATGGAACTCCAAACCTAGAATCAGGAAAACTTGTGTTCAGATGTAGGTAGCTTCAGGTACTTGCTAATCATGTGTTCCTGGGCCAGAAACTTAAGCTCTTTTTGCCTCAGCTTCCTCATCTGCAAAATAGGGATAATAATAGCACCTACCTCCTAGAGTTGTTATGAAAATCAAATGAGATAAAGTGCTCAGCACAGTACTTGGCACATATGCGTGCTATTAAATGTTTGCTGCTTCTGCTAGCAGGACTAGGAAAGGTCCCCTGCAGAGCCAAGTCAAGTGATCTTTGAGCCGAGTCAAAGAGTGCAGAACATTTCAAGCATGGAGTACAATCGCTGCAAATATGTAAAGATGGGGTGATAATAATAACAGCTAGCATTTCTCAAGTACCCACAATGTGCCAGGCCCTGTGCTAAGTGCCTTTATAAATATCATCTCGTGACCTTCACAATGCTCCTGGGAAGGGGAAATGTCCAGGTGAGGAACAGGGGGTAGACCTATATTGCTAGATCTTATAAGGTTCGTGGAAGAATATAAAATATAAGAGGAATGGAAAGGTAGGAGAGAACCAAGGTCTAAAAGGCTTTAAATGCCTAACAGAGGCATTTACCGGGAGGTAATAGGGAGTTTGGCAGTTTCTATCTTGGACACTTGAGGCAGAAGACCAATTATGGCCATGTTGTACACAGGCAAAAGAACTCTCTCTTCAAATAAGCATTTATCTATGACCTGAAAGAAATATGGTTTTGCTTAAAAGAAATCAGGTCAATGGCAAATTAAAATTCTGTGAAACACTAAATATTTGACCCAGCTGTTGAAGTTCACGACCATCAGTCATTGCTATGACACCAAAGAGTATAGTTATGTGCTGTTCTGTCAACTTTCCAAATGGGAGTTCTTATATTCTCCTTTCAACGAGGCTCTCAAATATCACACATTAGTGTCATTTTCACATTGAGAATTGTGACTGGTATTACAACTTGTGTGACTCAGAGAAAAATCACTTTATGTCCTTTCAACCTTAATTTTCTCATCTTTAAATCAAGGATAATAATACTAAGAGTATTTCTCTCAGTAGGTTGTAAGGTTCAAATAAAATGATGTGTATAAAGCATCATTTTAAAATCAGAATCTATTTATTCATTTAATTTATTTGGACCTGAGTAATTGGAAACTTTCTCAGTCCAAGATACCTTAAGTCCCCGTGGATTAAGAATACTTTGCTAAATTAAGACACAGAGGATGATAACATACTACTCAAACATCTCACATAAATTTAAATTATTAAAGGGGGAATCCTTATATATCATATCTAACTAAAAAAAAGGAAAGCCTTAAAGCCCAAATTCTGGCTTTTAAAGTAGAAAAAAACATTTTGTTTAGTGTATTTTCCCCCTATATTCTATATTCTTTGAACAAACTAATTTGTATCCCTAAAGTTATCCCTACCATTAATTTTTGGCTTATGGGACTGCATAGTAACATTGCATATTTATCTTTCTAACCATTTCTATAGAGTTTAGATTTTATCTTAGTTTTTAAACCACAATAGTTTTAATGAAGTCATTATGACAAAGGCAATTCAGTAAAATGTTGGGGCTAAGAAATGTGGAGCCCCACTAGTGCTTATGTCTTTATCCTGATTTATGTAGCTCTTTCAACTTTGCAGAGCACTTTTGTTTCTCATAGTCATCCTCACAACTCTGTTAGATAATTGCTAGCTGCATTGTAATGATAAGAAAATGCTTTGTTTTACAGCTCAAAGGTAGTCACATAGCTAACTTTAACTCAGAATTCAGACTTTGAGCTTTAAGACTCCAAGTCCAGCTTCATCCATTATATCATCCTAACAACTATCAGCTTCTAGAGGAAGAACTGATAAATAAAGCTATTCATAGAATGGTTGTGTGTGTGTGTGTGTGTGAATATATTTGCCACCCTTGACTTGAGTTGGCTTGTGTGTACATACATGCACAATATTGGTGTCTGTTGGAAGGAGAAGTTACTTTTTGTCGGACTCAGAAAGATTATAATCTTTCCTAGAGATAAGCGATAGAGACATAAATAGGATAAGAAAATAAGACAGAGACAACTGTTTTGTTGTTAGCTTAATAACAATTAAATATTCAATGTGAGATGCTAGCTGCTATAAAATTAAAGTATGACTATGTGCATTTATCTTCCTGTGTCTATCTAATTTCAGGAGAAAGAATAATATATAAAAAATTCTAACCTTGTCCTTTGGCTCCCAGTTGAGCTGGGCATTTATTTACCTTGCTGAGTATGTCTTAATGAGACAAAATCAGGATCTTGGTAGGTACAGGAAGTGCCTAATAAAGGAGATTCAGGGCCAGGTCCTAAATTTGACAGAGGATCAAAAAGTCAGCTTCTATTAAAATTAGAAAAGGGGATTAAAGCTCTGGCACTGTAGGATTGTAGAGTTTTGAGAGGTGATCTCATCTAATCTTATTTTATAGAGTGTTGAAGTGACTTGCTTAACATCATAGAGGTGGTATGTGGTTAAACTGATACCTGAATATACTTTTTGCTTATTCCTGTATTTTTTTATATTATGGTACAGGAATCCATTTCAGCATTGAGTCCAATTTAGATGTTAGCCAGAGTTATAGCATTATAGATATAGAGGTGGAGGGGATCTGAGAAGTCACCTAAATCCACTCTCATTTTATAGATAAGAAAACAGATTCAGAGAGGTAAAATAACTTGCCCAAGAATATTCAGATAAAGAGGACCAGAAATGATATGTGAACACAAGTCCTCTGACTGCAAATCTACATCCTTTCCTGGGTATTTTTCCTCCTAACTACCTGTTTCTTTCTCCATCTCAGCACTTACTCAAAGGGGAAGTGTCCACCAATAATCTATAATAACATTGATATGGATATTCAGTCTTTCATAATCTCATGGAGGTCTCTTCATTGATATGGATTGAAACCCCTCTGCCATCAAATTCTGTTAGACTCTTGTCCAGATTCTTTACTGGATTGAATGGGAAACACAAAACTCCCAGGACCTAAGGAGATATATTTGAACTACTTTGGAGCCTGAGTACAGCCTTTATTGAAAAATCTATGATTAAGTTTAGCCTTGGAGTTCTATAAGACAGTGGAGGATGTCCTATTTACATGAATGAGGGAAAGGAATAGAACATTGTAAAGGGACAATTTGCGTTATCTCTTTACATGAAGGAGGGAAAGGAATAGAACATTGTCAGTTAAAGGATTTAGATCTGGAAGAAACCTTAGAAATCTAGTGTAACATCTCTGTTTTATAGGTTACCTGTTTTACAGGTATTTTAGAAATTTAGATTCTGAGAGAAGGTTCTTGCCTGAAGTTGTAGACCCCTAGGACTAAGCTTTATCTTATTTTAACCTTAATATTTTTCCTCCTACCACACAGTTGTCCCCTGCTTCCATCTTTTCTGATATACATCCTCTCTTCTGATTTATTTTATGTGGTCCATCCTTCTCAGTTGAACATTTTTTGAGAACAAGGGCTTATGTCTTATTTGCCTCTGCATAGTCCCATGCTGTCTACTATGGCCTGTTAGGTATGGGGGATATTGCATGTTTATTGGGTAAATGAAGGTTGGATCAGTGAAGTAATTCTAGACTTCTTGCACTGTCTTTTCCTTAGCTAAATCCAGATTTCTCTGAAAAGAAATATAGAAAATTTCTTCTAAATAAAGTCCTTAATGGAACAACTTGAATTTTCAATATGGGAAAGGCCTTGCCATTGAATCTTAAACCATTATCTCTTCACAACCTCTCTGATCAGCTAACTGTGGTGTAGTGGTGTATCTGTGGTGTAGAATGATGATGCTAACAGTAATCATGGTACTAGCCAACGTTCAGATAACTTTGCAAGTTTGCAAAGCTCTTTATATGCTTTATTCCATGTATCCAGACATTTTCCTGCACTCCTCCTTCACTCCAGGACCCTCTAAAATGAGGGAAGAAAAGAAAATGGGTGTCATAGTTTGACCCCACCAAGACTCTGCTCAATCTGTGGGACGTAGTCATTAAAGCTGCTTTCCTGTGATGAGTCTCTCCTAGTTACCCTAAGTGCGTCAGAAATAGTCTTGCTCAACCTGGCAGCAGCCCAGGGAAATTGAGGAGTGGTGAATGTACCTCCCAGATGAGAGCACTGTCCTTGGCAATGGAAAATGTCATTCCAGTTGGTTTAAAATTTAGTCCCTGATGAATAGTGGTGCTATCCAATTCTATCTTTGGGTGTCCCAGAGAGCAAAATAGCAATCAGGTGGTAACCATCCACTTTCTAGAAATTAGAAATGTGATATGTTCAAGTGTATGGGGGACGTAAAAGACTATCTTGTATTCAAGGATCCGTGCTTTTAATTTGGTTCTAAGGGCTCTATTTAATATTTTCAGTGATAGGAAATGTGATAAAAACACAGCTTTCTGTATGAAGAAAGGCATCCTGTATCTAGTCGGATTTTTTTTTTTCTATCTCTAGCTGTGGGGAAATGCCTTGACATGGATTAGATTTTTAACATCTTATTCATTTTTCTTAAGTGTCATTATATAAGTGGCTACCAGATATTCAGCTGGGAGCTGCTTGGTTCCTCATTTCGTACCAGGGTTTTGCACCTTTTCAGAGAGTGTGATTTGTTTTCAAACAATGTCAGGTTCCTTTTGAATACCTTTTGAAACACCCACTCTGCTTTACTTTGATGAAATAAATACTCATTTTCTCTTCTAATGTTAGCTGATATAAAACAGAAAACTGAAACAGGGCAAGAAAACTGTCTTCCATCTTGTAAGAGTTAGTTACAGTTAAAAGTTTAAAATCAAGACTTAAATAGCCTGGATTCCATTTTCAATAAAGTACCTTGTAGTCATTGAAAGATTTCGGTATAGGAGAGGGATTGCACTGTTCCAGGAATCCTGTGTAGCCCAGATTTAGGAACTAAAAACCAAAACAAAATAAAATAGCATTTATTAAGTACCTATGGACATGTCAGGCATGGTGCTAAGTATGTGACAAATATTATCTGACCCTTGGATCCTTGCAACAACCTCAAAATATAGGTGCTAATATTATTCCCATTTAACAGCTGAGGAAACAGAAAAAAGCAGATTAAATGATTTGTTCAAGGTGACACAGTAAGTTTGTGAGATTGGATTTTCACTCTGGCCTGACCCAGTATTCTCCTATCTACTGTCCCTCCTAACTCTCTCTCTTAAAATATCTAACTGGAGGAAAAGAGACATACTGGGGAGAGGGAGATAGATATAAAATGTACATTTGTGTGTATAGTATATACATGTATATATGAATACTGTTCATAAGTATGCAAAGTATATACAATATGTATGTCTCCTTTTTAAAGAGGGAGGAGAGGTCCTGGGAAAATGCTATGAGAAATTTGAAGTGGGAGGCTTCATTTTCTTTTCTTTTCTTTATTTATCCATTCATTCATTCATTCATCCATTTATTTATTCATTCATTTCTTTCTCTATTAGTATTTTATTTTTCAAGTTACGTGTAATTTTTCTTTTTTTTTACATTTAAAATTTTCTCCAAATACATGTAAAGATCGTTTTCAGCATTCGTTTTTTTTCCCCCTGAGGCAATTGGGGTTAAGTGACTTGCCCAGGGTCACACAGCTAACAAGTATTAAGTGTCTGAGGCCAATCGAACTAAGGTCCTCCTGACTTCAGGGCTGGTGCTCTATCCACTGCACCATCTAGCTGCCCCACAACATTTTGTTTTTGTAAGACTTTATGTTCTAGATTTTTCTTCTACTTTCCTTACCTCTCCCTGTCTCAAAACAGCAAGTAATTTGATACAGGTTAAATATGTGTGATTCTCTTCAACATATTTCTATATTTATCATGTGCAAAAAAAAAAAATCAGATCAAAAGGGGAAAAAAAACACAAGAAAGAAAAAAAAAACAAATAAAAAATGAAAATAATATGTTTTGAGCCATATTCAGTCCCCAAAATTCTCTCTCTGTATGTGAATGGCATTTTCCATACCAAGTCCATTGGAATTGCCCAAAATGACTGCATTCTTGAAGAGCCAAGTCCATCACAGTTGATCATCACATGATATTGTTACTGTGTACAGTGTTCTCTTGGTTCTGCTCATTTCACTCAGCATAAGTTCCTGTAAGTCTTTACAGGCTGTTCTGAAATCTGCCTGTTCTTCATTTCTTATAGAACAATAATATTCCATTACTTTCATATATCATAACTTATTCAGCCATTCCCCGACTGGTGGGCATCCACTCAATTCCTTGCCATTACAAAAGAACATTTTTGCACATGTGGGTCCTTTTCCCTCTTTTATGATTTTTTTGGAATACAGGACTAGTAGTGGTACTGCTAGATTAAAGGGTATGCAATTTTATTGCCCTTTGGGCATAATGGAACTCAAAACTTTATTATTTTTCCTTTTTTTTTGTAGGCAGTTGGGTTTAAGTGACTTGCTCAGAATCACACAGCTAGAAAGTATCAAGTGTCTGAGTCCGGATTTAGACTTGGGGCCTCCTGACTCCAAGTTGATGCTCTATCAACTGCATCATCTAACTGCCCCAAACTCAAAACTTTAAGTAAAAATTTAAAAAAAAATTTAAGGATATATGTATGACTTAAGCTGATCAGTTAGTTTGAAGCAAACTTGTAATCTTGCATGGCTGAGTCAAGTTATCTTATTTTAATGCTATATTAAAACAGGCAGTGGAACATCAAGTTTTGTGCATGATCACAATGACTATATTAAGCCGATTCCTTGGGTAGCAATATAGAAGATGGATAAATGAGAAGATAGACTCAAAGCCAGATAATTGGATAGGACAGTTAAGAAGTTATTATAAGACTATTCTGATTTAGAACTTGAACTTGGCTTGTTTCAATGGAAATGGTGAGGAGAAGTTGGATTTGAGGAATGTAGATTACTAATAGCTTTTCATTCTAGAAAGGAGAAGACAGTAGTTTTGGGGGACTCTACCTGTAAGACATGTTCTTAGGAGAAAGAAATACCATTTCTTTACCTAGTACAGAGATTTTAATCTTGTGTGTGTGTGTGTGTGTGTGTGTGTGTGTGTGTGTGTGTGTGTGTGTGTTATGGATGTCCTTTAGCGTTCTGGACCCATTTTCAGAATAATATATTTAAATGCATAAAACAAAATACATAAGATTATAAAGGAAACCAATTATGCTGAAATATGGATATCAAAACATTAGTGAAACACCTATACCCCTAAGTTAAGAATTTAACCTTCATTTTCCTCAGTTTTCTTGAGTGTGAAATAGGAATATTAACACCTATCTCCTCGAGTTGTTCCGAGAATCAAAGGAACAAATGAAAACATTTAATACAAGTGTCTGCCCTAATATTGCTCTGACACAACTGCTTTCAGACAACTTCCTATAGTGGGGTGAGAACCTGTATAATAAAGGAATATCTTTTGTAAAACTGGATTAATTTCTTGGTTATATATAGTCCAATTTAATTCTTTTGCAAGCATGCTCAGTTTTTCCTCATGCTCTCCCATCCCCTGCAAATTCTTCCCTCCTCAATCTATGAGATCGTTTCTTTCTCTCTATCTTCTCTACCACATTCTTTTCAATGATTAATGTCTACTCACTGCCTTTACAATTCCTGACCTTGTTAATATTGTGTATTCTAGTTTCTGCTTCCTAGACTTTAATTTATTTCTCAAAATTCACTAGGGACCATCTTCTTATCAACTCTATTGGAGTCTTCTCAATGATCTCCTTTTAATCTCTTAGTCTCTTTTCTCTCCAAAATCCCCTTACTCCTCCCCAAACCAAAGCAATTTATCCTACTACCATTTTTGTAAAACAGGTCTTTTTGTGTCATTTTTATGCTAAAAATAAACACCTTCAAAGAATTCTTCTAAATAAAATCTAAAATACTTAGCTTCCCGTTCGAGGGCTTCCACATTCTGCTCTTTGTATATCTTTCCAGTCTTTCCTCTCACTGCTTACATACAGATACTTTTTCTGGAGAATGTCATGCCTTTGCTTATGTGTTCCCTTTGTCTAGAGTGTTTCCTCTCCATCTCTGCTTGTTGAATTCATCACTCATCCTTGTCACTCATCCTTCAGCTCAAATGCTTTATATTTTGAAATAACTTGTTTTAGGTCATAGGAATTTTTGAACTTTCAATCCCTGCACTAACCTTTTTTTCCTCCATCCCATCCTCCTTCTCCCCTCCAAAAAAAGTTTTACAATTACCAAAATGTGACATTGATGTTAGAATGTGTGTTCCTAATAAATGTATGTAAGGAAGGATGAATCAGGAAGAAGGGTTGAATTTGATTTTCATGTAAATGTTGATTGTCTAAAAGGAAGTTGTTTAACTGAAGGTAGAGTCTGTAAGGAACAGCAGTCTAAATTTCCTTGGAAAATATCTTGCTTTTCTGGAACATTGAGATCCTTAGTGTCCTGTTGGTGTATCATCTAGAGACACGTCACTGGCTTTGCCTGTAGCTCTGAAATGAGCTTTAAAGGAAGGTTTATAAAATGGCCTTCCCCTGGGAAAGATTAAAACTTCAGCCTTAATTTTTCTTTTTTTTTTTAATTAAAATTTTTATTAAAAGGTTTTTATTTTTAAAACATGGGCATGGATAATTTTTCTTTTTCTTTTTTTTTTCTTTTCTTTTTGATGAGCTAATTGGGGTTGAATGACTTGCCTAGGGTCACACAGCTAGGAAGTATTAAGTATTTTCCCCCCATTCTCTAGATGGCAAGTAATCCAATCTATGTTAGGCATGTTAAAAATATATATTAAATCCAATATATGCATACATATTTATATAATTGTCTTGCTGCACAAGAAAAATCAGATCAAAAAGGAAAAAAATGAAAAAGAAAATAAAATGCAAGCAAACAACAACAAAAGGAGTGAAAATGCTATTTTGTGATCCATTCTTAGTTCCCATAGTCCTCTCCCTGGTGTAGATCAGCCTTAATTTTTCAAAGGAGCATGGGGATAAATATCTCTTCAAGGCAAATTCTTTGTTAATGTGACATCTTTCCCTACCCCTTCCAATAAAACAGTTTCCTGGAGGACAATAATTCGATTTGTAAACTTGGACTCTAGAAAAAACAAGGAATACACATGAATAACTGCAAGTCACCTTGCTTGATGCCGTCCAAAGTTAGAAGCTGTGAGAACTGCAAGCTTTACTTTGCTAGTAGTGATTATGGTAGATAGAAAATAGTGCAGTTAAGCTCACCAGTATATCTAGTGATCTTCTTCCTGTACCTGAAATGGGCAGAGGATTTCTCCAGTTAGCCTAGGGTGTGCTTTCCTGAGATAGACCTCAATGTACTCCATCTTTCCCCTACCCAGTCCTGTCCTAGTGCTCTGAAGCTGAAAAATTGTGAGATTAAAGGGGCAAAACAGGGCTAGGTTCTGTGGGTTTTGGTGAGGAAAATGTTTACAGCAATTAAAATAATTCTCCTTTCTGCTTTACTTAAGTATTTACAAAGTGATTGACTTACAGTAGCCCTATTAGGTAGGTAGTGAGTGGGTGGGAGAGTAAATAGGGGGATGAGTGGGAGGTGGAGGGTAAGGTTTCTAAGAGATTATAGTGGAGTGGAGTGAAAGGATCTGAGTTTGAATCCTGGCCCTACTGCTTATATTTATTTTGTGCAAGACACAGCACATACATGCATGTGTGTACTTATGTATATAACTGTACCTCATGGTCAGAGTTTGAGCTGAAAGGAAGCCTTCATTGAGCCCACCCCCACCTCATTTTACAAGTGAGGAAACTAAAGGTGATGAAGTGACTTGGTTAGTCACTGCTTCAGTAATGGTGTTTGAAGCAGAATTTGAACTCGGGTCTTGCAGATCCCATACCCTCCACTCTATCTGCTATGCTGTTTGTCTCTCTCCCAATTTGTATATCTACATGATTATGTACATCATTAGAATGTAAACTTCTCAAGGTCATAATATCTAGCACATAGTAGATATTTAATAACTAATGATTGCTCTTCCTCCTAATAAGCCTTAGTTTCCTCAGAAAAAGAACTGGACTAGATCAGGGCGTCTTAAACTTTTTTTTTTTTAATTCCCTTTGGTAATCTGGTGAAACCTAGGAGATGTCTTCTTATAATGTTCTGTTGCTTATGTTCATTCATGACAAAAGTACTAAATTTGAGTTAGAAAATCAATAGAATAAAGATGTCCATCCCCCCCTCATTTAAATAATGAAAATGATAATAGCTAACATTTATACAGTGTTTACTGTATATCAAGAACTTTACTGTTGTTATCTCATGGGGTTCTCACCGCAGTCCTGGGAGATGGTTGTTATTATCTTGATTTATAGATGAAGAAACTGAGGCAAACAGAAGTAACATGACTTGCTGACTTGCCTAGGATCACCTCGCTCCCCAAGTTGGGTAAGAACCCTTAAACTAAATAATTTCTAATTTCCTTTCCAACTCTTCATTTGTCATCCTATTATCCCCATTTTACAGATGGATGAACTGAGGCTTGGGGACCACCAGGTGATAAAGGTCTTATCAGAATTAGGATTTGAATTCCATTCATTTGAGTCTCTGGGTCTGCCTCTTAAAATGATACCATCCTGAATTTCAACTTTGAAGAAGAGAAACATGTACCTTTGGCACAGTGGTTGAATACTTGATTTACTTTCTGTTCCAGAAAGACATACCTGGGAGTGAATTATCTCATGAAACTTGAAATTGCCAAACTGATAGAGGTGTCAGTGCAAGATTTCTTCTGGGACTTTCTCATTAATATGAATTCTCTAAGATAAGAGATAGCAAAGAAGGAATAAACAAACAAACAGTCATGCTGGCTCATGGACAGCCCCTCCTCTCTGGAGCCCCCTAATACCTGCCAAGAACTAGGGCTTCTCATTAACTTTCCCCGAAGTCCCTGGCTAGTCACATTTGAAGTCTGACTACTTTCTTAACAAGAAATGTAAATTAAAACCTCCCCCAGAAGCCTATCTAGGTTACCCTACTCATTCTTCCTTGTTAATCAGCTCCTGTGTGTCATCCTGTGTCTCACCCTTCCCTTCAGTCTATTGCAGGGTCTCTGACTCCTGTGAGTCTGTCTAGACTTTACCTGTCCCCTCCTCGTTCTTTCTCCTGTGTTTGTTTCTTCCTGGCTTTTGTGTCTGTCACTCATTCTTATTTTACTCCCTGTTCGGTTAGCGTACCTAGATGGATTCGGCCAAGAATCATGGTTAAAAGGAGTCTCGGATACCATCGAGTTGTACCCAAATGGAAATTCCCCTCAAGAATGATCATCCCACTTTCATTTGAACTCCTGGAGGGGGGTGGGGGATCGGCATTTTCCAAGGCATCCCATTTCTATACTGGTCAGGAAATATTTCATTTCCTTTGCCAGAAATCTCTCTGCTGCTATTTCTCTCCATGGCAGAACAAGTCGATTTCCACCTACCCTTCAAATACTCGAAGATGCTTGTTGTCTTTCCCTGAATTTTTAGGAAGAAAAAAAGCCTTGGTTCCTTCATCTAATGTGTACTTCATATAGTCTTCAGTGGGTTCACTGTCCAGGTTCAACTACTCAGGTACCTGGGACACATAGATTGAGCTGGAGAGACCTCTTTCGAGGTAGAAAGAGATCCTGGGACTATTACTTTGGAGAGAAGGTGGAAATATTGTTGTTACAGAGAGCCGGGCAGGATATATGGGAACTCAGACCTTGGGATAATACTTCACTTTTATCATTGAGAGTAACTGTACCATAGGAAGAACAGCCCATCCTCTCACTCTTTTTGAGAAGTTGGTGAAAAGGGTGGATAGTCAGAAAAGGGGGAATTCAGCCCTGGGGAGAATTCAAGAACAACCAGGATGCCAACACTGCAGCCTTTGTGGAGGGTCTCCGTTGCTAGGAGCCTCTGAGGGTTAGGAGATTGGGAAAGGGAGCAGAAGCAATCATGCTGCAGGGTTGGTGGAGATGCCAGAAGCTGTAGTAAAACTGCCAGGAAGAAAAATTGCACCTCTTGAATGCCAGATACCTTGAGGCAAATCTCTAGTTGCCCTTCCCTAGTTACATCCTTGCCATAGCATCCTAAGTGCACGTGTTCTAGCTTGTCACTGTGCTTCCTTAACTGGGGCATCTACAGCTGAATATACTACTCTAAATATTTTCTAGCAGGGCATAGAATAGTGGGACTTTTACTTCCTATTTTCCAGGCACTAAATCTGTCTTACTTCAGCTTAAAATGACGTTAGATCTTTTGATCATAGTCATACTGATGGATGATTCTTGTTAATCTTGTGGTCCACAAAACTCTCCACATCATTGTTTTTGTTTGTTTCCCTAGTCAAACCTCATCCTCTGCTCAAGAAGGTTATTTTAAAGCTCAGGTATAGTCCTTTGCAGTTCCTATATAACTCACTTTGAATCTTGAACCTGTCATCCTCTGTTTTAGCTCTTACCTTTTAAAATTTTGACAAATCTGCAGATTTAATGAGCATATGATTAATACCTTCAAGTCACAAATAAAAATGTAAAACTGCTGGGGCCAAAGACAGCTCCCTGGGGCACCCCATTAGAAACCTTCCTGTAAGTTACCATTAATGACTACCCTCGCTTGTCATCTGACCTGTTAGGTGGGTATCCCAGTCTCACTGCCACCCAATTACTGGATTTGGAGGCTTCTTTTCCTGGGGCACATTATCAGTAATTCTGTCCTGAGTCATTTTCTAGCAAGGCCCAAAAGCATGTGGGGGCCCTCATTAACTATGAGGTTTCTGCCATATCTATCCTTGGATTCTCCATCACTGAACTTTGGAGCTGGGGCTCCTCTCTGGCTCTAGTTAAGGACCAGGTTTGGTGGAACACTTGCTCTGGAATCCATCCACGTTTGAAGGCTGCATCTCCTGTATTCTTTATCAGCTTCAGGACTCATTATCCACAGTGTGTCCAGCCAGGAAGGGTCCCCACCACAGCTTCTTTTCTCTCCACTGGTCCCAGGAGAGCAATTCTCTGGTATTTGCCCCTTCAGGTCCTGGATTTAGAGCTTCCACACAGTTCTGGAGCAAGAAGGCTTCTATATTTGACAGTCCTGGACACAGGGAGTCTAGATTGGGAACCTATTGATAGGAGTTTTGCCTGATTCACGGTGCTTCATTGAAGCAGCTCAAAGAATCGGTATTGCCACATCCCTCTGTAACCCCAGCAGCAGACTTCCTGGGCCAGGACCTGAGCTTCCTGCAGAGTTCTTCCTACCAGGACCTCCTCCAGGGCAGGCCCCCCAGACACCTTGGATCCACTTCTGGTCTCTGACAGTGTCCTCCCACTTCCTTTCCTATTCTCTCTCCAGTCTGCTTCTCTTCCACACTGTCCTTCTAATGATAGCTCAACCCTCAGAGGTACTTGATAATTAGTGAGCTCCTCTCAGCACTGCCATATATCCCAAGGCCTCCCACCCCACTTTCTAGCTCTCCTCTTTTGTCTTCCCCATTAGAATGAAAGCTTGAGAGTAGGGACCATCTCATTTTCTTGTTTTTGTAGCTGCATTGCTTAGTATAATTAGCACTTAATAAATGTTCTATCTGTTTTATCTAAGATAAAAACAACCAAACAAATCAAAATCCCCCAAACCAACTCTTTTTTCTTCTCTTGTAGTACTGCTTAGCCTTAGATGATGATGATTATTGTTGTTATTATTGTTTTTTAGTAATAATAATAGCTTTTTATTTTTCAAGATGTTTTCAACATTCATGTCCTTGCAAAATCTTGTATTCCAAATTTTTCTCCCTCCCCTATACAGCAAGTAATTAGATTAATCTTTTAGTTCTTTTTATTTTTCAGCTTATTATTATTATTTAACAATAAGATAGAAGCAAAAATTAGCCTTACTTTTGCTCAATAGAAGGCAATTGTAGGAGTAATCTAAACATTTATACTTGGTAGAAATCAAAAGCAGGAATAATAATATTTATTAAGTACAGAACAATTAAAATATGTCAATCTATCTATAAACTGTCCCACCAATGCACACATTGTCCTTAAAGAATAAATAATAAGGGATAGTTAGGTGGTAGAGTGGCTGAAGTCAAGAGGACCTGAGTTCAAATCTGACCTCAGACACTTAACACTTCCTAGCTCTGTGGCCCTGGGCAAGTCACTTAGCCCAATTGCCTCAACAAAATAATAATAATAATAAAGAAAATTATAAACAAAGTAACATTTGGAGGACTAAGAGCTGACAACTGGGATCATACCTCAGAGAAAGTTAAAATTTTTGAGTTTTACATCATAAGGTAGAAGTGAGTATCTGCAATCAATCAGTATTTGTTAAGTGACTCTGCTGTTCAAGCCCCAGAGATACAAAGACAAAAGTGAAATTTCCCTCTCTGAAAATGCTTACTTTCTACTAGGGAAGACAATATATACAAAATATGTGCAAATAAAATTTAAGATAATTTGAGGAGTAGGAAGTAACAGCTGAAGAGATCATAAAGATATATGTCACTTACATAGTATGCATTTAATAAATGTTTGTTGAATTGAATTAATAATCATTTCATGAATGCATAAAGGCAGCATATTATAATGGAATGAAAACTGAATTCAGCATCAGAAGAGACCTGTGTTTGAATATCAAATCTGTCATTTCCTATCTCAAAGAATTCGAACAAGTCTCAACTCCTTAAGTCTCCTTAATTTAAAACATCTAGTTCCTCATCATAAAATGAGGAAAATAATACTTATATTATGTTTTCCATAAGGTTGGATGAGAATTAAAGGTGAAAATATGTGTATAATTATAAGGCATTCTATAAATTTTACCTATTATTTCTCATTCCCCAACTCTTTTAGTTCTTTTGACACCATTCTCACAAGATTGTGCCATACACTTCCATACAATTTTTATTAACTGCTCATGGCCTCTCTCTTCTGTATATGACTTTAAAGAAAAAAAAGTTTTTCTAAAAGAAATCATAGGTTGGTTAATGAAATACTTGTATATTTATATTTCTGTCATTAGAAACTCTACCATTTTATTCTAACTGAAATTGTTTCTACTTTTTTACCTCATTTCATTCTTCAGAGCTTTCTATCACTTCTGGTCTGACTTCCCTCCAAAATTTTAGACCATTCATTTCTAGCTATCTGAATCTTTGGATTTCACTTTCCCAAAATTTAGATTATGTATCAGATTATTATTAACTTTCTTTTCTTTTACTTTAAAAACATTCATTTTTGTAAACCTTTTGTGTTCTAATTTTTTTTACTCCCTCTTCCTCAACATAGCAAGCAAACTGATATAGGTTAAATATGTGCAATTCTTGTAACATATTTCCAATTTATGATATTGTGTGAGAAAAATCAGACCAAAGGAAAAAAAGAAACTTCGAGAAAGAAAAAACAAAGAAAAAAGGTGAAAATAGATTTATATTCTTAATTCGCTCTCTGCATGTGATTGACATTTTCCATCCCAAGTCTATTGGAATTGCTTTGAACCACCATATTGTTGAGAAAAACCAGTTCGATCACAGTTGATCATCACATAATGTTGTTACTTTGCCTTACTAGCTTTCTGCTCTGTTTCTATCATTAATTCTAAAATAGGGTGGTCATATCTCCCCAAGTTTTCGATCATTTCTCTTTCAGACAACTTATTAGTAAGAATAGGTATAGAATGGCAGCTCCCTTCAGTGTTTGTTTTGAAAGGTTATCTTTATCAAGCCTGTGATTTATTAGTTGATCTCTTGACAGGTAGAGAGCTCCAGGAAATCTCTAGAAACTGACATCCTTCATTACTACCATGTGATTTCCCCCCAGTCAGGTTCAGGGCCTGTTTAACTTGTTTCCTTGGCTATTGAGATGATTAAGCTTAATATCATCAGTCAGTCATCTTTAAAATGAGATGGATAAGAAAGTAAATGGGAATAGAGAATGATTACTTGGTAAATGTTCCATACCTTAATTATTCAACATATAGTGAGATTATTTTACAATTACAGAATATTAAAGCTAGGTGGATTATTCGAGACTATTTATTTCCTCATTCCGTGGAAAGTAAAACTGAGGCTCAGAAAACAGAAGTGATCTTCCTGAGGTTAAAGCCACAAAGCTGGTTGGTATAGAACTGGGATTAGAGCCCATATTGCTCGCCGCAGGCCATTGCTCTTTTCACAATACCATTTGTTCCACTTTCCAGGTGTTTTTCAAAATGATACGCAAAAAAGGAACTTCATATCATGATCCACTGAATTTCCTTAGTTTTTCTTAATAATCTGTTTCCACTTATTTCTGCACATTTAAGGCCTGTTATTAGTAGGATGTGATCTTGGTCTTCCTCCTAATTAATTTCCCTCAAGCCTCCTTGCCGGATCTCTTTGGTTCCGGCTGTTTCCCTGCATCCCTGACTCAGTGGAGCAGTTTGTACTGTGACCCTTCTTTTCCATCTTGCTTCTTTTGGAGAACAGAGATTCTTTATGTGAACCTATGTTCACCAGGGGATATGTTTCAAAGAGCTTTTTTATTTTTGGCTGAACTAGTTTTCTGTCCTCATGCATATCCTGGGTAAAAGTTTTGATCTAAAGGTTTTGTGGTGAAATTTTTTCCCTCAAGGCTTTCTTAAAGTGCTATCCATTCATTGCTTGGTGGGTGATTTCCTCTATGACTGTAAAAATGAGCTGCAATCAGAGAATCTTAAATTTGGGGGTTTTGATGGAGAAATTTTGAGATTCCATATTAGGCATTTCCTTTCTGAGACAGATGAAAATCCTTTTCATTTTGAAAGCAATATAGAAAAGGAGGACTCTGTGGATTTTCCTGTTAACCCTTTCAGATGTCTAATTCTCAGAGAGTTGATAAACAGGAGATTATTTATGTGAGTAACCTCACAATAGCCTTTACTCTTTGGGAACTTTAAATTTCTACAAGGGTGCCTTTCCCTTTCAAAGCAGAAGCAATCTCATTCATGTTCACAAAGTCCATTTATGTCAGAGATAGTTCTCAGATCTTTCCAGCTTTGAGTTTTAGCCCTCTTTTGACCATGATTTTGCCTTGTGGAAATTTCCAGTGTGGAAGCTTCCTCCCTTAAAGAGTTTTGAGCTTCTGAAAATGATAAAATGTATCTGCCCCCCCCAAAAATAAGATTAAACCGATAGGCAGACACTCAGATGTTTTAAAGGGGGGGGGGAGACAACTTTGCTGTTCATTAAATTTACAATGAGGAACTTTGTTTGGAGAAGTAAATATATGTGCCCTTTGAAGAAATGGCTTGCAGTAATTTCATCTGAGTTTACCAATGTTCATGATCCTTGCTGTCTGAATAGGTATATTATCAAAATGAATATTAAGACAAGTTGCCCAAAAAATTCCCTCAAATTGAGTGTTCTGAGGGAATTCAAGACTTGATTCTGTTGGTAAGTGGGGACATGCCCTTAGTAAGTGGAGGATACCCTGGTTTTGGAGCCAGGAGATTCTCTCCTAGGATATTTTGTAGCTGTTCCCTGGAGGTTAAATGACTTACTGGTGATAAGATTCCCATGCTTCACTCCCTCCTCCCCAACATAGTAAGCAATCTGATATAGGTTAAATATATTCAATCCTTTTCAAACATATTTCCATATTTGTCATGTGCAAGAAAAAATCAGTCCAAAAAGAAAAAAAAAAAACTTTGATAACAGTACATGCACTAGCTTGCAAACAAGAGTTGTTTGGAAAGTGTTTAAGTTGCTATAGAAACATAAATTATTTTTATGAAGTTTGTGACATCATTGATGTTGGAAGTTTTATCATTTCTGATTGAATCTGCCTACAGTTTATAGTCTTAATTGCTTATCACTTAACCACATAGCTCTTATGGGACAGAGGAAATATGAACTCACATTTTCCTGACTCAGATTAACTCAGCGTATAGTACTGGTTGTTGTTGTTATCTAATCAATAGCATTTGTAACTTGTTTCATTTCTGAGCTGACTAGTAATCCCTCTCTACTGTTGGCTGGGCAAGATCAGTGAGATAACCTCTCTCTGTTCAGACACAGAACTAACCATAGACATGCTAAAATAGTGAGAATTTATATTGTAAAGAATCATGTCCAAATTACTGTTCTAGCCACAATAAGAGCTATTCAAAGAAAAGAATATCATGAATGGAAATAATCATTCAAATCAATAAGCTTGTTATATCTTATATGCCCAAGGAATTGTGCTAAAGGCTGGGAACACAAATACAAGCTGAGAGAAAGCTAGTCCCTGCCTTCAAGGAGCTTACGTTCTAGGGAGAAGTGCACCCCAAAGAAAGTTCTGAAGGGCACTGTGGGGAGGAGGGAAGGCAGGGAGCAGTCTGGAGTGTAGCCCAAAGACAGATGATAACTGTCACGTACACTTAACTAGGGTGGTTGTGAGGACAGGACCTTGTAAACCTTTAAGTGCAGTAGAAACTGTTTTGACCACTGCCTTTGGGGAGATGAAGCATTCAAAGCAATTATATAGAAATATATCGAAATGCAGACTCATACTTGACCATGTGAGTGCAGCTATTTACTGAAAGCCTTGTAGGGTAAAGAAATCATAAAAGCTTAGTTTGAAGAGTCACTTTCTGACTCTTCTTCACTGGAGAAAAGAACACTGGATTTGGAGAGCAGAGCGCATGGGATCAAAGCTATGAACTGGGGCAAGTCCCACTGCCTCCTTTGTAAAATGAGGGGGTTGGGGGTAGGGAATCTCAGGGGTAGGTCTAAATCCTGTGATCTACAAAAAAACCCACAAAAAAACAAACACACTCAGACGTCTACACATGATCGTCTTGGCACTTTCCTGTGTGCTTAAATTCTCCAGCAGTAGACTTCCCCGTAGATAGTGCGTTTTTCCCTGATTTAGCAGTTTAGTTTTGCTTTTGTCATTATTAAGTCATTTCAGTTGCATCCCCCTCTTTATGACCCCATTTGGGGTTTTCTTGACAGAGATACTGGAGTGGTTTTGCTATTTCTTTCTCCGGATCATTTTACAGATGAGGAAACTGAGGCAAACAGAATCAATTGACTTGCTTAGGGTCACACAGCTAGTAAGTGATTGAGGTCAGATTTTAACTCAGGCCCTTCTGACTCCCCTCCTGGCACTCTATGGACTTGGCCAACTCACTGCCCTTATACCTTTGCTTCCTCTCTTTTTCCAGGGGGTGAAGTGGCCTATTGGGAGATGAAAAAGCAAGAACATCATAAACGTGGATGAAATTTAGAACCAGAGACTATTGTTATGTTCCGACTCTTCCTTTGTTAGTCATACTTTAAATTTTCTGAAGTTCAAGGGATTTCTTTAGGATTTCCCTTTTAAAAATTTATCTTTCAGGGTGGTACTAAGGTCTCCAAGAAGGCCATCATCTCTGTTCTCCAAACCCCCCCTACCCTCCTTCTCAATCTTCTCCTCTCTTCCAAGTCTAGCGTCTTGAGCAAGAAAATCTTAAATCCTTTAATTCTGCACAAACCACAACTTGAACTTGAAACCGTTGCCTTGATCTCCAAACCGCAGCGTGTCCCTGACAGCTGCAGGTTTGTGCTTGTCAGTGGCCAAGTTATATTCGCTTTGCTGTGTCAGAGGCTCCGGAGTTTGCCAGCAGAGAGGGCCGGTGACCCGAGGAGAGAAGCCGAGTGGGAGCCTCCTTATTTGGCCCCTGCTAATCTGAGGCTTTGATTTCATTGCTGGACCTTTCAGCAAGGCATTTGGTCAAGGGAAGAGAAGCCGCCATGATCCTTGGGCGCCCAGAGGGCTTGGTTGTTTTGACATATCCTGCCTTTACCTTACAAGGGCTAGATGCAGGAGCTTTTTCCCATTTTGATTCCTACTCCTCTGATGAACGAAGTCTTGGCTCCAGGATCTGCATCCACAGGCACTCCTACGGAGAGGACGAAAGCCTTGTGTGTGCCAGTCCCTAGATGAATCTTTAACCTTTAGAACTCACATGTCCAGAATTGGGGTTTGTCTGCTCCCAAGCTTTGACATGATGCTGTACGACAGCAGAAAGCTGCTGCCATATTAATCTTTTTAGAACACCATTGCAAGTTGTTTAAAAGGGGAGTAAATCTTCAGTCATATTGCCTGTTCAGTAAAATCTCTTAGGGAGCAGAGTGTGCCAAGTGATATGATCCATCGGATTTTCCTACCAAAAAATCTCATGTTGTCACCAAGCCAGTTTCCCTCATTTTCCTTTTTGTGTTTGATGTTTAGTCTTTTTTTTTTAATTTTGTATTTTATTTTTTCCCCAATGACATATAAAAGCAATTTCCATGCTTATTCTTGTTTCCAAGCCTTGCTTGACTCATTTTGTCTTTCTTTTCCTTCTCCCTCCCACATATTCTCAGCCTCTCAGAATGTTTCTAAATCCCATCTTTCCTTTAAGGATTCAAATCATAACCTGTCTTCTCCTTTGAATTTTTCCCAGGCCACCAAAGGCCATACTGATTTTCTTCCTGTCAAACTTTTGATAATACTTTCCGCCCAAGTCAATCAACCCTAGACAGAAGAGTCTCTAATCGTGATAACTTTCAGTCACTATCACCTTAGGGGAGGATATGGGAGATTGATCTCCAGAGAATATGACATTTCTGTTTCATTCTCCGATGGTACCTCTTTCCCACAGGGTTCTCTTTGGAGCCACATATTCTCAAATGAGTCCTTTAGAATACAAAACAGCTGTACTGCAATATTTGCAGATAATTACAAGTATATAATCAGTTGCTCGCCTTAAGTTTGTATGGATGAGTACAATTACATTGATGATATCAGTATTCCACTTGACACTCAGGTTCTTTTCAGGCTTTTTTTTTGGTGCATATACTTAGCACAGTTCCTGGCACATATATGTACTAATAAAACCTTGTTGACTTGACTCTTATATTTCCTGGCTAAAGCTTTTGTAGTCAAACCTTCTCTCTCTCTCTCTCTCTCTCTCTCTCTCTCTCTCTCTCTCTCTCTCTTTCTCTTTCTCTTTCTCTTTCTCTCTCACTCTCACACACACACAGTCACTTTGGAAACATCATCTTTTCTATTGGAGTTTCAACTTGAAAATGCTGTCTTTGAAGCTATTCAGACCTTCGGTTGGAAGCTTTGATGAATTCCATATCAAAACCAAATAAATATCTTTTGTTTTTAGCTTCTGTCCTAGGCACACAGCCTAGGATTTGTCCTCAAGAGAACATTATTTTCCTCTCTCCCATCCCTTCTCTTGTTAATCTCTAATTTCCCTATTATTTTTGATGTCTGTTCTTTCCTCTACTTTTTCTAATTGCTTTGCCTTAAATAATCTTTTTCATAGCTCTTATCTCTATACATTTTCACCTTCTTTATGTTATCATATCTGTTCCCTGTTTCAAGGTCTACTTTTTTTTTTTTTTTTTTTTACCAGCAAGAGAAAGTGAATGTCATTGTTTGAAGCAGCAAAAATAATAATGATAATGAACTGAAAGGACACCCAGACTTTTTCCATCTGAGTGAGATGACTGAGTGGCCTTGGGCACATCATCATTCAATCTATTCCAGCTTCATCTGTAAAATAAAGGGATCGGACTATAATCCTCTGGGGTCTCTGACCCTGTTTAAAAAAAATATTTTAAGAATTGTATTTTAAAAAATTGTTTTTCTTTGTAATTTATGTATTTTATTTGATATATTTAACATATATTCTGAAAAGGGGTCCATTCACTTCACCGGAGTATCCAAGAGGTTCAGCATGCAAAAAAAAAAAGGTAAAGAACCTTAGATTATCTGTAAAATCCTAAACTCAGACCTTCCATCTAGGCACAGACATTAGCGCATCAACAATACATCATCATTGTGATTATACTGATTAAAGAGTGTCAGGTTTTTATTTATTTATTTTTTTTAGAGCAAACCATATACTACTTGAAGACCAGGGGTCTGTTAAACAACACGCTCTATATCATTCCTTTTCATATTTAATCATATTGTTGTGGATGGTTACTTAAACATTTCATTTTTCTAAACCATATCTCCTCTACTAATTTGTTTCTTGAGGCATGTTATCCTGTGCTAATTTTCTGTTTCCTTCAATGCTAACACAGTTCTGGGCACATGGTAAATATTCAGTAAACAGTTAAATGACTAAACATATTTGTAATATAACCAACCTTCACCCTCAAACCGTACTTTTGTTATCTCTTTAGAATCCTATAAGACTTTAAAAAAATTTTACCAATTGACCTTTTTGTCAAGTTCAATATGTTTTGATACCCTGGATTACAGAGTTAGAATTTTAACACTGCAAACAAGTTTCTTTATTTAGATTGTGTTAATGAAGCTTATCCTACTTTTTAAGTGCAAAACATCTATGGAAATGATATAGCTGTCTCCTTAATCTTTTAATTAAAAAAAGATCTCGGTTTTTCTCCTTCTGATTTATATAAATCTGCCGAATCAACAATAAAGTCTTTTAGACCAACTTTAGACCATGAGAGACAAAATCACATCCTCTGGTGACTTTATTAGTAGGATGGCAGAAGTGACATAAAGCTCTTTGGAGGAGGGAATGGCAGGTAGTAAGCATCTGCTCACACAAACATATTTTGCTTTTACTTGTATTATCAAAGTGAAGAAATCCTTGAGGCTATGACCTGCTGACGCTGTTTCAGAGTTTCACAGGTGGGTCTGGGTCCCATCATTATCTTGGTGAAGCCATTAGACCCTTCTGGTTTTTATTCCCTCAGTTCATGATTTTAGGCTCAGGGTTTTATAATAGCAACAGCTTTATGCTTACTAGTCTAAAATAGATGGGAGTGAATGAAAGCAATGAATCTAACACCATTCCCTTATATTAAAATTATATCATTATCATAAAATTATACCTTAAGTTAATTTATAGCTTTACCTTTGTCTAGCCTATTGTCTGATGTTGCGAGCTAAGGCAATGGAACATTTATAAAATTTTCTAGACAGACTATGATAACATTACTCTTACATAGAGGGTTACAGCTGATAAAGCACTTTCATACTCAGCCTTATGTGTTCCTTACCTATAGGGATCCTAGCTTGTGAAGTGGCTGAGTCTCTTATTATTGTTGTTGTTAGGATGATGATGATGATGTCTCTTTTTTTTTGCAGATGAGAGAATTGAGGTTTAGATAGGTCTTGGCTTGTTCCAAGAAAGTACATGGTGGAGAAGTCCAAATCTACGGTCTAGGCTATCTCTGTTAACCAGGAATAGTTACTGATTTGGCAAATTGATTTCTGTGCTCTTATTCTATTAGCTTTGACACATTTGGGAGAGAGGAAATAGATGAGAAAGGCAAAATACACAAAAAATCCAATCCATTCCCTCTCAGCTGACATGCAGTGTGGTCATTGTCAGCTTTGAGAAAATTAAATATAATGATTTGAAATGAAATGTTCTCATGTAGTCATTTCCAAGGTTCTTAGAGTAGAAATAAAATAACAACAACAATAATAAGATAAGTAAATCCTCTTCAGAAGTGCTCTTTCTGGTGCTTAGCTGTGCTGTGGAGGTTAAACTGGTCTTTTCAGGTTCCTGCAAAGGTAGAATGGGTTTGAAGACAGTCTCAGAAGTATGTTCCTGTGTCAGGAATCATCCCATTGGAGAAGAGGAAGGTTCATCTCCAGTAGGTTGGCCCTTAAGTGATGAATCTGGGATTGGATAACATGTGAAATATAAATAAATCAATAGAAAAAGGCAGACAATTCTGTAGTCTTTGACTTGCCCCTTCCTTTATCCAGGACCGTACATGGTACCAGTGCATATTTCCATAATAGATTTCCAGCATCTAGGAAAACTTTCTCACTTTGTCCAGTAACCCCACCTGCTTCACTGTGGCTCCTTTGGGTCATTTCCCCTGGTTTGCTTCCATGAAGCCTACAGGATTGATACTGAGTCACTTAAAACGGTGTTTGCCACATAGTAGGCATTTAGCTCTTATCCACTGAATGACTGTGCCCAAAGGGATTTAACCGACTACCTCCTGACTTAATGATGACAGTAAGAGCTATTGCTTTAATTACTAGGGAAGCAATGCTGATGTGCTCACACAGCAGAGACCATTGCACTGCTATATGAAGCTTAGGTTTCTGAGATGGCTGTCTCTGCTTTTTTCAGCCTAGGAGCCTGCAGAGCGGGGTTGGTTTCCAATTCTGTCTCCTGTCCACTTGGATGACAATAAGTTTTCCTAAGAGTAGGCAGTGTCTCACACTGGCCCATACCAGCTGCTCCAGAAAATATAGTCTTAAATAGCATCACTTAGTCCAAAAAATGGTGCTGTTTCATTTAGTGAATAAGCTCAAAATAAATGATTTTGGTTTTGCATCCATTCCATGGATGTAATATCCATATATTTTTGTATTTTTTTGTTCTGAACTAAAACAAAAGTAGCATTTATTTATGTATATATGTACACACACACCAGGATACCAGGGAAACCATCAGTCTCCATTTTCTATTACTAGATTATTTTTTTAAATAGTTTTTTATTGACAAAGCATATGCATGGATAATTTTTCAATATTGACCCTTGCAAAAACTTATGTTCCAACTTTTCCCCTCCTTTCCCCCACCCCCTTCCCCTAGATGACAGGTAGTCCTATACATGTTAAATATGTTAAAGTATATGTTAAATACAATATATGTATACATATTTATACAGTTATCTTGCTGCAAACTAAGTTGTTTTTTTAAATTCAACATATTACTTTAAAAACTATTGTTTGAACTTTTTTCTGTTCTTTTGTAGATTTTTCCCTTTTATTTTTTCAATTACATGAAAAAAAATTTGACTTTAATTTTTAAACATTTTGAATTTCACTCTGCCTCATTCTCTTTCCTTTCCCTTTCCTTTTGTGTATTTAAAAATATTTCAGTGACCTCCTTTATTAGCCTTAACTTTTCTTCCCTGTGTTCTCCACTTAAAAACAGGGAGGGAAAAGAGCTTTTTTCATAAATAAGCAGTATCAAGCAAAAGAAAACCACATAGCGGCCATGTCTAAAAATATGTCTCTTTTTGCACCTTGGAACAATCATCTTTTTGTGAGGAATTGGGTAACATGCTCATAAATCCCGTCACTGGAAAAGTGATTGGTCATTGATTTTTTCAAAATAGTTTAAATAATTTTTTTTTCAGTTAACATAAACCTACTATTTTGTGTTCTTCTTATGGGGAAAAGAGAGCGAGTTGGAAACCTTTGTCCTGAACCTGCATAGTCTAACAGAACAATTCCTATATTGGTAAGGGCCTAAATATATAGGTCTCATTCTGGATACTGAGCCTGTCACTTCTGTCAAGAGGTGGATAGCATTTTTCATGATCGATTCTATAGGAATCATGCTTAGTCACTTCATTAATCAGAGTTCTTAAGTCTTTCAAAATTGTCCAACTTTATAATGTTATCTTGTATAGTATATTCTGGTTCTGCTTACTTTGCATCCATCTATGCTTCCAAGGATTTTCTGAAATAGCTTTTGTCATGCAATGCTATTCCATTATATTCATATACCCTAATTTGTTGAATAATTATCTCTTATCCTTTCAGTCATTCCATACTGTAAGGTAGGGGTGAGGAACCTTTTTTCTGCCAAGGGCTGTTTGGATATTTATAACAACATTTACGGGCCATACAAAATTATTAACTTGTAAAACTTGAGCAGTGGGAGATTATTATACCTAGCTTTCAGCTCATCATCACCTGCAGTTGCCTTAGTAAATTATTTCATGGGCCTTTTATGGCCCATAGGCCAGATGTGCCTCACTCCTGCTCTAAGGGGTATTATATCCATTGTTTAGATATTGGGGATAAAGTTTTAGTACATAAAAAGTCACCAAGAGGATATGAAGAAAAGGAACTTTTAAAACAAAGCCTCCTGTTTGCTGGATCTGTCTATTCTGAGTTCTCTGGAAGAAGTGAGGACTTTTCATGTACCTGTAACTTTATCCTTAGAAAACCACTCTGAAGTTGATTGTGGTTCCTTCCTTTTAGAAATAGGAGATGGAAAACAGGATAGGAAAGACCCTAAATTTCTATTTTGCGATATATTTATGCCTTCTACCCTCTATCTCAAACCTATTGGTCCAAGGGTAGGAAAGCTCTTAAATGAATTGTCTTGATTTGGGCTGAAGATATTTATTGATAATAATGATGATGATAATGGCGATCTCATTTCTATAATACTGTTGGGATTTGTAATGTGCTTTCCTCACAACGACATAATTGAAGCAAGTGAGAAAAATGTTCATCTATTTTTTTAAGAGATAAATAATGTGAAAGTCAGTGATGTCAGATGACTTGCTCAGGGTCAAATTGCTAATAAATAAGTAGAATCCATTTTTTTAGTCTCCACATCCAATGTTCCAGTTCTGTGCCATACTTTTTGCGTTTTTGATATCACAGGGGCAGTTTTACCACACTGAGCTTTTTCATTTTACCTCCTCTATATTCATTTAATCAGTGTTTTTAAAAATGCCTTCTATTTGTAATGCATTGTGTTAAGCATTGGAAGAAGACCAAAGAGAAATAAGACATGTTTTCTGAGAATGGGCTGGAAAAGGAAAGGGTAAACCACTCCAGTGTCTTTGCCAAGAAAACCCAAAATGTGGTCACAGAGAGTTGGACACAATGGAACAACACAAGATACTAAGGGATGTAGTGAGAGAGAAGTGACTTCCAAGGAGGAGGTGTTTTTTTTTAGCTGATTATTAAAGAATGAGTAGGATCTCAAAAATCCACATGTGAAGAAATTCATTCCAGTTGTAGGACACAGTATGAGCAAAGATCCTGAATAGACAGAATGTGTTTGAGGTTAGTGAGTGTGTTTAGACTGGACCAAAGTATGTGAGTAAGAGATATGTTAGTTAATATTGGGAAGGTTGTGGCTGTTAGCCTGGGTATTAGACCATAGAGTTTGAATTTTATTAAATATGGGGGAGCCATTGAAGCTTTTGAGCATAAGAGTGATGTGATTAGAACTTTTTTTTTCTCTTCCACTTTCTTCCTTTTTCAGTTTCTCTCTCTTCCAACCCTTTCATTGCTCCTTCTGCATTTGGATATCAAAACACATTGTTCACCCTTTTATCCTACATGAAGTTTGAATAGTTTCTGAGCCCAAGCCAGCCTCAATTGATTCTGCTAATTTTTGCTTTCTGACCACAAATCCTTATTCTGTGGTTTGTAAAATATTGGTATTATTGCTATGGAGATGAAGGAAACCCATGAATTTCTTCGGTGAACTCATATTTACTAATAGTGTGTGTCTAGTTGACCACTTAGGCTGAGCCATGCTGCCTTGCTGGCAGCAGTTGATTCTCATTTCATACTTAATAATTGCCTTATTGTATAAACTGGTATACTGTGTATATCTTCATTTGAATCGCAGAACAGGAATGCTTTGCAGGTTCATGGACATTAAGCAGATTTCTTTGGCTTTCCATTGTAAGGTCAAATGCAAACAATCACAACAATAATGAAAACAACAACAAAATCCACGTGATTATACTATGGCAGTAGTTATTTTTAAAACCCCTATTTTAAAACAGGTCATGCATTTCTAACTCCTAGTTCCTCTCCTCCCCACTGACTTTTCCGTTAGGAAAATAGCTTAGTTTATTGAGGCTCTAAAAAGACGGTGTTTATTCTTCCGTGTCAAATTTCAACTTTATGAAATTTTAAACAACTTGGAACTATTTAAAAAAGGAAAAGTTTGGCATAGAAATGGAAACTTCTCTGTCTCAGTCTTACTCACTTTATCTGTGTTTCTATCTTTCTCTCAATTATTAAGGTTTTATTTTGAAGGATATCCAAATCATAGATCAAGGAACCTAAGGCTGGAAGGAAGTTTAGAAAGAACATCAGATTTAACACCTTCCTTAAGATCCTTCATTTGACCTCCTTAGGAGATACAAGTTAGAAAAAAAAATATAAGGACCAAGGTTTCTGATTCTATTTTATCTTGCTTTAAAATTGGACTTTTAGATTTCTAGTGTTTAATATCATACACTGTTTTATTGATAATTGAGATCATTGACTATAGATATAGATATTATAACACCATGCAACTTTGCATTCGGAAAACCCTTTTGAAACCTAAACTGTTAACTGCCTCTTCCTGCTCTAGGGAAGATTTAAGAGAAGTTAACTACAAGGCAACTCAAGGAAGCTTATTACCTATAAAATGGGGAAATAGGTTGTGGTTAAATAGGGAGAAAATAGGGAAACTGGATGATTTCGAATTCAGTGTGGTTTTCTTATTTTGTTTAAATTTCTATTGTATTGGATACTTCCATCTTCAGATACAGCTGATTACAAAGCATAAGTAATCTGGGGGATGTTTGCCCTTTTGAATTACTCTCTATTTTCTTTCTTTGATGCCCAAACAGACTCCCACCCCAACAACTTGAGAATTGACTGTATTTTCATTCCTATCTTCATCTTTTAATTATGGGTGATTGTTTACCTAGTAATGGCTAAAAGTTTTCCAGGCATTGCAAAGGTAAATGAATATAATGGAAAATATTGAGGGAGTAGAGAGGCCTAATTACCTTAGCCTAGAAAATGAGTATGCATGTGGTTCATGATTTCTTAATCGTTGTGTCTCATACAACACTGCTATATTGCAGGTAATTCCTTTTTGTGCTATGATCTTTTGGATTTCCTCTCACTGATGCTTTTTCTTAAGGACTAAAGAGATAGTGATGGGGATGGAGGAGAAAGACAAAGAATTCAACAAACGTTTCAGTAATCATCTGTTAGGTGCAAGACACTTCAGTACATGAAGTTGTACTCGAGGGCTTGAGATTTAAAAAAAAAAAAAAAACAGTCCAGATTGCATGATGAGGATGGCAAGAGATGGATGGACAGGTATTTGGACTGATGGTGAAGAAAGAGAAGAGAGGAAGATTTTTCCCATCTCCTTTCTCCTTGGGTATTATGGCAAGGTCGACACTGGAACATGCTTTTTATAAGACTGAGAAATGGCACTTTGAGTTTAGAAATATGCATAGTAGAAAGCTGTTATTGAAATTAGGAAGAGTTAGACTTGAACCCTGTCTCTTAGAGTTAGTAGGTTTTTTATCCTGGACAAAAAAAAAAAAAGTCCGACCTTTGTGTGAAAGACACCATGGTGTAGTGAATAGCTGTTCCTTTTGTCAGGAAGGTATGGGTTCAACTTCTGCCTTTGACACATTTTCTCTGTTTAACCTGGAACAAATCACTTCACCTTTCAATATGCCAGGCAATTCTCCAAGTTGCAGAGAAGGCACTGACCTATATTGCTTTACTTGTGAGTTCCATTTAGCAAATGAAATTGCAGATTCATCCCTATAGCTATCCCTTTGTCCTGCAGTAGATTCCCGAGAACCTCTCAGCTAGATGTACCGCCAATCCACACTCCACATTCAGCTCCAAAGCTGGGTTCATTCCCTCTTCCCTGCTCCCTTTTATTCCTGCTTCATATTATTTCTTTATCCCTGTTCATTATCCCAGTGCACTTAGAACTTCCTTGCCATCCCTTATCCTTGCTTTGACTTTTCCCTGAGATATCTACCATTTGCCCATTTCTGTCAAGCCTGTTTTTTTAATGTTCAGCCTCTCATTTTCTCATACAATGTAAATAGTTTCATTCAGGCACTCATTATTTTTCACTCGGACTAATGTAATAGCTTTCTAGCCGATTTTCTTGTCTACTCACCAGTTCTTTGCACTCCATTTTTTGGAGTGGAGAGAGGGCTAGAATTTAAATCCGATTTTTTTTATATTTAAAGGCTATGTAGCCTTGTCACCCAGCCTTTCCTCATGTGCCAATTCAGAATAATAGGAAATATTTTCTAAACACTTACTGGAGATGGGATAGTTAGAATGGAGGGTCTGAAGTCGGGAAGTCTCATCTTCAAATCTAGCCTCAGACACTTTTTAGCTGGGTGATTCTGGGCAAGTCACTTAGCCCCATTTGCTTCAGTTTTCTCACCTGTAAAATGGCAAAGGAAGAAGGAAATGGCAAAGCACTCCAGTATCTTCATCAAGAAGAGTGGGTCATGACTAAAATAATTGAACAAAAATAAATGACAAGTTCTGAGCTAACTGATGGGCATGCAAGTTCAAGAAAAAAGAGACAATCAGTTCTGTGCTCAAGAAGTTTACATTCTATTGGGGGAAGATAATCTATATAAAGGATCTCAATAGTAGGGAGGAAGAGGGAAGAAAGGCAGGTTTGTATATACCTGGTATGTGGCTTTGAAGTCCAGAAAGTCAGCAATTGGACCTGGAGGAGAAGGAAAATAGTCCTTGGATTATTCCACAAAGTGAACTCTTAGAGGAACTTGCCAATAGATGAGCAAGCTGCTGGAATGGAAGGCTATTCCAGGACAAGGAGAGAGGTTCCAGGATGCTCCAGCTAGCATAAAGACAGAGTTGTAGAATTCAGAAAATCAAACCTATTTCCTGGGGCAAAGAAGAGTGAAATAATAATACCCTACAGGATTGTTGTGAGATCAGTTTAGTTAAAGCTTGTAAAACATTTTGCACACCTTTATTTTGTTTAAGATAAAGTATTACAAATAATATATATTATGTAATAGTAAAAAAATCCTTATTGCTATTCCTGAAGTACCCCTCTCATTGTGCTACAATTGTTGCCTACTGAAAGAAACAAATCTCAGTATTACTATCCTTTGCAACCTTATCTTCTAAGTACTATCTTTAAGAGACCATACATAAGGCAAAGAAAACTACTGCTTCATTGCCATCTTATCCTGTTCTCTCCCTTCTCCATGCCTTTGTCTTCACCATCTTGGTGCAGGAATGGACATCTTCTGCATGACCCCTTTCATCCTTGCCCTTCAGCTAGTGGGAACATTTCTTCTTTCCTGTAGGAATACACATTGCTTGGACCTTTCCTTCCACAGGACCATAGATTTTAGAGCTTAAGGGACCTTAGAGGTCACACAACCATAAATTGAAAGTTGCTCTTTCACAGTGTGAATGCTCATGGTCCAGGTGCCTTATCTGAAGCAGGTCCATAATAAATGCTAATTAAATTGAATCTCATTTTATAGGTTCAGGCAGTGTTTAGTCTATTTTATTTTAACAAGTATTTATAGTGCGTCTTTTCTGTGACCTGCAGAAGTATATGATGAATGTCCTGCCCTTAAGGAGCTTAGCAAAAGAAATAAAAGCAGGGCTTTTTCTCCCCACACTGAACTTCTTTGGTAGGTTTTCAAAAATAAACTCCATTTGTATGCAAGTCTTCACCCCACATGAAACAAGCATGTCACCATTCAGAGGGTAAAAGATTTATAACTAAAAGGGACCAAAGAGATTACTTGGTCTATCTCCCTTATTTCACAGGTGAGAAAATGAATACACTATATTTATGGGCTCAATTTCCCTCAATAGTAATAGTGACTCATCCTTCACACACTTGATTGAATTTGAGGCACTCAGAAAATGTGGACCTGAGTTGATGGAGTTACTGTTTTCTCTTCAGATGTGTGCTTACATAAAGATAAACTATTTAGGTCTTTACTTTCTGGAAATCGGCTCATCAGATCGGTGTGTCGATATATAGGTTATAATCTTGCCTTAAAAATATAGGACTTGGAGTCTCTAGAGCTCCCCAGACTCCTCAGGACTAGCTGGGCCCACAGCTCTATTCTGCAGTGGAAAAACTTGACATGCCTGAAGGCAACTCTAGCAGAAGAAGAATTGTGCCCTCTGAAATGATCCCAAGTCTGAATTTTACTGCTCAGGCATCGGGCAATGTCTTTAAAAAGAGAGAAATCTTCTGAAGCCCAGGCTTTTCTCTGCTCATGGGAAAAAGCCTAAACAAGGGACCTTTTGTATATTTATTTGTTAAGCTGTCCAACTTGGCATTGATTTAAATTCCAAAACTATAGAAGCTTGACTTTGTACTGTCCTTTAAATAACCGTTTTCAAAAAAATCTGGACAGCCTGTCTCCTCATTTTGTGTGTGTTTTCCTACATTGCAGAGAACTTAGGTGTTTCTATGTAAAAAGTAAACTGTTTGCTATGTTCCACATTTCCTGATCCCTATTCCCAGCTGCAAGGTCTATCCCTCCCCAAGATTACTCTGTGTACTTTGTATTTACTTATCTGCATATGTGTTGCTTCTCCTTACAAGATATAAACTCCTCAGATCTGGATTTGTTCCAGTTTTGGTCTTCGTATTTTCAGTATCTAAGCATAGATGCTTATACACAGTAGAGGGGCTTACTACATGCTTGCTTAATTCTAATGGCTCAGTTTGAAAAGATACAGAAAAAAGTCTCCTGTTGAGGGGAAAGTGTATGATGTTTTTGGGAATTTGCCAAACCAGAAGAAAATCTCACTAAGCCAGAATAATGAACTTCCTTTGAGGTTTAATGACTTATTGATAAACCTGTTTAGATTTGGTTGGAGAGGGTTCAGTAAGTTCTATTATCTATTTCCATCAAGTCCCATGAGAAACATTTATTCAGTTCAACAGACATTTAGCACCTGCTGTGTGCAAGACCTTAGGATAAGGCCTGAGTCTCACAGATGAAAGACAGCAGGCTGTATTATCATAGCTCTAGAAAAGGAAGTCATCAAGCCCAACCTTCTTGATTTACAGATGAAGAAAAGGAGATGCAGGCAAAATTCGAATCCAAGCCTTCTTACTTCAAAGCAAGTACTCTTGTCTTATAGAAGTGTCTAGGAAATTTTTTTTAAAGAATTATACATATTTAACCTATATCAGATTGCTTGTTGTCTTGGGGACAGGGGAGTTGAGGGAAGGAGAAAAATTTGGAACACAAAATCTTAAAAAATGAAATTAAACGATCTTTATATGTATTTGGGAAAAGTAAATAATATTGAAGGAAAAAGTTATTGTTTCCAGGAAACCCAAAAGTTAATTTTTTTTAATCTATGAAAAATTAAAAACCTCACATCATTACACTGGAATGTAATCAATGGAAAAGATCTGTCAGGTTCACATAGGAGGTGCTTGAGACCAAGGTATATATATTGTTCCTCTTGTATTAATGACTCACATTTGTGCGATACTCCAAGTTTTTTTTTTGTTTGTTTAATATAATTTTTATTGCATTATGATCCCCAAACAACACATTTAATATTTGTTTTTCTACATTTGATTTTTTTATCCTAATACATAGTCAATTTTTTTGTGTAGATAACTTGTGTTACTAAGAAAAAAGATATATATTCTTTACTGTTGCATTCAATTTTCCCCAAAATCAGCATATCTAACTTTAAAATTTTTTTGTTCTAGCTTTTTATTTACAAGATATATGCATAGTAATTTTTTAGCATTGACAGTTGCAAATCCTTTTGTTCCAATTTTTCCCTTCCTTCCCCCCCATCCCCTCCCCCAGATGGCAGGTTGACCAATACATGTTAAATATGTTAAAATATAAATTAAATACAATATATGTATACATGTCCAAACAGTTAATTTGCTGTATAAAAAGAATCAGACTCTGAAATATTATACAATTAGTCTGTGAAGGAAATCAAAAATTCAGGCGGACAAAAATAGAGGGATTGGTTCTTTCGCTGAGGGTAGCTGGTTCAGTTCATTACTACTCTACTGGAACTGATTTGGTTCATCTCATTGCTGAAGATGGCCAGGTCCATCAGAATTGATCATCATATAGTATTGTTGTTGAAGTATACAATGATCTCCTGGTTCTGATCATTTCACTCAACATCAGTTCATGTAAGTCTCTCCAGGCTTTTCTGAAAACATCCTGTTGGTCATTTCAATAATATATATTCCATATAACAATAATATTCCATAACATTCATATACCACAATTTATTCAGCCATTCTCCAACTGATGGACATCCACTCAGTTTCCATTTTCTGACCACTACAAAGAGACCTGACACAAACATTCTTGCACATACAAAGGGACCTCCCTTTCCCTTCTTTAATATCTCTTGGGGATATAAGCCCAGTAGTAACACTGCTGGATCAAAGGGAATGCAAGCTTGGTAACTTTTTGAGCATAGTTCCAAATTGCTCTCCAGAATGGCTGGGTGCACCAAATTTTATAATACACTTTCCTCACTCTAATCCTGTGGGGTAGGTACTATAGGGTTATCATCCCCATCTCTTACATGTGGAGTTCAGAAAGGTTGAATGTCTTCCCTTAGACTCCCAGCTGTGTGGATCTGAGAAAGGAATCGTGGTACAGTGGATAGAATGCTGGTCTTGGGAGTCGGGAAGAACTGGATTGGAATCTAGTCTCAGGGAAGCTAGGTGGCGCTGTGATAGAACACTGAGCTTGGAATCCTGTCTCAGAGGGAAGCTAGGTGGCGCTGTGACAGAACGCTGGGGCTGGAAATCTGTCTCGGGGAAGCTAGGTGGCGCTGTGATAGATAGACCACTGGACTTGGAATCCTGTCTCAGAAGGAATCTAGGTGGCGCTGTGATAGATAGACCACTGGACTTGGAATCCTGTCTCAGAAGGAAGCTAGATGGCGCTGTGATAAACCACTGGGCTTGGAATCCTGTTTCAGAGGGAAGCTAGGTGGCGCTGTGATAGATAGAACACTGGGCTTGGAGTCCTGTCTCAGAAGGAATCTGGGTGGCGCTATGATAGAACACTGGACTTGGAATCCTGTCTCAGAAGGAATCTGAGTGGCGCTGTGATAGACCACTGGGCTTGGAATCCTGTCTCGAGAAGCTAGGTGGCGCTGTGATAGAACACTGGCCTTGGAATCCTGTCTCAGAGGGAAGCTAGGTGGCGCTGTGATAGAACACTGGGCTTGGAATCTTGTCTCAGAAGGAATCTGGGTGGCGCTATGATAGAACACTGGGGCTGGAAATCTGTCTCAGAGAGAAGCTAGGTGGCGCTGTGATAGACCACTGGGCTTGGAATCCTGTCTTAGAGGAAAGCTAGGTGGCGCTGTGATAGACCACTGGGCTTGGAATCCTGTCTCAGAGGGAAGCTAGGTGGCGCTGTGATAGAACACTGGGCTTGGAATCCTGTCTCAGAGGGAAGCTAGGTGGCGCTGTGATAGAACACTGGGCTTGGAGTCCTGTCTCAGAAGGAATCTGGGCGGCGCTATGATAGAACACTGGGGCTGGAAATCTGTCTCAGAGAGAAGCTAGGTGGCGCTGTGATAGAACACTGGGCTTGGAATCCTGTCTTAGAGAGAAGCTAGGTGGCGCTATGATAGATAGAACACTGGGCTTGGGATCCAGTCTCAGGGAAGCTAGGTGGCGCTGTGATAAATAGGACACTGGGTTTGAAATCCTATCTCAGACAATAACTGCCTCACCTTGAACAAACTTAAACTCACTCCTTGGATCCCACTTTCCTTTTCTGTAAAATGAGATGATTCTTTATACCTCTGTTAGTCAAAACTCGAGCCCAACCTTTTGACTCCAGATCCAGTATTGATGTCCAAGAAATCTGTTCTTTTGTTGTTGTTCCCACTACCTCCAGAATTTTGACTTCTGTGTTTTTTAGTACTGGAAAGTGCATTCAAAACAGTGCTTTATTTTTCTTAACCTTGGGCCAGCAGGTACATGCAGTGATGGAAGCCTTCGTAATTTGATCCTAAACTCCTTCCCTTGAAAATAATTCTTTGGCTCTGCCTATACAACTTTTTTATTTTTAATCTTGACTTTTCTGTTGGTGGAGCCATTTTTCCTTTCCGCAGCATGTTAAGTAGGACACACCTGGGGTTAGATTGGAGGATAAAGAGTATCTGACGTGGTTTCCATCCTATTGTGTAAACAAGGCTTCAGTTAATTTTCCATGTTAAGTAATTCTCTGCCTGATTTTCCCCATCAGATTGTGACATTTTCCTTAGAAACTTTTAGAATAAAATTTCCTTAAAGAAATTTCTTCCTTTCTACAGCAGATAATTCTATCACTACTTTATCACTCGGGAGAAAATATGACACCTTGGACTTGATCACTCTAAATTGGCTTACAGAAACTATCAAAGATTGAGGGAGTTATGCATAATTGAGTTTTGTAAATAGCTGAGGGTTCTCTTCTTCTAAGCTCTAATTTACATTTTCATCATTCCTGATGGACTTTCTAAAATGTATTACCTTTCCTCTTTTATTTAACAAAATTTTGTGAACATCATTTTTCCATTTTGCTTTAAATGGAAAAGAACAAGGAGAACAAGGAGGTAGTGGTGGTTTTTATTTTTAAATAGTTATACTGGGGATGATAGGATCTAAGAAAGGGATAGACTCTCTTCCTAGTTTGACCACATTTATAACAGATAACAGAAAAAGGACAAAACTATTTAACTCTCATTTTACTTGTCATTTCTCTGTCAAGGAGAATGATCCTTAAACTGGAAAAGACAGAGCATAATATATAGAGAGTATTTAAAAGATTCCCACATATTATAGGTGAGTTTGTCATGAGACCTGGAAGAATTTTATCCTAAAGTTCCAAAAGAATTAAGGCATTTATTGTTATTATTCTTTGTCCTTCATTCTTGAAGACAACGATGATATTAGGTAGGTGATGTCATGACATGCAAGTGAATTGGATTCAAATGAGCAAAGGAGGGCTGTGCAACCAGCCTAACTTTTTCCTCCAGAACCATTTGGGTCCAATGGCCAGGTATAGATCTGGACAACTGGAGATAATCTTAGGTGCAGTGAAAAACCTCTTTAAGTTCTTTAATAGGTCTCAGTTTGACTGAGGAAACCATCCATTCAGTGATTAAGACTAGATAAGAAAAAAAGCATTTATTAATCATCTACAGTGTGCCATACACTGTAAATGCATGTGCTTGAGATACAAACTCATACTGACAGGTATAGTTGCCTAGACATTTTCAGCAGTCAGTGAAAAATCATAGAAGGGTATGAGGAGATGTTCCATGTCACTGGAAGAAGGTAAATGAAGTTCTTATCATTAAAAAGTGGTGTGGGAAAACAGGATTTAGCAAATATGGGTCAGTGAGGTTGATTCTCATGCCTGGCAAAATTCTATAAAAATGTTAAAAGGATTGTAAACATCTTTTCTGGGAAGTGGTTATCATGAAGAGCCATTTTGGCTTTATCAGGAGCGAGTGATGCCAAAGTAAACCACATTTCTCTTAAGGAGTTTATACATCCATAGATAATGAGAATTCTGTATATGTACTTTGATAAAGTCTTTCAGCTGCTTGTGGACAAGGAAAGAAATGTAGTACAGATGATAGAATTAGAACTAATTAAATGTCTGGACTTCAGGGGAGATCTTTTTCAGTCCCCAACTTAAGATTCTCTGATCTGCACTTAGAAGTCCTGCAGGCATCTCAAGCTCAAAATATAATTTATCTTTTTCTTTCTTAAACTTACCTGTCCTAAATCTCCCTTTTGCTGTTTCAAGGCACCATTATCCTTTTAGTCACCTGGGTTTTGCAAAGTCAAACTCAGTCATTCTTGACTCTTCCCAATAAGGTTTTTTTTTTTTTTAATTTTAAATTTTTAAAGTTTTTTATTTGCAAAGCATATGCATGGATAATTTGACAACATTGACCCTTGAATAGCATTGTGTTTCAGATTTTCTTCTCCCTACCCCCTCCCCTAGATGGCAAGCAATCCAGTATATGTTAAACATGTTAAAATATATGTTAAATCCAATATGTATAAGCATATTTATACAATTTTCTTGCTGCATAAGAAAAATCAGATCAAAAAAAGAAAGTAAATGAGTAAGAAAACAAAATGCAAGCAAACAACAAGAAAAAGAGGGAGAATATTATGTTGTGATCCACACTCGGTCCCCACAGTCCTCTTTCTAGGTATAGATGGCCCTCTTTATCACAAGATTATTGGAAGTGGTGTTAGTTATCTCATTGTTGGAAAGAGCCAAGTTTATCAGAATTGATTGTCATATAATATTGTTGCTATGAAAACAATGATCTCCTAGTTCTGCTTGTTTCATTTAGCATCAGTTCACGTGTGTCTCTGCAGGCCTCTCTAAAATCATCCTCCTGATCATTTCTTATAGAACAATAATGTTCCATAACATTCATATACCATAACTTATTCAGCCATTCTCCAACTGATGGTCATCCACTCAGTTTCCAGTTTCTGGCCACTACAAAAAAGGCTACCACAAAAATTTTTGCACATATGGGTCCCTTTCCCTCCTTTAAGATCTCTTTGAGATATAGGCTCAATAGAAACACTGCTGGATCAAAGGGTATGCACAATTTGATAACATTTTGAGCATAGTTCCAAATTGCTCTCCAGAATGCCTGGATCTGCTCACAACTCCACCAGCAATATATCAATGTCCCAGTTTTCCCACATCCCCTCCAACATTCGTCCTTTGTGTTTTCCTGTCATCTTAGCCAATCTGAGAGTATATAATGGTATCTCAGAGTTGTCTTAATTTGCATTTCTCTGATCAATAGTGATTTAGAGCACCTTCTCATATGATTAGAAATGGTTTTAATTTCTTCATCTGAAAATTGTCTGTTCATATCTTTTGGTCATCACCCAATCAAGTCTTGTCAAAAACTTGTATCTTACATCATCCCTTTCTCTTACATTGCCACCAACTAATTCAGCCTCTAATAATTTGGACTTATATTAAATGGACTTATATTATGGCCTTTTATTTATACTCCTGGTTTCCAGTTTGCCTCCTCTAGAATTTTCCATGTTATTGCCAACGTGATTTTCCTAAAGCAAAGGTCTGGCCATCTTCCTTCTGCTGAATAATAGTAAGAGACTTTCTGTTGTCTTAATATAAAATCCAAACTCTTCAACTTTAAAGCCTTTCACATTTCTGCCGTCCATTTTTCAAATTTGCCATTATTGCCCCTTAATATTCTGTAGTTTAACAACTTGCTGTCCTTTGAAGTCAGAATTGTATTTCCCACTTTTTTGCCTACTCACAAAGCTGTCTCCCATATCTCGAATGGTCTCTCTTCTCTTCTTTGTCTTAGAATTTCTAACTTCTTTCAGTGCTTCTATCAATCACTTCCTTTTATTGGGAACCTTTACTAAACTCTTTAGGTAGTGGTCATCACATTGTCTGATATTGTCTTTTTTACCATTCCTGCTGTACTCTGACACATTAAACCATACCTGAAGTGTTGCATTCAGTTCCCAGTACCACATTTTAGAAAGGATGTTGACAAGTTGGGGGGGTTCAGAGAAATCTAACCAGAATGGTTAAGGGACAGAGACTGGAGATCAATCATACCATTGGAGAGGAGTTTGGGGCATGGCAGTTATGGTGACTATCACAGAAGCATTAGAATTACTGTGCTGATTCCCAGTCGGCTGAACTAAAAACAGAGATGACATTGGAGAAAATTCCATGTAGGAAAAAACGTCCTAACAATTAGAGCTAAGTGTCATGGGAACATAGTGCCCTTGAAGGTGATTTTTTTGTTGTTGTTGTTGGACCTTCTCTGTCTCCATTTCTTATGTGTGGAGCCCAAATCTTAGAGAAGTTAAATGTCTTCCCTGTAGTCACAGATCTATACAAAGTGGGCTCCCCCTCACCAGAAATCACCAAGTAAAGGTTTAATCTGCATTTAGAGTTGTTGTGGAAGAGCTCCTTGGTCAAGAAAATGTGCATTTGACCACATGGCTTCTGGTGGCCTTCCGATTCCTTAATTTCATGTATTTCTATGAATTGTGCAGTATTAACCCTAAAAGACTATTGAGCTACGTAGATTCTTTTTCTTCTCCTTTTCATACCTTAACCCCACATGAAATGGTCTCATATGTGCAAATTCTTAAAATAGTTTTTCTGGTTCTTTCCTCACCCACTTCTCACTTTGATTTTCCTTTTCATACATTCTAATGATTTGGAAACCAAATGATCAATTTTGTTGCGGTTGATTGTAAAGTAAGAGGAAATCTGGCCGAAGGACTATCTGAGGGAGTTTCTTAGCAGTAAAATGCCTAATCAATCTGGTGATACTAATTTGTTTGGTCAGAAGTGTTTTTTGCATTTTGTTGTGTTCTCAGCAGGTAAGATTGCCAGATAGTGAAGTTCCAGAGGGACATTTATTATACCTAAACAACCCACACTCACACACAAACATATTATATATATATTATATGTTTGTATGTGTATATATAAAAATCTATATTTATGGAAAAGCACTTTCTAATTGATTCTGTGCATTTCATATATATGTGTATGTGTGTGTGTGTGTGTGTGTGTGTGTATATTCACACATATATAATTTTTTCTGTTGTATCTTTGGAATAACATTTAATAATAATCTGACATTTTAAGGCCTTTACAATGTAGCTTCACTAAATTTCCCATTGTTCCCCAATGTGGCCACTGTACCACAGTTATACTGGCTTGCTAATTGCTCTCTTTTTTGCATGTAATATTTATGTGAATATGTCTGCAAATATGAAACACAAGTAGTCCCAAAGATATCACATGCACTTCTTTTCTTACTTCCATATCTTAGAATCTCTTTTTTCCCCCTTGTCAAAGCATAGTTCATGTGCAGTTCCCTGCATGAGGCCTTCTCTTCCCCACTCTGTTAATGTTTTCTCGAGCAGTACCTAGCATACAGTAAACATTTTATAAATGTTTGTTGAGTGGAATTGAAAAACTTCAATCAATAAAATAAAGTCAGTGCTTAAATTTTTCTTTGCCTGAAGTTTGACAGCAAAGACCCAACAAGGAATTGCTTTTTTTCTCTTTCCATACACACTTTTTTGAAGTTAGCAAATGAATCATTATCATTGACTTAAATGAGAAGTACACAGTTGAAATGTTCTGTTGCAATTTTCTGTATTCCATAAAGAGACTGAGAAACCTGCACTTAGCAGATTCTGAAATATGGTCTACTACTACTGTTAATTTTAATGTCTTGGGCTGTAAAAGCAGTTTCTAATTGATTCTGTGCATATCTCAATTATAGGACAGAAAACTGACAAAGTTGGAGAGACAACGATTTAAAGAAGAAGCTGAAATGCTGAAAGGCCTGCAGCATCCAAATATTGTTAGATTCTATGACTTCTGGGAGTCTTGCACTAAGGGGAAAAAATGCATTGTGCTGGTAACTGAACTAATGACTTCTGGAACATTAAAAACGTAAGTTACCACATTGATTTCTATGCTATCAAGTACTCTGTCTCCACTATGAAAAAAGACTTGAACTCCTTCCTGACACCCTGCCTGGAAATAAATACCCAAACATTGTATAGGAATACATATATTTACATATATGTGTACATATGTATATAAACTCATCACACACAGCAAACATTTCTTTACTTGGAGTCTGAATTGGCATTCATCCTAGAACAGAAAACTGTCACAATCTGTAGTTTCTTTCACATCTTTCTATTTTATTCCATGTATGACAATAGATTTGCAAGTTATTGGTTGATTTTACTTTCTTAATTTATTTTTTATATTTGGGTGTTTTGTCATAGTTCAAGAATCTAGTTCAGTGTGGAAGATGGCCATATTTCACTTTCATGGCTCCCAAAATGGGCTGTGTTGGTATGGTATTTGTTTTACTATCCAAAACATGCAGTGGGGATTAAGAAGAGGGCACCAGGATTTGTAGAAGTGTTAAACAAATTTCTTTATCCCCATCGGGTTTGTGTCTATCTAATGTTTACCAGACCTGTGTTCTTGGTCACTTCACAACATGGCAGTATGGAAAAGGTCTTGGATGATCACTGGACTTTGGATTTTTTTAAACTTAGCACTCTTCCCCAAATAGATTTGCTAATGTGATAGATGCATTATTTAAGGCTGCAGTCATCCTCTTGGTACACATTCTGGACTGCTCCTTTTTCCAGTGTCCATATTAATAAATCCCTCAGATTTGCTAGTAGAGACTTAAATTTATCACCTCTTTGCTGCTTCTAAAAAGTATGGTCCATAAGCATTGGACTGTGACCCTTCCTGCTAAAACTTATTTTTAGATTTCTGTGCTGAGTAAAAGATCTAGACATCACAATGTCATAGTGACCTGGTATATCTTTACAGAGTAGTTGGGAGGAGAAGCACATAACCTATAACCTAGCAATTGATACTGCCGGGAATGTCTAAGATAAGGACATTTTTCTAACAGAATTAGTGAGGAGTACTAGATCTTAACATTTGTATTAGATTTTTAAATTGGTTCAAAAATAGAAATGCCTTGCTTTTTCATATTGAACTTGAACAGCTTTTAAAATAAACTGCTTTCTTAAAAGACCACTGAGATCAATTATTTTTGTAAGCTTTGTGGTTGTGCCTTTTCACCCTCTGCAGATATCTGAAGCGATTTAAAGTGATGAAACCCAAGGTTCTGCGCAGCTGGTGTCGGCAGATCCTGAAAGGCCTACTTTTTTTGCACACAAGGACTCCACCAATTATTCACAGAGACTTAAAATGTGACAATATTTTTATCACTGGACCAACTGGATCTGTGAAAATAGGAGACCTGGGTCTAGCAACCCTGAAGAGAGCCTCATTTGCTAAAAGTGTAATAGGTAAACTCATTTTTTTCTCCTTGGTAAATTTGGGGACTTTGAGATATGGACAAGTATGGTGTAGCATGGTTTCTAAGCTAAACTTTTTTATTCAAGTATAATTGTATTTTTTCAGCTCTTATCATTTGGAAATTATTTGTTTACCAGGTTTATGAACCTGAATTCCTTCTTTGGGTGTTAAATTTTAATCTGTTTTTCTTGATCTGTTTATTCCTCCTTCCTTTCAGTTTATTGAAGTTGGTACACAATCTATTTGTGTCTCTACCACAATTTCTCTTTAATCTCTCTCTGACCCCCCACTCATTTCTTTCTTATCCCCTCATTCCCTCCATTTTCTCCCCCCTGCTCCTTTGCTGTGTGTATCTCCATCTATTCATATATGATAGGCTTAGAAGGGGAATGGTCTTAAATTCTGCTCTTTAGATATTCAGAAATACTGAGGCATTATTTTAGTGTTTCTATATATCTAGCTTTGATTTCTATCCAAGCAATGCTTAAGAAACAAACAGAAGGAAATTGGCCCTAAGATGCACAAATAAAGTCTTTCTAGAGTTGGCTTAATATGTTCACTAACCACAATTATAATTGCTGCTGCTTCTGTCAGTCAATTTGAAATATTCAGACATTAGCCTCAGGATTTCAAGTTGAAGTAAGGAAATTAGAACTTAATCATAAATCTTTTATTTTTTATTATGAGATAACATTTATAAAGTGCTTAGCATAATGCCTAGCACATAGGAGGCAGTATATAAATGATTGTTTTTTATTATCCCCTTATTGTTAGGAGTAATCAGTAACTTAGATATTGCCCAGGGTTCATCTCATGTGACCAAGTAGACAATCCTATGGTTATGGGAAGATTTTTGCATGTAATATATATATATATATTGAATATATCATCCATATCACAAAATATTTTTTTTTTATTTAATAGCCTTTTATTTACAGGATATATGCATGGGTAACTTTGCAGCATTAACAATTGCCAAACCTTTTGTTCCAATTTTTCACCTCTTACCCCCCACCCCCTCCCCTAGATGGCAGGATGACCAGTAGATGTTAAATATATTAAAATATAAATTAGATACACAATAAGTATACATGACCAAAACGTTATTTTGTTGTACAAAAAGAATCAGACTCTGAAATATTGTACAATTAGCTTCACAAAATATTTTAAATGTTCTATGTGAAGAAATAATATTATGCAGCTTCAAAAAATAGTAAACTGAGCCAGAGATAAAGTATGAAGTGGAAATCAGGACTTGAAGCCATTGAGAAAATGAAATTTTTTTATATAACAAGTTCTTTCTAATCAAAGTTGCCTTGATGGGAACCAGAAGTACCACATTTTTTTTGTCCTTGAATATGGTTGCCTTGTCAATCAGGTAGACAATTGACTGAGTAACCAAAATTTCACCTTTGTTATTTTATTCTTAAAATTCTTAACTAAGTTAATTAAGAAATGTAGGTATTGTGGATTTTGTGATGGTTGTTGTTCAGTTGTTTCAGCCATGTCTGAGTCTTTGTGACTCCATTTGAGATTTTCTTGGCAAAGATACTGGAGTAGTTTGCCATTTCATTCTTCACTTCAGAAAATGGGGCAAATGGGGTTAAGTGACTTCCCAGGCTCACACAGCTCATGAGCATTTAAGGTCAGATTTGAATGCAGGAAAATGAGTCTGATTCCAAGTCTGATACTCTATGCACTGTACCACCTAGTTGCTTTTCTCAATTTGGCAAATAGTATTTTATAGCATGCCTTAGAATTCTATAGTAGAGGCTGATCAATATCTAGGCATGTGACATTTCAGATAATCAAGAAAAGAAATATTTTCTACAGATGAGCCCCAGTCAGTGAAGGTCTATCTATAGTGAAAGACAATTTTCTTTCTCTAAATTGGCATTTACTGACCCTTCTTTAGAGTATGTTTATTGATAATGTAAGCTGCTCTTTAATAAAGTGTTCATATAGTTCAAGGAGTGGGAGAAATTGGCTTTAAATAGATGTTTCTAGGGCCAGTGCTATCAATGCTTGCCTAGTGAGCTTTGCTGTTTTAAACAGCCTATCTAATGATGTCTGCTCTAAATCAGGAGAGTATCTTGGAATACTCAAAAGACTCTAAGAGGGGAGTCATGTAGATTCAGTCACAAAGTGGTACAGGTCATAATCTCTGAAATAACTGATTTGGTGAATTTACTGAATGTGGGCAGGGTAACATCCACAGAACTGGATGAAGTACAATACCATCAAGGAAAGAGAAATTAGGTTGTTTTTGTTCTTTTTCAGTTGATTTGCTTTTCTCTTTTTTGCTCTTTTCATTTTCTGCCTATCATATCTCATTAGTATAATAAAACCTTGTTATGAGTTTTGTTATTCTATAGGAAACTTGATTTTTGCTTCCTCTAATATCATACCTTTCTCATGTATAAACGCTGTATGTATCTCATGCTGTTTAAAAAAAATTACAATGTGGATGATATCCTAAATTGATTTAGAGAACATTTTTTTGGGGGGGTCCTATTGTCGTATTCTACTCAAATGAACAAAATAGCTTCATTTCTGTACTCATTTCTTTAGAGCTCAGTTAATTGACTGTGGTATAAAAGCTTGTTTCTTGTGTTGTGTGGGACCTAGAGTCTACATGCTGATTCTTCTGTCATCTTCCTAACTGAAATCAAACCAGTTTTCTTTTTAAAATTTTTTATCAGCATTTATTTTTTCTCCCTCCTATTTTACCATCTCCTTTAACAATGAAAAAACAAAAGCTTCTTTGAATAATACAGCAAAATAATTTCCCATGTTGTCTACATCCAAAAATGTGTATATCATTCTACAGACAGGTGCTATTTGTTGAACCCCTTATTTCCCTGGTCTGCTTTTGAATTATCTCAACTTTTTATACATCTTGGGAGTAATAAATACAGCCTTTATTGAACAGAATCATGAGATAGCAATAAAGATTCTTCAGCTGTTTGTACTCCCCATACCAGGTACTTTATTAATGCTCTTTCTACTGTGCCATTTCAAAAATTAAAGTTAAAGTTCATGTCCTTGAAGTATAAAGATGAGTTGAGTTTATAGATGAGAAAAAGCTACTGAAGTTGAGCACTTCAAGGATCTTTTGTCTTTTCCACAACAAATACTGAATTGTATATAGTGTTTAAGGAAGTAAAGCAAAGACTTTTTTCCTCTTTCAAACCTCAAACTGCCAGTTAATTCTAAAGAGAAGATATAATTAACTTTGATAATTTTTACACCAATGTGGAATATCACTTTCATGAGTCTCTCTATGGGCAAGGAGAAACTATGGATTTGGTAAATATTTCAGTTTATGGAGCTCTAAATTGATTGAGAGAATTGTTCTGTTTTGTTTAAGATCAAGTTTACTTTCAAAAGTTTGCAGTCTGTTTGTGCTCCCTGGGCTTGCATTTGTCCTTTGAAGATGAAAGCAGTTCATTCTCTGCTCTGTTCAGGTGGTAAAATTCAAAATGCAATCACAGTGGAAATGGCAGGAAATAAGCCTTGGATCACATGGTCCTCCTCTCATCACCAGCCTGTTCCTGAGGGCACATTTCTTTCTTCAACTTTGTCAGCCATTGAAATACTGTGTGCATGTCCGCTGTGTCCGTTTAGTACTGGCCAAGGGTCCAATACCACTCTGTGGCTTTTAGCATCTGATAGGACCTTTTTTTCTCCACCAGTTATATGTGTATGTGCTTTACAGACTACGATTTGAAAAGGGCCCTTCACAAGGTCACATTTCTTCGAAAAAATAGTTCTCTTTGGATCACTCAATTTTTAAAATTTATTTTGATTTATTTATGTTTTGGATCACTCAGATTTAGAGAGAATGTGTATCTATTTCATTATCTCTCTCTGTGTGTATATTTGCCAGATATTTCATCTTAATTTCCTATGAAGAAACTCTCTGTTGCTTTTATGCAACAGTTTTGCAGCGAAGAATCTGAGAGTTATATGGTGACATTGTTACCATATTGACTTGGCTTGTATGGGACTTGAAGGTGTGTTGTCCAGGCTCCCTGGCCAGTTTCTGTTCAGTTATACTACATGAAATGGCACCATGGAATACTAGGGATCTGTGAATGGTATTTTTTGATATTTTCAATACAGTACCTTGTATTGTATTTCATATGGTATTTTGTTTTCTTTATAATCCTTAGGAATTTATTTTATCTCTATAAAAACGTCTTGCCAAGAAAGGGTCAGCAAGAACCCCCTCAATGAACAATAAATATGTGTCATTATTTTGTAACTATGACACATGTAAGACCTAAATGAAAATTTCAATTTTATTATTCTTTCATCAAATGTTTATTAAGTACCTACTCTGTGCAGATTACATACTAAGGTATAGGTGTGATTAAAAAGTTTAGAAAATAGTCTCCCATCTTTTTTGGAGGGCTGAGCATTTCAATGATCTCTCCTACTCCCTTCATCTTCAATTTTTCTTAAGCCAATGACATTTTCAAAATTCATGCTTCACAATTACTCTGATGCCATTGACCTCCCCCTTCTCCTGGATCCTCTCTTTCTTCAGCTCTACTGACCCTGCTCTTTCCAGTTCTTCTTCCTATCTGACCATCCCTTTCCATCCTCATTAACTAGATTAACTCTCCATAAGTGAGGTTATTCCACAACATTCTATACTAAGTTCTCTTTCCTCTCTTTTTAGAGATTTTATCAAGACCATTGTCAGCTCATTGAATTGTCATCTATATTGACACGATTCCCAAATCTATATATCCAACCATCATCTCTCCAATAAGCTCTAGACCACTATCACCAACTCTCTATCAGACAGTTCTTCCTGCATTTCCCATAAGTATTTCAAGCTTTTAATATGTTCCAAAGAGATTGCATTTAATGGGGAAACTTCCTTAAAATGTTCCATCCTCTAACCTACTCTTTATTTGCTAAGAGTATCACCATTTCTTGAGCAGGACCAGGAGGTCATTATATACTTCAACAACAATACTATATGATGACCAGTTCTGATGGACCTGGCCATGCTCAGCAATGAGATCACCCAAATCATTTCCAATGGAGCAGTAATGAACTGAACCAGCTACGCCCAGAGAAAGAACTCTGGGAGATGATTAAAAACCATTACATTGAATTCCCAATCCCTATATTTATGCCCACCTGCATTTTTGATTTCCTTCACAAGCTAATTGTACAATATTTCAGAGTCTGATTCTTTTTGTACAGCAAAATAACAGTTTGGTCATGTATACTTATTGTGTATCTGATTTATATTTTAATATATTTAACATCTACTGGTCATCCTGACATCTGGGGGAGGGGATGGGGGGTCAAGAGGTGAAAAATTGGAATAAGAGGTTTGGCAATTGTTAATGCTGTAAAGTTACTCATACGTATAACCTGTAAATAAAAGGCTATTAAATAAATTTTTAAAAAAAAGATACTATTATAAGAAAAAAAAAAAAAAGAGTATCACCATTTCTGCCATTAACCTGGAACCCTCCTAAACTTTTTCCTGTCCTTCAAATTCCAAGGCATATTAATTCTACTTTTACATCTCTCCATCTATCCCTTTGCTTGGTGACCACATATTATTGTTCATATGATTGTCTCCTTTTCTAGACTATTGGAATGGACCCCCTAAACAATGGATAGAGTGCTGGACCTTGAGTAAAAAAGATTCATCTTGAATTCAAATCTGACCTCAGTTATTTAACAAGTTTTTTTATTCTGGGCAAGTTACTTAACCCTGTTTGTCTCAGTTTCCTCATCTATAAAATGATCTGGAAAAGGAAATGGCCAACCACTCCCATATCTTTGCTGAGAAAACCCCCAGTAAGATCACAAAGAGTCAGACATGAATGAAATACTGAACAAGCTAACTGGTCTCCCTACAATTACTCTTCTGCTTAATCCAATTTTTGCACAAATACTTCTAATGTGAAAGTCTGCTGTAACTCCCTTATTTTCAGTGGTTCCCTGTTGTCCCTGGGATAAAATATAAATAATTCTGTGTATGACTGAAAGTCTTTTATGTTCCGATTTGAGCTTCTGTTCTAGATTTTCACAATGCTTACTTTTGCATATTCTATAGTCATCATGGTAGCCACACAAGTCAAATTCTTCCTGAATTTGGCATTCTCTCTATGCCCTGTACAGACTTGTGTCTAGAATATATTCCCCTTCAGCCCTATTTCTTTCTATTTGTAATTTTCCTTAAGGTTCAGATCAGAGGTCATCTTGTATATAAGCATTTTTCTGATCATAGCAGTTATTAATATTCTCCCTCCTAAAGTTACTTTAAATTTACTCACTTTTATGCATATTGTATCATCTGGGAAGTAGTAAGCATTTTAAAGGCAGTGAATATTTTGGTTTTGTATTTACAGCATTGAGCACATGACTTACACATAGTCGACCCTTCACAAAGTCTTGTTGAATGCTTACCAGGGGTGGATAAGCCACTAACAGTAAATAATAATTTATATTATAAGTGCATCATAGTGGCAAAACAAGATGTCAGTCTAGATAATGTGTGTGTTTTTGGTTTTTTAAGGAATAAATATGATTGATTTTGGTTATTTGGATCCATTCAGTATAGTTGCCATCTCTCCCAATCCTAGTGTTAAGATTCTAAACATAAGCTGTTCAGTAATTTATAATTTCAGTCTGTAAAAAGAAACCTTGTCATCCTTCATTTCTATTCTATTTATTCAACAGGATGCCATCAAGGTGCTTGAAAAGCCAATTCAACTTAGATGTCATATTAGGAAGCTAATCATAGTAAAATATAGTTTCTTTTAATGACTAGTGCCCTTGTCATAAAACAATTACTACAGAACCTTTCTGTTTCCCTTGACACTGTTCCTCGGGTCTCTAGCTCTCTTCCAGAGCCAATATGTTTACTTATTTCTTAGAGCAGTAACATGAGCTCTTATTACAGCAATCTCCTATTAAGATTGATAAATGCATTTTACAAGGATAATGGAATTACTAGAATAGTTAGAATCAAAACATCCAAGCTAATAAATGTGTAGGTTGCTTATCTTTTTTATCTTATTGAATGCATTTCCCTGAGATTTTTTTTAAAACAGTAAGCCATACTTGTACCTCTGCTATTTTAAAATGGGTGAAAAAGGGTAATTTTGGGAATTAAAAACATCCTGAGAGTTTTATTTATCCTCTTCTGCTTTAGGATTCTTCTGGCAACTTTATAATGCCAGCTTTTGTAGCTTAGATAGATAATGATGACAGTATCTGTTTTGTTAATCTCCCAGTGTTGTTTAAAAGATAAAATAAAAAACACCTGAAAGTGTTATACAAATAGTAGTATTATACTTTATCAACTTTTCCCTATTTCCCAAAAAAAAAAAAAAAAAAATACTAAGGAAAACCACTTAGCATGGAAAAACAATCAGATCCTAGATAAATAGAAACTGTTTTAATATACATATATTTGTTTGTTTTTGTTTCTTACATCAACATAGTTATCCCAAGTATTTTCTCTCCATTCCAGGGAATCATCCCATATGACAAATAGTTTTTAATAGGGTAGAGAAAGTCAGCACAAATGGTTGATATATTGAAAACAACTGAAAACATACATAACATCTGTGTACCTTCCACTTACATGAAAGGGCAGGTTGGGAGGATCTTCTCCTATCTCTTTGTTGGGTTTTGTTGATTTTTCTAATTTTGTTACATTTACTTTTGATTTTTTTGGGGGGGAGTATGTAATTCTTTCCATTTATATTGTTGTAGTTACTGTGCATATTGTTTTCTGGCTATCATTGTTATAAATCTTTCCATCCTTCTATGTATTCATCACTTAAATCATTTCTTACATAACAATAATTCCATTACATTTATGTACCATTATTTGTGTAGTTATTCCTCAATTGATGGGTATCTAGTTTCCAATTCTTAGCTATCACAAAAAGTGCTGCTATAAGTGTTTTTGAGTATAATGAAGACATTTCTTATCAATAACCTCCTTGAATATAAGCTCACTAATAGAGCCTCTAGTTCAAAGGGTGTATTAATGTTTTAGTCCCTTAATTTCATAATTCAAAATTGGATTGTTCTACCATTTCACAGCTTCACCAACAGTGTATTAGTGTATCATATGGAGAATTTTACCCTAGGTGACTTATATTTTCTATTTTATCAAACTTCATTCTTGGATTTTGTTATTTCTGAGTTACTCTTGTCTAGTATGTTTCCTTAATCTGTCTTTATATTCTTTCTATTCTTTAACCAATACCAGATTACTGCTTCATTATAATATAGTTTGAAATCTGGAAGTTCTCACTCTATACCTTCTTTTCAGCATTTCCTTTGATATTCTAGGAAATATCTTTCTAAATGAATTTTGTTATTTTATCAATGTCTTTAAAATATCCCCTTGATAATTTGATTGGTATAGCATAATATATTTTGAATGTTTCCTTTTGCTTTGTCTGATAGTGTAGCTGCCACTCCTGCTTTTTAAAATTTACTTGATACATAGTAAATATTTTCCATCACTTTAGTGAATGTCTTTGGTTTTAATGTTTAAAAAATAGTTGTTGTTTTTTCATCTCTTCTTACTTTTTTAGGCTTTTCATAAGTTCTGCATTTGAAAATCAAATTTTTTGTTCAGCTCTGGTCTTTTCATCAAAAATAATTGAAAATCCCTTAATTCATTGAATGTCCATCTTTTCCTCTGGAAGATAATGCTTAGTTTTTCTGTATAGTTGATTCTTGGTTGTAGTCCAAGCTCCTTTGCCTAATATTTGATGTTGTTTAGGTTTGTTTTTTTTTTTTTATTGTGGTTTTCAGACAGTCAAATAATTCTTAGATTGTCTATTTTGGATTTATTTTCCATGTCAGTTGTTTTTCTAATGTGTATTTTACATTTTCTATTTCTCTCTTCCTTCCTTCCTTTCTCCCTCCCTCCCTCCCTTTCCTTCCTCCCTCCTTTCCTTTTTCTCCCTCCCTCCCTTTCTGCCTTCCTTCCTTCCTTCTGATTTTTGATGTCACACTAGGTTATTCACTTCCATTTGTCCAGTTCTAATTTTTAGTGAATTATTTTCTTCAGTTAGCTTTTTTACCTCCTTTTGCATTTAGCCAATTGTACTTTTAAAGGACTTGGGTTCATTGGATTTTTTTTTCCATTTCTCCAAGTCTATTTTTTAAAGAATTGTTCTCTTTTTCCGTTTTTCTGAATCTATTTTTAAAGAAGTGGCTTTCTTCAGCATATTTTTAAAAATTTCATCAAATGTATGTTTTAAGTTGTTTTCTTCAGTTAATTTCTGTGTTTCCTTTTTCAAATTCTCCTGCAAAGCTGTCTTTCTTTTTCTCATTTTTCTAACTTTCTTTTAAGATCCTTTTTGAATTGATGACCATTTCATATTTCCCTTTGAAACTTCATCTGGAGGCATTTTGCCTTTAGTGTTGTCAGGAGTTCTGTTCTTCCCTGTCTCCATAATAGCTATCTATGGTAAGAGCTCTTTTTTCTTTTTTGCTCATTTTTAAAGGTTGAGGTCTATTTCTAGGGAACAGGGGGACTGTCTTGATCTTCCTGTACAAGGTAATAGCCAAGGCCAGTGCTGCAGATTTTCCTACTGCGCTGGGTGGACCTGGCCAAGTCCCATCTGTTATGGATGCTGGGGTTCAGAGGCTATTTGCTTTCTGTAATTGTGCTAGATGTCTCACAGCTGGTCTGTTGATCCACTGGCCTTCTGGACCAGGATAAGTAGCCATTGCTGCTGTATTTTGTTTAAGAGCCTCACACTAAATCCCCTGCACAGTGCCTCTTCACCCTGGCCTTTCTGTGCTACATCTACATCTGTGCTGGGCCATGTCCTCCCTTACCCAATGGAAATAGACCTTTTGTGAAGTCCTTCCAAGATATTTTCTTGCTGGAAATTTGTTACATCCAAAATATTTATAGGTTTTGTCGCTCTAAAATCTGTCCAGGATTGATCTAGTATTGATTCTGAGGGAAGCCAGGAAGAGCTCAGGCAAAGTCTTGTCTATCTCTGCCATCTTGCAAATGTCTTTGTTTTTAAAATATATTTCTTATAAGCAGCAGGCTGTAGTATTTTTTCCTAGTCTGTCATTCTTTTTTGTTTTATTAGATTGCTTAATCTATTCACATTTTTAAAATAATAGCTTTTTATATTTCAAAATACATGCAAAGATAGTTTCTAACATTCACCCCCACATCCCTCTCTACTTGCCCTCTCCCCTAGACAGTGAAACAATCCAATATAGGCTAAATTTGAGTAAATACATCTCAATACCCTTCATGCTTTACAAGAAAAATCGGATCAAAAAGAAAAAGAAAATGAGGGGGGGAAAAAACAAGCAAGCAAACAACAAAACAAGTAAAAATAAGTATGTTTTGATCCCCAGTCAGTCCTGTAGTCTTTTCTCCAGATGCAGATAGCTCTCCATCACAAGTCCACTGAAACTGACCTGAATCACCTCCGTGTTGAAAACAGCCGTGTCTGTCACAGTTGATCATCAATAATCCTGTCGTAGCTATACACAATGCTGCCTTGGTTTCTCTTCTCTTCACTTAGCATCACTTCATGTAAATCTCTTCAGGCCTTTCCCTAACCATCCTGTTAATCATTTGTTATAAAAAAATAATATTCTATTATACAATCACATACCCTAACTTATTAAGCCATTCCCCAACTGATAATCCAGTCACATTTAAAGTTACAATACTTAAGCTTATATTTCCCTCCCTGTGTCTCTAAATTTTTTTTTGACTTTTTATGAGTCATCATCCCTCTCATCTGCTGCACAGTATTTATTATGTTTCCTTGCTTTATTTCAGCCTTTTTTTAAAAAGTGGTTGGTATAGCATTAAAAGTGTAAATTAATTTTTGTGGTATTATTATTTTTTTATATTGACATGACCTAACCATGAACACTAGATATTCCTTCAGTTAAGTTCTTACAGGTGAAAGTAGGAAATGTTTTAAAAGTTGATGAGCAATTTAATTTATATAGCAAATCAGTTAGGGTTTTTTGGTTTTTTGGGGTTTTTTTTGAATACCAGAAATTCTGGGATAAGCATTGTATAAAAAGAGAGTAGCTTAAGAAATGGCTGGCATGGAGTTTCCATGCTAGTTCGGGAGATAAAGTAATTTTTAAAACTAGGGAATAAGGCAATACTGTCTTTGATACTTAGTTGTTTATATATGTTTATAATATTTATAAATGTTGCAAAAAGTCTTTAGTCAATAACTTGTTGTAATGTGGGGCTGACCCTGGGTTTTCAAAAATTATGCTGATGGCTAGAGACATTGTGACTTCCCCAAGATCATATAACTGGTTCTTAAATCAGCCCGAGTCTTACTTTGGATTATGTTATAGAGAATGCAAAATTGGAGCCATACTTAAAGTTATGTAGATGATTGGATGGAATAGAGAAAAGGTGCAAGGTGGTCTGGTTAAAAGTCTGGCCTTTGTTACTACCTCTCTGACCTTGGGCACGCTTCTTTCTAAGGATCTCACTTTCTTCATCTGTCTGATTAGGTAGAGAATGGGGAGAGCAAAGTTTAAATTGCTTTATACAGAAATCCCTTAGGGTTTAAATTTTTAAAAAAACAAAAATGTTGCCTGGGGATTTTCAAATGCTTTTTGCCCAAATAATCTATTTGATCTATCCAGCCTTAATGGGACTGAGAAACATGTTTCTGCTTTCTTATACTAGTCCCAAAAAATGTGGATGTGCTTTCTGGGTCCTGAATATACTATCCCTTAATAGTGCCATGTAATTGGCACTCAAAGTTATATACTTTGATGAAACAGATTTTTATAAGGTAGTTCATGTCATAACACTTTGTACAACTTATCTGTGCTTACGAAGCAAAAATCATTGGGAGCAACTGCATATTTTTCATTTGACACAGTGCTGTCTTGTAATGGAAAAATCCCTGGGTTTGGAGACAGAGGATCTGGCTTAGTCCCTACCTTGGTTGCTTCATAACTTTGAGACCTCAGGCTAGTAACTTCCCCTCTTGGCACCTTATCTGCCTAATTTATTATATAGCTGCAGTAAACTTTGCACTCATTACTTCATAGGAATATTGGGACTCCAGTGGGAGTGAGCTTGTAAAGCACCCTGAAAACCAAGGCATGCCATAGAAAGCACATGCCATAGAAAGCACATAAATGGTTGTTTTTGTTTTGGATGTTTTCATTAGTAGAAAGGTTGAATCCATTCATCAGTAATGAGCTCTTAACTTTTTTTAAATGAACATGGTTCTCCCCCATAGAGGTGCTAGTCACTGGGGCAAAAGGATATTCTGAGAAGCTACACTAGCTATTATAGGTTGCCAAGGGATCACTTTGTAAATGGTTATTTCAGACACCAGTGGCACCCAAGTGACCTAAAAGCGTTGATACAGAGGCGCCTGTTTATTCCCTGAGAGCAGCTCGTACATGGTAGAATCTGCTGCCTCATGCCCACTTTTGTTTCTGAAGATGAGATAGAATGACAACACAGCTTGAAACCATATAATAAATGTTTGAATGTATGCTCATCATTCTTTTCCCACTGGATCTATTCATGAAGCAAAACTGTTTATAGCATTTGGGAATTTTGGCCGTCAATTTGTTATGTACTCAAAAAAGCACTGACTGGCTTTGCTTAGGAATATGAGAAAGCAAGAAGAAGTGGAAAAGAAGTGCTTCCTAGATTGGAAGTCTTCAGGCAAAGGCTGGATGATGTTGGCTGTTTTGATAGACAAGATTCTTCTTTCAGTTCAGGTTGAACTAGCCTTTAAAGTCTATTCTACCTTTAAATTTTGTGTGCTTGCTTTTGAGGGCTCTTCAGTAATTCTTTGAGGGGTAATTTTTGTGAAAGGATCAAAGTGCCAAACCATCTTGGCAGACCAGGCTGAAAAGATAGGAATAAACCAGTAAGATGAACTATATTAGAGACAAGTCATGTCAGAGTCATGAAATCTTTGTTGCAAGGGGTCTTGGGGCCATTTGGGTCAACCTTTATTTAACCAAACATCCCATATCATATAAAATTTAAGTATATGATGATTTAAATTGGTGATTTGCCACATGAAGGAAAGATTGGATTTTTACACATGCTTCTTAAATTCTTTCTTTCCATTTGTGACCCTTTTCTTGCCAGAGAAATGTTTACATGACCCTGGGTATATAGGTATACAAATCAAACATTTACTGACTAAGAAATCAAAATTTTGCGATCCCCACATTCATTTATGAGACCCACATGGAATCATGAATCACAGTTTAAAATGCTGGGCCATATTCAACATGTGATAAATGGTAATCCAGCCTTTGTCTGAAAAATTCTAGTAAGCATGAAGTCACTAACTTTACAGACAGCACAACCCCCAAGTGGATATCCATCAATCAGTCATTTAACAAGTAATTAGAACTTTCCCTCTATTAGCCATCCATGTTAGGTATTGGGAATCCATGGACAAAGAATGAAACAATCCCTACTTACCAATCAGCTTACATTTTACTGAGGATATTCACATCTATATAAAATATAAACACAATATAAATAATATTAGTAATAATAAATTATATATATAATATAAATATAAATACAAGGTATTTGGGAGGAAGGGCACTATTTTGAAGGTTAGGAACAACTTCATGCAGGAGGTATGTCTTAAAGGAAGGTCTCTAAATCTGCCTCTATAAAACTTCCATATATTCCTGTCACTTTTTGTCCTCTGGGGCCAGGGAAGTTTAATCCCTCTTTCACGTGGCAACTCATCAGCTATTTCAATATTCTGTCTCTCGCTCCTGCCCCTTATGCTAAATCTTGTATTCTTTAGGCTAAACATTCCTAGTTCTTTCAAATAACCCCGTATTGTATTTTCACCCTCCTGATCATACTCTTCTGGTTATTTAAAGCTAATCAACATCCTTTCTAAAATAGGTGAATTATCCAGACATGCTTTGACCAAAATGGGGTACGGTGAGACAAGCCCTAGCCCTAGGCTTGATGCCTCCTACAGTTAGTTTCAAAAATTCAACTCCACAAATCCATTTAAATCAATTTCATGAGATGACTTGGCTAATCAACAGCCCTTGTGCAATAAATATGTCAGTTTTTGTGGGTTTGAATATCAATATAATTCAGCAGCACAGATTTGCATTCAAAAGAACCAATGGGATCATAGACTTTATTAAAAGTATGGTTCGCCACTGAAGTAAGTAATATTTCCACTGTCATTATTCAAATCAAAATACATCTGGAGTATTTTTGTTCCATACTTTGTGTATATGTGTGTGAGGCAGGGTTAAGTGACTTGCCCAGACTCACATAGCTAATAAGTATCAAGTGTCTGAGATTTGAACTCAGGTCCCTCCTGACTGTGGCCAGTATTCTATCTACTGCATCACCTATCTGTCCCTGTTTTCCATACCTTTAAAACATTATTTTGTTTCAATAAATAAAAATCTATTTTCTCTCTGTTCCTCATTGAAAAACAAAATGAAACTTTTATAATAAAAATACAAAGCCTGGCCAAAAAAAAAAAAAGTGCATACAAAATAATGTATGCACAGTAGAAGTCCGTCACTTCCCTTTCAGGGAATGGGTAGTATGAATCCTCTGAAATCTTGAGGCCATTGTGTTAATCAGAATTCTGGAGTCTTTTGTGAATTTTCTAATATCAATTGTTCTAGTTCTGCGTACTACATTCTGTATCAGTTGATTCTGATCTAAACAGATTTCTTTGAAGTCATCCTTCTCATTTCTTAAAACACAATAGTATTTAATTATATTCATACATAATAATGTGTTTAGTTCTTCCCTAATTGACCTCAGAAGCCATGAGATATATAACCTGTGTTTGACCAAGAATTCTCCACACAAATACAACATTTTTTGTAAATGAGGATTGTTTCCATTTTCATTCTTAGGACTAAATAGTAACATTCTCTCCACTGTCTGCTACATCTGAACAGAGCCAGCCCTGCTAGTGACTAAGCAATTACTGTTTGAAATCTTGAAGCTGCTTAAAGTATGGAAGTAGGCTTCCATGTTGTACAAGATGTAGGCATTCGTTGAAAACTAATTGAATAAACTGAAATTGAAGGTTAAAATAAATAATCTTTGTTGATTTCCATCTATTGCTGCCTTTATTATCAGTTCATAGAATTGCCAGTCAAAATAAAATCATTACAGGCCTGGAGCAGACAGATGAATTGTAAATAAATATTTTTAAGTAATTTTTTTAAAAAATTATGGTTCTTTGGCCAAGGATTTTTTTGAGCTTCAGGAAAGTAAACGGTTTCTTTTTTCTTTTGCAACTGCTAAAACTTCCTGTTTTATTGAATTTAATTAGTATTATTCCTAATTGGTGCACTATATTCTCCTACTCATCAAATCTTTTCACCCCTGCACTTAATCATAGATCCAGAGAAACTTAGAACTATATTTGACCACAGAGCTCAATTTGTCCAAAACCCCCTTATTATGGATATTGCGAAACTGAGGCCCTGAGATGATAAAGATAACAAAGTGAATTGATAATAAAGGGCAATCTCCTAACTCTCAGGTGTTTCTAGATGCTTTCAACTCTCACCTGATTTATCTTAAATTCTCTTTTGTAGCCCTTCCTCTCTGGAGGATAAACATCTCTTTACAGACTCCTATTTCCCTTTTGATGGCTTCCTATTTAAGATAGCTGAAAGTGATGACCTCTAGTAGGAGAAGAAACTGAATTCAAAAAAGGCAGTAGCTGAATTGATTTTGTTCTCCTGCCAATATTCTGCCGTCATCAAGACTGAGACATACTGTATTCCAAAGGGGTCATAATAGAGGAGAAAGGACCCACATGTGCAAAAATGTTTGTAGTAGCTCTTTTTATGGTGAAAGGAATTGAAAATTGAGTGGATGCCCATCAGTTGGGGAATGGCTGAATAAGTTATTTTATATGAATGTAATGGAATGTTATTGTCCTATAAGCAATGATGAGCAGGCTGATTTCAGAAAAGCCTGGAAAGATTTCCATGAACTGATGCTGAGTGAAGTGAGTAAAACCGGGAAAACTTGTACACAGTAATAGCAATGTTAAGTAGCAGTGATCAACTATGATAGACTTAGCTCTCAGCAATACTTGGAATAGAAAATATCATTCCCATTCAGAGAGAAAACTAGGGAGCCTGAATGTGGATTGGAGCATACTATTTTCACCTTTTTTTTTTGTCATTGTTTGATTGCTTTTTTTCCTCCTCATAATTTCCCCTTTTGTTCTGATTTCTCTCTTACAACATGACTATTATGAATATGTTTAAAATACATGTATGACCTCTGCTATATTGTTTAGTGTCTTGTGAGGAGGTAAGGGATAGAGGGAAAACATTATAACTTGAAATCTTTTAAATATGAATGTTGAAAACTATCTTTACATGTAACTGGAAAAATATTTTTAGGTATTAAAATTTAAAAAAAAAAAGACTGAGACACAGGCTTGTTTCCAGACTACTTTTTATACTTTTGCTGATCTCATTGTACAGAGACACTTGAAAGGGGTTAAGTGGCCATTTAATTCAGAGCAGATGCTTCAAAGCCTGCATAGTAGGGCTCCAGAGCCATATTAGGTTACTTTCGGGGTCATTTTCCTACGTGTAATTTTTTTTCTATGGATTTAGTTTCATGTGCCAAACTAGAATACCTTGTTAAGTAGTCAAATGACAGGCCTAGGGGATAAAAAGACAAATTAAATTTGTTTTAAGCTCAGTGCTCCTTTTAGAATCAAAGCACCATGGGATGTTTAGATCTGGAAAAGAATGTGAGAGATCATTGGACCCAAGCTCTAAATTTGATCTTGTGAATCAAGTTGTATCCCAGGCTTTCCAAATATGAGTGGGGTTTAATAATAAAATTTCTATTCCAGCAATATTTCCCTTTCTGAATTATTTTTTAGAATGTGAAATTATTCTATTACTTGGGTGAATAAATTCAAACATAAGCACTTTGGATTTTTCTGTGGAAAAGAGTGAATAGGACGGGAGGAGAAAGCAAAGATGGGGTTTAATTTTATTACCTTTATTTCCAAATGCTTCTGAATTTTCTTTCTTTCCATTGAGTACACTGCCCTCTTTCTGATATTTTAAATTCTTAATATCTTTGTTGTTTTTGATCTCTCAAAATTGAAACTGTTCTCTTCGAAGGTACCAAAAATCTCTACATTGCCAAATTTGATGACCTTTTCTTAATAGTTATCCTTCCTCATCTTTGTCCAGCAACTGAAGATGCTTACCATTGCTCCTTCTGAATACATTTTTTTTTCTCCCTTCTTTAGGCTATTCACAATATGGTTTTCCCTTAGATCTTCTCCTGCCTGTTTTCCTTCTCATTCTCCTTTATTGGATCCTTTTCTGTTTTCTGTATGCATGTCAAGGCTCTATTCTGGGTCTTCTTCTAAGTACTTATTAAGGACTTGTTGACTGAATATTTCTCTATGTTCTTTCTTAGTGATTTGATCAATATTAATGGGTTTAATTGTCATCTCTGTGAAATGAATTCCCAGTTCACTAAATCCAGCCCAAGTCTCTCCTGAGCTCCTCTACCACATCACAAATTTCCTATGGAAAATTTCAAATTTGGTGTCCTAATCTTAAACCTTTCTAGACAAGAATGATCACACACAGACCCTTAGCTGTCTCTAAACTAATTCTTTTTTTAAACTTTCATATTTCTTTTTCATTTTAGATCTTCATTCTAGTCACAGGTTCACAACATTGGCATTATCCTTGATACCTTTTTCTCCCTCTCCACATTCAATTAACAACAATAAATAATTGACATTAACTATTTAATGGTCAATAAGGATTAAACAATTCATCATTTAATTATGGCCTTCAACAATTCACCTCTATCCACCTTTGTTTACCCACATACTTACTTCCCTGGTTGGAGTCCTCACTACTATTCACTTGGACTGTTATAATAAACCTTTGATTGGTTGCCTCAACTTCAGTCTTTCCATTCTCTATTTCTATCTTAAATGAAGATCTATCATATCACTTCCTTACTCAGTAACTCCAGTGTCTTCTTAGTGCTTTTGGGATCAAATATCATTTCATCTTTATCACATCCTTGTTTAAATTCTTTTTTTTTAATGAATGTCCTAATGTAAATAATTATTAGGATAACAATACATGTTATAAACATGATACTTTAAATTTTATAATGTGCTTCTATTTAATGCTCACAACAACCCTGTGAGGTAAGGGCCATTATTAATGCATTTTTCTTGCCTCAGATTATACATTAATTTGTGTCTGAGGGAAAATCTTAACTCGGGTCTTCCTGACTTTAAATCTAATACTCTTATTAGAATGCAATCTACCTTGCCATTATACATATATTGGAGAGAGAAAACATGTTCAGGTTTTTTATTTTTTTCCTAATTAATGAGTCTGTGGATTCAAAAAAGTGTGGAAACTCTGGAGTATCTCTTAAATGTTTAACACTTGAAAATTCATATATCAAGGATTATAATAATATAATACTGAATTATTGGGGCTTTCACAAGAAAATACATTATTTCTTCATCATGGCATCTTGTTCACTTATTAGATAGGAATTCCTTGTTTCTTAAATTATTATAATTTGGTGATAATATTCAGTTTGTATTAATTTTTCATTCTTGAATTATATGTATAATTCTAATTTTTATAGCTTTGTAATATGTAATTAGTCCAGTCCTGGGTTCTTTTCAGCTATCTCAAGATATCTGCAAAACTTTTTCTCAAGCTAAGGGTAAATGCCTCTCCCTGGATAAACTCTGTAGAAGGAATTCTGGTTTAGATAGCAGTTAGGCTAGTAAGTCATTACTTGGTAATAGGTCTCTGAAGTCATTTGATTGCTTAATTAACAAATATTTAAATGCTCCTGTGTGCCAGGTACTCTGCTTAGTGCTAGGAATACAAAGGAATGCCAAGAAACACATCAAATCAAAACAGTTACTGTCCTCAAGGAGCTTTCATTCTAAAGGCAAGACAACATATTAAGATATATGCTTAGAAGTTAATCTTAGAGGAGAAGGTACTAGCATTTGGTTCTTTCCAACTTTGAGATTCTCTGATTCTCTATTATATTTAAAACATTCTCTTGTTTTATTCCCCAAATCCTGAGAGCTAGATATTTTGAAGTGTGCATAAGGAGGGCAGCCTTCCTTTTCTGATGTGAGGTTAGTATTTGGGTTAACTTTTGTGCTTTTCTTTTTATATGCTCAGGAACCCCAGAATTTATGGCCCCAGAGATGTATGAAGAACACTACGATGAATCCGTTGACGTCTATGCCTTTGGGATGTGTATGTTGGAAATGGCTACCTCAGAATACCCCTACTCAGAATGCCAGAATGCTGCCCAAATCTACCGGAAGGTCACTTGTGTAAGTCTGTTCCAAGATCCCACTCCCAGTTTTCTTCACAAAGATTCTCTCCCCTTCCCTACTAGCCAGATAGTTGTGTGCATAACTATGCTATTAGAAATATAAATATCATTCCTCCTTCTTTAAAAAACAAAACCTAACCCCAAGAAATTTTAGCAGAGTTGGTACATCCTGTGGTGTAGTTTTTGGGACCCAGCTGATCTGAAGAGTGTTCATATATCTTTTTTTCTGATGCAAGGTTTTCCTTTAATTTGGAGATTTCAGCTGTTCAAACAAGTCTGCTGGTTTCTGATTCTTAGCATAACACCAGGCATTACTACAACACTCACTTTAAGGTTGAAAATGTATTATAAATCAGTGGATCAAATGCTAGTGTTATTTATTCTCACCCCTGTAACTTGCCCTTTCTTTCCTAGCATCATCATTCAAATGAGTTTAAAAAAAAAAAAAAGAGCTAGGTGAGATTCCACTTTCAGATTTAAGCATTTATTTATCCTGAGGTTAAAATACAATATCATAATCTAGCAGCAGCTCAATCAGTTTTCTTCTGCTTACTTTTGGGCTGATGCTTAGATCTTCTCATAGAAAACATTTCATTTTGCAATCCTGGGGGAAGGTCTAAGTAGCCCCAAATCTTGGAGTTTTTAAAAAAGGAAAGCAAATTGTGCTTCATTAAGCACAAAATACTGTTCTTCTGAATTCAGTACTTAATAAGTGTCTTCTCTCTTCACAAGTAGTATAATATCAGTTGCTTTTATAAATCTAATGAGGAGGGATTTGTTCACTACAGTCTTATAGCCCATGCAAGACCTTCCATAATGACAGGATCAGAACTCAATGCTTACTCTCCTCTTATTTTTGCTGATTTGAGGGCTAGATCTTGAAAGAATGATTTACTTTCTAACTCATTATACATTGAGTTTTGCAAAGGAGTTAGGCGTAGCATTTGGAATATAAATCTATCTGTTCTGATAATATTCCTATAAATCTGGAAAACTAATTTCCATGCTCCCTTTTTAAAAAAGAACTTTATTATTTTATTTTTTTTGTAATTACTTGTGAAAACAATGTTTTAATGTTCATTTTTTAAAGTTTTGATTCTAAATTTCCTTCTAAATTCTAAATTTGATTCTAAATTACATAGTGGTTGGCTTGTAGGACTCGCATGGTATTTATCCTGTCTTTTCCCATAGTTTGTGCAGTAAACTTCCAGAGGGCAGGAATAATGATGGAGACTTCTTTGTACCTTCTATGGTTCCTAGCAAAGTGTGTTATATAGAAGAATATATCTGTACCAATGGTGGAAGCCCCATCTCAATCTATGCCATGTAATGACTGTATGTTGTTGGGCATGTCACCTAACTTCTTTCAAGTATCTATAAAATCTATATACATTCTGGATACATCCCAGCACTGTTTCAAGGATCAAATTAGATATATAAACTGTAGAATGCTCTATAAATGGGATATAGTGGTATTATTTGTTGTTATAAATGCATCTGTCATTTACAAAATGACATAAAGTCTGGAATATTGTGATTTTTTGTTTGTTTGATGGGCATTCCCACAGATGATATGGCAAGTGGTTAAAGACTTTGACCTTAAAAGTCAGGAAGTTCAAGTTCACATTTCTGAAAATGTATGTCCCAGATGATTCTCATGAAACAACATTCCAGGTTCTGGGACACATGAAGGATTAATAAGTAATCAAAAGTTAAAGAATTGGGTTCATATGGTGTGGATGTTACTGAAATTTGTAATAAAATGTTTAGAGAAACGGGCTCGAACTTCAAAGGTTTTTAAAAGAGACATCAAATTCAAACCAAATGTGCTAATCCCCTCTACAGCATCCCTGACAGGTGAGCATTCATCCTCTGCTTCATGTGATATCCAATATCCCATTTCATAAGGTAGTCCATTCCATTTTAGGACAGCTCTGATCAGAAATTCTTCATCATATTTTGCTGAAAGCTGCCTCCCTACCTAACCATTGTAGTTCTAACTTCAGGAATCCCATAGAATGACAGCCTTTCAGATTTTAAAGAGAGCTGTAATATCTCATCGTCATACCAAGTCTGAGCTAAATATCTCCAGTTCCCTGATGTGATTTCAAATCCCATCACTGTTGTGACCATCTTCCTCCAGACATATTCAGCTTGTCGCTTTCCTTCTTGAAATGTCAATTAACAGAATGTAGCATCCATCTTCCAGATAGAGAATGAACAGGATAGAGGACACCAGGACTATTTCCAAGAGCAGTAACTAGCATGGGTTATCAGGGCTCTGCTCCCAGTGTACAAAGGAGTTTAATAACTAATTAGAAAAGTAATTATAATAGGAAATTCTAGGGGCTCCTCACTCTATCTTTGCCCATAGACTCATTCCAGATGAGTCTATCTCCAGTCTCCATTTTTCTCCTCTATCCTTCCCAGAAGTAGCCTTGTAGTATTACAAAACTTTACCTCTGTTGATTGTCTTGGACTCTCTGGCCCTGTTGTTGCTTTGGGTGATTTGGATAATGTGCTCCTTTTATGATTATGGTGAATCTTTTCTGCTGTTAGTTCACACTTTTGGTCTATTTTGAGTTTATAGCCAACTAACTACTCTTAGGCTAATCTTTCCCATTATGGATTTATGCGTTTTTATTTCTAAGTTGCAGAATGTATTTGCTCCTTTCAGATTTCAATTTGTTCATTTTGAGCCATCATTTCATTTATTAACTCTTTCTGACTTTGTCAGTAATTATGTTACATATGTGGGGAAGTATTTATTCCTGAAATTTGTAATAATGTTTATAGAACCAGACTTGGACTCCTATAATCCAATACATTGGCTATCCCATTACAGTATTGGCTACAAGTTGAATAATGTGTCATAATATAATCGTGAGTTCAAAGTTAGAAAGACATTAGTGATCCTTTAGTCCAATATATTCTTGGGAAAAAAATGATTCTTGATGCAAAGTCTAGGCTTTGCTTGTTGAACTTTTAAGAAGAAATACAGAATCTTTTCAAGACAATTTATTCGAATTGTGGTTACTACTAATTATGAGTTTTTCCTGACATAAAACCTTGATCTATCCCTTCATAACTTGTACCAGTTTGGTTCCTTTTGGGGAAAAACAGAACAAATGTTTTCTTCCATGTGATATTGTTCAAATACTTAACTCTCATGTTCCTCTGGGTTTTCTCTTCTCTAGGCTAAACATCCCAGTTCCTTTAACCAATATTCATGATATAAACTAAACCATTTTTCTATCCCCTGAACGTACTCCAGCTTCTTGTCCTTCATAAGATGTGGCACCTAGGCCTTAATGCAATAGTTTAGATGTCATTTGACCAAAACAGAACACATTTGGATGATTACCTCTTTATTCCTAGATAGTTTCATTCCTGATTCATGGAAACTGTTTAGTGTTTAACTGGAGAGGCCAAGGATACAACCATTTGATATTGGCTAAAGATATTCCGTTAGAGCCCACATTAACACAGAGCCACAAATTACATATATTTTGATGTGATCATTCAGCTAGAAATCTAACCTACTTTATCATTATTTTCTTCTTCCTGTTTAAAACAGATATCTTAGTTGGAATCATGATTCATTTTATGTGTATATTTCCTCTACTCTCATACTCTTGTTGAGATGGGATGGGCTTGGGCAGAAGGACATGAAGTTAATTTGAAATGACCTTTTTTTCCTGTGAACCAATGCTAGCTTCTAGTGATGATCATTTTCTCTTCTAAGTTCTCATTCATTCTCTTTCTCTCTCTTTCTCTTTTTCCCTCCCCCCCTCCCCCCCTCTAAACATGCTTTTTAAGAGCCCTTTTTGTTAGCATTTCTTTACAAATCTAAGTCCATTTTTACTCATATTTATTTCTTTAGGTCTTCTCCCTTGGATTTTTCATCACGATAATATAGATATTTTGTTAGAATTTTTAGTATTTGTTAGAATTTTTTGATAATCTCCCTTTCTCTTTGAGCCATCATCTCTTAAATTCTCTGTCATGGAGTCTCTTTTTCCTAAAATTTCCTGAATTTCCTAAAATTTGGACTGTGTGTCTGAATATGTATCATTTTATCTTTTGAGAGTTGAAACTCTCATTAAGACAAATAAAAGTTTTATCAGATACTCTGCTTCCATCAAGACATGACTTTTCGCAGACATCTAGATGGTTAACCACCCCTTATTTATATTACTATTTATTACCAATTCTATATCAATTCTTGAAAAGCATCCTCTGTATCTCTGTGGCATCAGGTCATATGTAATATGCTCCAACAATTATGTCTTTTCTCTCTCTCCTTTTATCCTTAGGCAAATACTCTTTATCTCTTATCTTAGAAATCTGGATATCCAAGCTCGTATGTGAATATACCTATCCTTATATTTTATTAATTTGTAATCTATAGTCCTAATTCTTAATTCCTATTTTTAAGGTCAGTTGAATACTAGTTATCTATGGAAAAAGAAAAAAGAGGTTGAGGAAGCAGGGAAAAATTCAAATGGTCATGAGGAAGATATTTCTTGCCAGTGCTTCTTTAAATGATAAAGGAAAAAGGTAACTTAGAACTTAGAAGGAAATATTTTAACCCCCTCATTTTGTAGAAGAGCAAACTGAATTCCAAAAATGAAGTCTTTTTTTTTTTAAGGTGAAACAGAACCTGTATTTAAACTCATATCCTATTTATTATTTTTTCTTCCCAATGTGCTACATTATCTCCTTTTGATTATATCCTATTTGATATCCATACAAGGCACATTGATAACAGATCATTAATAATAGTTGATTAGTCAAATATCTGACTTGGGGAAAATCTTAATCTTCTTGTGACATTTATGTTCATGGTGTCATTTCTAGAAGAAATACTGACCAAGGCGTGATTTTTAACTTAGAATTTAAATAGATGTCCCATTAATTTAATATTATTTTCAAGAAGTAACTTTATTTGAGTTTAACTGTTTGTTTGCTTTAAATACATTTTTAATCACAAAAAAATCTCCACTGATTTTTTTTTCCATTTTTATGGATAATTTATTTTTTTAACTGCCAAATTATCTGCACAGAGAACTAGGCCTTTCTACTCTCTACTAATTGGTTGATGATTCCTATGGTGATCACCTCATCTTTTAGGATAAAAACTTTTCTTTTAATCCTTTTAGATTCTAATCCCATAAAAAGATTTCTAGTGAACTCTTCAGCCTCCTTAGTAGAGGGAGGAAGCATTTAGAGTTATTTAACAGCATTGATTTTTAGCAGTAGTATTCGTGTACATTGAGAACATATACATTGGAACACATCATTGTTTTGGGTTTCATGAGGATTTCTGAAATCAAGATGTTGACAGTATGGCTAGATCAGACAGTAGGCAATTGTAAGATTACATGTAAGTTCAAAAGAATGGACACAGAGATTTAGGGCAGCAATTCTATTAGCTAGATAGAAGTGAAAATTCTGAGAATCAGAAATATTATTTCCAGGGGAGAGGTGTTAAGGAGAATTAGACAAGAATAGATTCTTGGAGAATGCCTGTGCTTGGGAGGCTAATGCTAGAAGAGTAACCAAAAAGGGACTAGAATTGTAGCCCAAGAAAGGATAATCAGAAGGAGCAGGTGATAGTACACAGAGGTTAAAATGAATGATGAACAAGGTCATTGAATTTGTTGGTCAAGAGATCATTCAGAACCTTGGAGAAAAGAATTTCAGCCAACTAGTAGATTCAAAACCAGAGTATTAAGGGGGAGATAGATGGAGAGTGAGTGGAATAGGAAATGGAGATGTATGTATAATGTATTCACTAGAAATTTTTGGCAATGGAAGGTAGGGAACTGTGCATTTTGGAGCAGGATTTACCATTTCATAAATCTGAGAGAGAATAGTATAGTGCTTGGGTTTCATTTTGGTTTATTTTAATAGTGAGAAGTCTTATCTACTGATTAATTATACTTACTAATTTTTTGGTGCACTACTAATGAGGTTGTAATTCAATTTCAGTGGACAATTATTAACACAAAGCTCTGTATTAGGCCCTTGGAGAGACAAAAAGTTTAGATAAGAAATGTCTCTTGCCTTCATAGACAGGGGCTTAAAGTCTATTAAGACATGGGGTTAGGTTTTATTTATATTGTAGTTATTTATCTAAGGATAGATAAATAAATTGTAGTGCATAGTAGTAGATAGATAATAAAAAGTAGTGCAGTTATAGCATACTCTGTGAGATTGTGGGAAGAAATGTTTTTACTACCTAGGGGAATCAGGGTCCATTTCTTATAGGAAAGGGCACTGGAATTACATTATTATGTTAAATAATGTAATTTTAATATTATTATGATGATACAATAATCATGATGATAATTATTCATTAAAATGAAAGTTCTTTGGGAATAAAGGTTGTTTTATCCTTTGTGTATGCTAAGTGCCTAGCACTGTGTCTGGTATATGACTGCTTAATAAAAGCTTGACTGATGGGGAAAGTGCTTCCTAGTTTATGAAGCTTTTTCCCCTCAACACCCTGCAAATAGATTGTGAAAGTAGTCCAGGTGTTATTCCCACTAAAAATACGGGGAAAAAACCCACAGCTTTGACAAAAGCAAAGTTAATAAGTTCCAGAGCTTAGGCAGCAATTGAGCAAGTCTAGGGGATTGAAAAGGAAAGGCATTCTAGCCACTAGGAGTAGTGGAGCCAGAAGCATAGAACACTGGGAAGGTGGGTGGCTGGCAAATGGTAAAGAGGCTTGAATGTCTAGCAACAGGATATAAAGTCAGAATTGACCCCAAATGCAATAGGGAAGCTGTTGGTGTTCTTGAGCTTTGAAAGTAACCTTATTAAAGGTGTGTGTGTGTGTGTGTGTGTGTGTGTGTGTAGAAAGATCTGCTTAGGAGGCTTTTTCAATAATAATCTAGGTCAGTGGTAATAAGTACCTTTGCAAGGGTAATAAATATACTGTATCATCTCTCTGTTTCCAATTAATTTCACTTTTTTCATTGCCTGAATATGTAGATTGATTTTTAAGAAATTTTTTTTTTTTTAAACAGTGAATTATAGTCCTTTATTGAGGAACTATGAATTCAGAAGAGGTCAAAAGTATGAGCACATGGTGACCCAAATAAATGTTTTGTTCTTTCACTTTATCTTAAATTAAAAGACCAAGACTGCGTAAGTGTTATTGTCTTCATCTTAAAATAAGACATTAATACTTTAATCTATACCTAGGGAAACCTTTGGCCTTCCAAGATAAATATAGCTTCTGGACTAAGAGAAAAATCTCATTTATGGCTTTATAGAAGGCCCTTTGCACTTATCAGGGTGAAGTTCTATAGATCACCAAAAATAATTAAATACATAGATAAAATATTTTATCCTAAGTAATGAAAAGCTGCCAGAGAACAAAGGGCTATCTCTTATCTATTGGATTGTCTTGGCTTCATGGTTTGAGCTAAGTCAGAGAGTTCAGAAGTTAGTTCAATACTGGCAATTGTAAAATTTCTATGATTTTTACATTAAAAATCCTTGAGATCCATGTCTTGCCTGAAAACTACTTCTTTTATTAAAGATTACCTTGAAGATGTTGTATGTACTCTATAAGACTATAAGTACTTTGAGATAAGAAGTTGTACCATATACATTTTTTCCCCTTAAAAGCTGCTTTGCATATGGTAGGCACTCATTAGGGTTGTTTTTTCTCTTGGTGGTACTTCTATCCTTTTAAACATCTAGGTTCAAAACTTCAGTCATCTTAATTCTTAGCTTTATTCTTCTTCCCTTTTCTTTTTCTTTTCTATCTCTCCATACCTAAATAGTTTTTAGATCCTCTTGTGATTACCTTGGAAACCTCTTTTGCATTTTTTTTCACTCACTCAGTCTACCAGATTATGGTCTAACAAATAGCTTTCTAAACAGATTTCTTTGCTGATCTTCTCTCCCTCTATATAGCTGTCAAATTGTGTAGAACAAAGAATGCTAAATACTTGAGTTCAAATTCTAGTTCTTATATTTACTACTAACCTTAGCAATCCAATTAGTTTCTCTTGGTCTCAGTTCCCTCAACTAAAAATGTTAGATGAAATCATCTTGTTGAGTGTTTCCTTCAATTTCTGAATCTATAATCCTGCCTTCTCTACCTGTTATGCTGTTGCTCAAAATTTAGTGTCTCCCAAGCTCTTTAAGTAAGACCTACCACAGTCTATCTCCAGCCCACCTTTCAGGCTTATGTTGCTCTCTTTCTTACATTCAAAGTTCCAAAGAAACTGTACTCCTTTCTGCTCCCCAGATATTGATATCTTTCTTGTCTCTGACTATCCTTATCTTCTTATAGGGTTTAGGTTAGCTTAGCTTAGGTGCTCTCTGTTTTAGGTAGTCATTTCTGATCCTCTTTCTTTTCTTAAATAATCATAGAACACTTTGTTTATCTTCTTTAGCTTGATCTCACCTTGTTATAGATTATACTTATGGAATTGATATTCTTCTCTTCCTACCTTCCCCAAGTCAAATTGTTTGACAACAATGCTATTTCACTTTTACCCATGTATTATTTGTGCCTAACACTGTGCCCTGAAATCAGTAGGCATTAATAAATGTTCTGTGTGAAGATCAACTATGATGGATGTGGCTCTTCTCAATTGTGTGATGATTCAAGGCAATAGATTTCAGATGGAAAATGCCATCCACATCCAGAGAGACAATTATGGAAACTGAATGTGGATTGAAGCATAGTATTTTTACCTTTTTGTTTTTTCTTTCTAGTTTTTTTTTTCACTTTTGGAATTAATTTTTCTTGCACAGCATGACAAATATGGAAATATGTGTAAAAGAATTGCACATATTTAATCAGTATCAGATTGCTTGCGGTCTTAGAGAGGGAGGAGGTAAAGAAGGGAGGAAGAAAAATTTGGAACACAAAGTTTTACAAAAATGAATGTTGAATCTTTACATATATTTGGAAAAAAAGAAAAAAAAATGTTCTGTTGAATTGAATTCATTTTCTGTGGGCCACAGTAGTAGAAGATCCAACCATACTTTGATAAAATAGTAATATGTCCAAAAAACTTAAGAGAACTCTGTTTAAGTCCCAATTTACAATTGTGATGAGTAGTGCTAAGAGTTTATCTTTGAATGTATACAAAAGTTATATGACACTAATTGCTGAATAAGACCTTAATATAATAATAATAAGTTATAGCCACATATGGTAGATAACAAAATTATTTTTAAACACTTTGCAAGCACTTTGTAGTACATATCATAGGGATTTGGTCCTTTGAATTTTGTTATCCATGATCATGTTTATCTTTAGTTTGAGTGTGTTGAGTAAAACTGCTCTCTAACATTCTTTCTGTGTTTCATTCAATTCGGGGAATATTTTTGAGGATCTATTGTAGGTGTAGAGTAGTTACAGAAAATATTACAATTGTCAACTAAAATTATTTCTTCCATGCCTTATTCTAAAGTGCAGAAACAATGACTTCTGTATTCCAAAAGTAACAACTGTTTTATTTTTCTATGGATACTGCACACATTCCTTAGGCATTTTTCAACTTGACTATATTTTGGTTGACTTCTGATGCAGCTAAAATCACTGTTCAGGCATAGAGTTATGACTCTCAGTAGAAAAGTCTATATTTCACAGCATGGGTTTCTTTAGAAATAGGCTCCTGTGCAAAGGCAGTACTTTTACCTTGAATGTCTCTAGATTGTGATTATTAAATACAGTGCTAATATACATGGGTTTAACTGGGATAATGTAAAATAAACCAGAAATAAATAAGAGGTGATATCATTGGTAACCGCGAGTGGCAGTGGACTTGGTAATGGATTATCTAAGGAGATTAGTAGAAATTTCTAAAAGATTTGTATAGAAAATGGAAGCAATGGCAAATACCAGAAGACAAATGAAAAAGTATGGTCTGATTTTGGAGGATAGTGTTGAGAGTGCCAAAGCTTAAGATGAGTTGAGGCTGGCCAGTAAATCAAAGTAACAAATAGGTTTTTGGTGTCCCACATTACTATATAGTTCGGCTTTTGACCTTTTCCACAGGCTTTTCCTTTCTTATGTGTACATAGTTGTTTGTATGTTGTCTCCTCTATTAAATTGTGAGCTTCTTGAAAGCATAGAACTACTTTTTAACTTTTTAAATTTTTTGGCCATTCTTTGTATTCCCTGCACTTAGCAGTGCCTGGCATACAGTAGGTACTTAATGTCTATTTGATTATCTGTCTGTTTGATTAGAATGTACATTAGAATGTTTGATTAGAATTAGAACAACAGCTACTGTTGTTTCAGTCCTGAGTTTTGCACAAGTCAAATTCTATTTGATTAGCAACATGTACATTCCTGTCTTTTCACTCCTGAGTTTTACACAGGTCAAATTATTAATCCAGTTATTTATTACTTCTGGGTACCTAATGTGAGGATTTATTTGAAATACAGTTTTTTAAATTATGGTTTGGGGGAAAAAATGTTTAGAATCATGAGATTATGTTGTACCTACATTATTCTGTGCTTGACACCCAACTGTATCAGAAAAAGTTTTAAAATGATTTATAATAATAATTTACTTTTTTATGCTTGGCTTTGGAAATGTTAGGGATAAACTTGATTTTTTGGCATGTGTCGTTCTTTCCTTCTTCCCTTTGCCCCAACCATTCCATCTTATTTTGTTTGTAATTGGAAAGAATCAAGAAAAATGGTATTTGGAATATCATATTTTTCAATGGGAAGGATGTAACAAAGAAAGATTGGTACATTCAAGTGTACTTTCTAATTTCTTTGGTGAGAGAGACTTGTGGAGTGTGAATTATGTGCAGTGCAGGTTTTGGGGTATCATTGTAGTATAGATAGTCTTATAGAAAGAAACCTATTTGGAGAGATGCATAGGTAGGGTAGGACAGTATAAAAGCTGGTTCTGCTTTGAGAAAACCTATTTAAAGTACATTTCTTTTATTGAAGTGATAAACTCAGGGCAACAGGAGAAAGTGCATAATTAGAAGCCAGCAGCTACTATTTTTAAACTCTAAGATCAACAGAACAGCTGATTCCAGAGGCATGATGAATATTGGATTATCATATGCCAGTTGTGAGAACTGTTGCAAATGCTGTTTATTGAGCTTATACAAGAAGTCCAGAAAAGGGCAATGTTGTTTGATATAATAAGGTTAGTATTTCAGTAAGCTATAAATCCTTAATACCTCATATTTTCTGATAGTTTTTTTAAAAATAAAAATATTGCTATTCTAGAGCCCTAAATCACATTTTCCACTTTTTTCCTCTTTTCATTTTCCTGGAGCCTTAGGGACCACCATAGGATTTATACCTTGAACTAGTAACATATTAGATGAGAGGCCAGCACTAAAATAGGTCAACTTTTGTTCTATATCTGGCAAAAATGCTGCCATTTTTGGACTTAAATCAGTTTCACAGAATTTTACTTTTAGGATATTAGTGAAAAGGACTTTTATAGATCCATTTCAATCATCATTTTTTTTTGTTTTATCTATTATCTATCCCTTTATCTACCAAGTTAATAATAATAATAGCTAGCTTTTATGTAACACCTTTTGTGTATCAGGCATTATGTTAAATACCTTACAAATATTATCTCATTTAATCCTCACTACAACCCTGGAAATGTGTTTTTATTATCTCCATTTTACAGTTGGCAGAACTGAAGCAAACAGGTTAAATGGCTTGCCTACAGTTCCACAGCCAAAAATGTCTGATGGTATATTTGAACTTGTTTTCCTACTCCAGGCCCAGTGATCCAGTCACCTTGCTTCTATTCATGTAGCCATATATATACTTCATATGTATATATGTACTGATGGATGACTAGTAGCTCCTCCTCTCTCTCCCAGGATGAAAATACATAGGCTAAATTTCCACTACTTAGTCACAGGGGAGATCTGACTTCATTTTTTTTCTGACCTCTACCAACTCAACCCTCCTAAGGCCCCCTTTAGGCTTTGGGGGGCTCACCACTATTAATGCTAGACTTAGATACTTATCAGAGCTTACGATTCAAAACCCCCAAGCTTAGAAGATCCACTAGCTTCAAATTCTCCAGGGGCTGGGATTACATATATATGTATATATGTCACCAACCTTCTCGTTTTACAGAGGCAAAAACAGAGGCTCAAAAAGTAGGAGTACTAAATTAGTTGGAGTATTGTAGTATTTATTTGCTTGATCCCTCTCCTTCTCTCCCATTCCCCAAGCTAAGGGAGTTGGGAGTTTTAGTTAGATACTTATTTTCTTTGGATTATTCCACTAAATCGCTGTTTCTCCCTTGTGCTATTTCTTTTTTTTTTTTTAACCTGATACAGTTTTAGAAGAACAAAAAAGGATTTGCAAAACTATATTTCTTCTTTATTAATGCTTATGATGAGGGAGAACTAGTCTGCCCATTTTAGCCCTTTTACCCCTGAAAGATTCTGGGACTCGTTTGTATTGCCTAGAGAGATATCTGTCCTCAGTGTTGACACTAGATGAAGTCATCATGGTTAAATATCCTCTGGAGTTTGCTTTCCTGTGAGATTCCTTCCTAGAAATTCCCTCTAGGAAGAGTACTTCCCATTCCCCTCTAAAGGACATTACACTGATGCTCTGACTTATAGAAGAAAAGCAGTGATCTAGAAATGTCCCTGAAAAGTGTTTGACTTTGGGGTGAGAATGTTTTCCTCTTTTCATAAAGACTAGTAGCTAAATTTTTCATTTTTTAGGAATTAGTAGACAAGGTGTTTTATTGTTCCCATAAAGTTATCATTTAATACTGTTCAAAGATGACAGGGATAAGGAAGAATATCTATTTATAGAGCAGTTTTATCTATAAGCCAGCTGGTCACTTCTCCCCATACCATGAATCAGTTCTGGTTTTAGCTTTTTCATGTTTAAGATGAAAAGGTTGGATTCAGTTACCTCTGAAGTCTCTTCCAGCTGTGTCTGTATCTGAAAAGATGGGCAGTTTTGTGGAAAAAAAAACCTTAAAAAGCTTTTTTAAAATATTTCTATTCTTTAGAAATAAATGCTTATCCAACTATATTAGCAGTATTAGTATTAGTATTAGTATGCCCTTCCTCCAGAGCACAGAAAAACAAATTTTTACCAAAACAAAGAATTGTAAACAGCAAGAGCTAATTTTCTAAAAGGCAAAAAGATTTGAGACATTTTGACACAGAGAAGAGAAAATATTCTTCTCACATGGTGTTATATGTTATGTGGGAAGATAATATTTCTGTTTTCTTATTCCTATTCTCATCTTACTTTATCCCTTTCTCATTTTATATGTTTCATCACCCACCCCTTCTGGATATGTCTTTTGGGACATTGTTCCCTTCTGTATCTTTTTCTTCTCTCACCATTTGTTTTCAGTATTATTTTCTGGTTCATGAGCCATCTCTTGCTCCCTTAGCTTAGGAATTCTCCATAGATCTGTTCTGAACTCTCTGTTTAATCACTTTTCTATTCCTCCTTGATGATCTATTAAGTTCAGAAAAGTTTGATTATCATCTCTATGCAGATGACTCCTAGATTTGCTTAAACAACCCCAATTCTTTCTTCCGAATTCTAATTCCACACATTTATTTCTGGGATTTTTATCTGTAACATGAGTGAAATTGGCTGGATGACCTTTAAATTTCTTTCAAACTAAGTTTATGATTATTTGCTTGGTCAATATTATTCCTATGAATGAATGCAACACATTAAAAAACAAACTTATCTTTTCTTCTACATTTACTTTTCCCCCCTTTCTGTTGAGAGTATTTTTCTTCTTTCTGTTAGGTCTCAAAATCTCATTATAATTTTTTACCATTCCATTTTCTTTTCATTTACCTGCCACTATAAAACACTGCCCCCTCCCCCCCCCCATCTAGTCTGTTTCCTAAGGGACAAGTTTGAACAATTTACTTCCTTGCTTAAAAACATCCTTTTGCCTCTAAGATAAAATGCAAATTCCTTAGCTTGGTATATAAGGCCCTTCCATCTCTCCAATCTACCTTTCTTATTACTATCCTTCATATACTTTCAGATTGCTCAAATTGGACTATTAAACTTTTTCAAACTGGACACTCCTCTACCTACTTCCAAGCAGTCCTGTAGGTTTTCCATGCATTCAGTGCATTTATCTCCAACAATCAATATTTTTCTTACTTCATGACTCAGTTCTTATCCTACCTTCTCCCTGAGGCTTTCCCCAGTCATCCCATTTTTAGAATTTGCTTCCTCCTCTAGTTCCGTATATTTACTTCACTATGCCTGTATTATGTTCTGCCATTCCCAGAAGCTTCCTGGAGTAATGATTCTGTGGTTCTTTATTTGGTATCCTTAGTACCTTCCATATGGTAGGTGGTTCATCAGTATTGAATAGAATTGGATTGTTAGAAAAATGTAAACAGTTTGACCAACTGGAACTGAAGGTAGGACATCTGACCCCCTCATTTCACACATAAGGAAAACTTAGCTGAAGGGCTAAGTGACTTGCCTGAGATCACTCATCAAAATGATGAGCAACAAAAAATGGTTTTTTATCCATATCCCCTTACTCTTGAGTTAATGTAGTGCATCTGTTCCCAAAAAATGTCAGTATATCCCAGTAAGTTAATAAACAGTATAAGTTTGCTGTCTCTAGGAACCAGATTGCACAGGTGAGTTTGGTTTTACCTTATTATGTATACAACTAGTTTCTAGAGAACTATCAGAAATAGTTATACCTGGCAAATGTGTGTTATTAAATCCACCTAGCATAGAGAAACATTTATAGAATTCTTTTTTTTAGTTAGATTTGCTTTTTAAGATTGACTTCATTCATTGTAAAGATTTCAGAGTCTCTTATGTATCTTTTCTATGAATTCTTTAGTAATGATGGCAGGAAAAGGAGTAGATAAGGTTAAAAAAAATTGTTTAATGGTTTCTTAAAGTGTGCAATTTTAAAAACAAAACTGGTCACCACGTGACAAACCCAGAAGCTCAAGTTATTTTAGTAATTATACTCTGTTTTATATAAACAAACTTTATTTGGCCATCAGAATTAACCAAGTTTTTGTGAGCTCCAATCCAAACATTAAATCCTACATTTAAGGACTACTGTGGTTTCAAATTTAAAAGAGTAAACTGTGACATTGTTGCTTCTTCTTTCAATGATGACAAAACATGTGAAAGCCGTTAACTTGCAGCTGTCATGACAGATACACATCAGATTGAATTAGCTCCCATTTCAGAGCATAAAAATTATCATAGAACGTCTTTCAAAAATGGGTCTTTTCAAATTTTGGCTCACACTACATAAACACAATGCAAGTAAAAGGGAAGATTTACAAATTTAATTGTTGTGACTCCCACAAATTTATTTTAAAGTATCATCAACAAGAATGACTTGCATCTATTTAAAAAATAACCAATCACAGGTGTTCATTAATTGTTTACTCTGGCTGGCACTATGCCAATTAGTGGGGGACAGTACAAAGAAATGCAAAAATAGGATCACTTTCCTCCAGAAACTCAAATTTTAATATTATTTTATTTTTCCAAATTCATTTTTTCTAATATTCACTTTTATAAAACCTTGTATTCCAAATTTTTCTCCCTCCCGTTCCTTATCCCAGGACAGCAAGCAATCTGATATATGTGCAATTTTTAAAAACATAATTCCATATTTTTCATGCTATTGCAAGAAAAATCAGACTAAAGAGGAAAAAACCAAGAGAAAAAAACAAAACAAAACAAATAAAAAGGTGAAAATACTATGCTTCAATCCACATTCAGTCTCCATAGTTCTTTCTCTGCATATGGATTGGGATAGAAATTAGGTTTAGACCATCGTTATGCCATATATCACAAAATGAGCACCAAATAGTTACATAACTGAAACACATATATTATATATTTATTTATATATTAGGAAAATCAGTCAAAAAAATACAAAGAGATTGCCAGGAAAAAAAAAAAGTGTTTTCCATTCCAAATCTATTGGAATTACCTTGGATCACTGCATTGTTGAAAAGAGCCAAGTCTATCACAGTTGATTATCACAATAATTTTGTTACATGTACAGTGTTCCTTTGGTTCTGTTCACTTCAGTCAACATCACTTCATGGAAGTCTTACCAGACTTTTCTGAAATCGTCATGCTAATTTTTTCTTATATAACAATCCATTACCTGTTATTCAACCATTCTCCAATTGATGTTCATCCACTCAATTTCCCATTCCTTGCATCACAAAAAAAGTTGCTACAAACATTTTTGCACATGTGGGTTCCTTTCCCTCTCTTATGATCTCTTTGGGATACAGAGATAACAAAAACCTTAAGCCTGTTGGCATCAAAAAACTCAAATTTTAAATGTTTTTATGTTGGAAAAATGAGATGTGAATGGATTAGAATTGACAACTTCATCCTTAAATTGAATTTCCTTTGAAGTTGAATTGATGCCATCTACTTTTTATACTCCAATCATTTCCTTGTATATCTTATCCCCTACTTTTAACTCTCATAACAAAGAAATACAGCTAAGTAAAACCAGTTAATAGAATGTCTGATGATGCAGTACAACATTGTACATTCATAGTCCTCATTCCATTGGTAAAAGGGAAGTATATCTTTGCATTTTCATTTGTTCTGATCCAAGGTTGGTCACAGCAGGGAGCAAGTTGAGTTTATTTTAATTTGCATTATTTTAATTTTCAAGTATATTCTTCATTTGGTTCTGCTTACTACTATATGAATCAATTAATATAGATTTTCCCAAGAGTTTTTGAATTGTTTATATTTATTATTTCTAGTGGCAGAATAATGTTATATTATATTCAACATACATGTTGTTCAGGAATTTGCCAGTTAATGGGCAATGACTTTTCCCTGACTCTTTGCTACCAGAAAAAGGGTTATTACAAATATTATAGCACATATGAAACTCTCTCTGTCTTTGACCTCTTTGATTTCTGTGCCCTGTGATGAAATCATTAACAATTTAACAATTTTTCTCATGTAATTCCAAATTGTTTTTCAGGGTATTTGGATTAATTTACAGCTTTGCCAAAAAAGTATATTTTTGTGCTTATGTTCTACAACCTCTTCCTACTTATGAATAATCTATTAACTCTTTCTTTTCTTTTCTCATCTTCACTGATTTGCTGTATGCTTGAGTTGTTTAAATGTACATTTATTGGTGATTTGAATAATTTTTTCCATATGGTGATTAATAGTTAGCAATACTGTTTTTGTCTGGCAATCTTTTTATTTTTTTTTTGACTAATTTCCTAATACATAAACACTATATTTATATTTCAGTTATGTATGTTTGGTGTGTATTTTGTGATATGACATAGTATGGTGGTATAAACTTTGTTTTTTTTTAAATTACTTTTCTGTCTTTTCAATAATTTATGCTATATAATGTTTACTGAACTGTTGTGTTCGCTTGCTTCTGGATCTTACTTAGGTAGTGTTCAGTAGTAATTTTTCTGTTTCTAAACAAGTAAAAAAATAAACTATTTTCATATAGCAGGAATAAACAAAATCAAGAGCTAATGATGTTCTGCCCTCTCAGTTTTGTTTGTTTTTTTTCCCTTAAAATTCTCATCAATTTTTTTTTTATTATTTTATCCATTCCTGCAATGTAACTCACTGATAGGTTTATTGTCACAGCACTACATCTAGAAATTAATGTTTTCTCAGTTTTTAAAATGAATTTTGGTGTGTTTTTCCTACCTTTGCAGGGTATCAAACCAGCCAGCTTTGAAAAAGTACATGATCCTGAAATTAAGGAGATTATTGGAGAATGCATCTGCAAAAACAAGGAAGAAAGGTTAGTTTTCAATGAAATATAATTGATTATTTGCATTATTTTTCAAGTTAAAATGATTGAAAGTTGGTTCATTTCCTAAAAGAGAAATAGAGAATTTTGAAAGAAAAGGGAGGAATGCCTTAGATATTTTATGTATTGGCCATTTTGAAATAACAGAGCTAATAAAATTGTTGTGCGTGAATTTATACCTTTTATTAAAGGTATAAGTCAGGGGTCCTCAAACTATGGCCGCAGGCCAGATGCAGTAGCTTAGGACATTTATCCCCCTTACCCAGGGCTATGAAGTTTCTTTATTTAAAGGCCCACAAAACAAATTTTTTGTTTTTATTATAATCCGGCCCTCCAACAGTCTGAGGGACAGTGAACTGGCCCCTTATTTTAAAAGTTTGAGGACCCCTGGTATAAGTAAATCTGGTTTAAGTAGAATGTTTACCTAATTTAATAAGGTATAGCACACAAGAGATAGAAGTTGTTTATGATACATAGCTAGGTACTCATTGTCAACAAGTATATTCTCCTTTGATGTAGAATGAGGGTGGGAAGGTAGGGCAGAGCATGGGAAGGGAGAAAACTTATAGCAAATATTTATAAGGAAATTCTTAAGGGTTAGTTGTTCAGCACTATGGCCAGCTCCAAGACAATTAATTTGAAGAACATATTTCATTGAATTTTATGAAGATCATCAGTTATTTTATATTGTCTATTAATTTGCCACCTAAACATTTGCTTTTGTCCTTCTCCAGATATGAAATTAAAGATTTATTGGGTCATGCTTTTTTTGCGGAAGACACTGGGGTAAGAGTGGAACTAGCAGAAGAGGACCATGGTAGGAAATCCTCTATTGCCTTAAGGCTCTGGGTTGAAGATCCTAAGAAACTAAAAGGAAAACCCAAAGATAATGGAGCAATTGAGTTTACTTTTGATTTGGAGAAGGAGACTCCTGATGATGTTGCACAAGAAATGGTAAAAATGAACTTTCTTTATCTCCTCCCTCCCCCAATAAATGCATAAGTAGTAACTTTTAAAAAAAATAAAAGGACAAAAAAATTGGATCTCATAAATTTTACAAGTTATAAGCATCTAGAGAACATAGTAATTCTAAATTTTAAAAATGTGAAACATAGTTCAAAAGATAAATGAATTTAATGAAATAAGCTTATCATTTTAATGGGAAAATTATAGTTATAAGAATGGAAATTAGTAAGTAATTACCATTTTTATGTTGTATGTTTTGAAATATAGTTAGAAATTTTATTAGATGTGATTTATAGAAAAAAAAATTAACAGAATTGGAAAAATGTTGGATAAAGGCCCCAAAATGAAACATTAGATCCTCAATGTAATTTAGAAACTGAGAGAAATAGAGATAATTTTAATATATTCCTTTGGTTAATTCTAGTTGCTTGTGCTTATGGAAGCAAATGTTTAATATTTCTAAGCTTTTTTGCAAGAGTAATTGAACTTTTAATTTCTGATATCCATGTTTTTTCCTTCTCCTCCCCTCTCCTTTGCTCTCTTCCTCTCATCTTTCTTCTCTCCTTGTCAGATTGTGGGATATACATACCTTTCTTCCATGCATTTGCCTGATAGATATAGAGCACCATCTGTATACTGGAAATCATGGTAGTAACTGTGGGAAACAAATATGATTAGAACACAATTCTTGCTCTTTATCTAGTGGTGGAGATAAGTCATAAAATAACTTAAATACAAGGGGGAATGTGATAAGTGAAGAGGGTTTGTGTTTATTTGAAGTGATGACATAAGCAAAGGCTTAGAGACAGGAACTGTTGTCTATGAGTAGAAGATAGGGAAAGGCACTGTATCTCTGATATCCTTGATATTGGTACTTCCTAGATGAGGCAAATCCTTCTATCAGTATATGTTGGCACCTTCTCTGCAACTTGGTATCTTAGAGTTTTCTAGAGCAGGAAGCTGTTACATGATTTGTCCAGAGTCACTTAGCCAGAGTCATGTGGAATATTATGAGTAACTTGGTTTAGTCATAGTGCATTGATGTGCATAGAAAGGAGCATTGTAAAAAATTTGGGGAAAATATGTTGGAGCTGGGTAATGAAGCCCTTCAAGTATTAGAGAAAATAGTTTAAATTTTATTTGGAATATAGTGCAGAACTATTTAAAATTAGTTTTGTGGCAGTGTTTGTTTTTAGCAGAGGAGTAATATAATCCCAGTGTTTTTATGAGTATCATATTGACCTGTCCAATGTGGCCCATACCAGGAGGGTATTTCACTTGTTGACATAGCCAAGGAAACGTAGGATTATAGATTAAAAGCTGAAAATGATTATTATGCTTAACACTCTCATTTTGCAACTGAAGAATCCAAGGGCCCAAATCCAAGAGTGCCCCAAATCACAAAATTAGTAAATGAAATTTCCATTGTAGTTTAGTGATAGTTGGAGCGATGGGGAGCCTGGATCATTTGGTTGTGGCCTGTTAGCCAGGAATTCTGTGGGCCTTTAACTAGCATCTCTACCTTGGCCCAGTTTACTTTCCTGGTGATTTTATTTCATTCTCCTAAATAGGATACAGCAAGCACAAGAGATGCAACGTGCATAAAAGTAGTTTGTCACCCATAATATCCTACATAATTTTAACATGTTATCATGGTAATCAGATATTTGCTCAGAAGGCTAATATGATAGCAATTTGTAGAATGAACTGGAGAGGCAACGGCCTGGAAAAGAGTAGCCTAATTAGGAGCCTGGAATTAAGAGTACACAATAATGAGAGACTTTACCAATATATAAGCAATAGATAGAGAAAAGAAGCTAGGATTACAAAACATATCTCAGAGGTTCACATCTTCCAAAGAACTGAGAAAATTGTTTGACTTGGAGAATGACACAAGCAAAGAGAAGGTGTATTTGAGCTTCAGTTACTAGGAGAATGATGGCAGCACTGGCATAGGCAAGGAACCCAGAAGGAAGAGCAATTCTTTTGGGAAGGATGGATGCAGAGAGATTGAACTTTATTTTATGTGTCCCCAGGATTTAGAGGTAGTAGAGTCCTTGGAGGCCAGTAAGTCCAATTCTCTCTTTACAGATGGGGACTCCAAGGCTAACTTTAAGTGTCTGAGCCAGTATTTGATTGAAGGCCTCCCAGACTCCATGTCCAGTGCCCTCATTCACTGCAGTATGCTTCCTGGTTGAGTGCCAGATAGGGGTGCAGTTTGAATCTCAAATTAGAGCTCTGGGCTTGAGAGAGTGATTTTTATAGTGCTGTTCACTGAGGTGCCTTAGGCCTCAGTAAGACCATTATAGGATAGAATAAAAGGCGAGAAAATAGGGCCAAGAACCTTCTTTTCTTGTTATTTATCTGCTTTCCATCAACTTTTAATTCAAATAAAGATGTGGTGAATGGAGGAACACCTGACCAAATACCACTTTACAGGTGTAAGTAATGCACATCTAGTTAGACCAGTCAACTTGACTTACACCCAGGGAAACAACCACTTCCTAAGTGGTTGTGTTTGGAGGCCTGCCAAGCAAGAGCTTGCCTACCTAGCTGACAGGTCTCTGTAAAACCCACATCCACCAGGAGCTGTATTCACAAGTTGGAAGAGTTAAGATAAAATTGACAGCCAGCCTAGGAAGTGCCTTGTAACCTCATTTAAAAGACTTCTTCAAAATATTCTTTCTTTAACTGTTTAGTGAAGTGTATTCTGACAAGCTCTTTATTTTGGACTTGTTCAATCTGATGATTTGGAACAATAAACCCCTGTTAATTCAGATGACACTAATTTGGGTTTTGATGTATTCCACAAATACATGCTGGACTATGTCAGTTTTTATCTATAGAAATCAGTTTTTTTACACAAGTTAGTACAGGTACTTTGTTTAATAAATGTGTAATTAGTTGATTTTGCTGTTCACCCCAAAGCAACACCTTCTATTATCTCCTACATCACTGTCCTGGCTTCTGTTTGCTTCAATCCAGGTGTCGTCTCAATGAAAACACAGAAAAGTGAAGATTAGGAAATGAACAGTGTTGTCAAGATAGATCTGGAATCCGTCATTCAGAGAGAAATTCCTTTTTGCAGACTAGAAATGTCAGTTTACACTTTACCTTGCTATTTACTTAGACTTTGGAGGATAGGATTATTAGGTTATAATACTTCTTTTATCCTGTGTCCCATTTTCCAAAGAGAAGTATTTCTCAGTTGTACTCTAAAGAAAGGAAGAAAGGAAGGAAGCTGTCCTAGGGGAAAGTTTGATATTTGTCCTTGTAATTTTTTCTCCTCCTTCTCTATGCCCTTCTCTCAGATCTTAGTATTTTATGTCCTCCACCAGTAACAATTTTTTTTATTAATAAAGTTTTCTGTTAGAGAATCCATCAGTGCTTATTCTTCTTGGGACTCCTGCTTTAAAATCTCTTCCTACTTCCTAATTTTCTCATTCTCACATTCAATCTCTTTTCATTTCTCAGTGTTCTTAGTTATAGCCAGATGGCAGGAAAGAAAAAATTAATCATTATGTTAATTTATAGTAAGATTTACCAAATAGTATATAGCATCTAAATACTTAACATTTTAATAATAACAAGAAGAAACAGACCATGAAGTTATAAAAATTGTTGATCTCAATGTGTTTCTTTCAGACATAGACAAAACAAGCAAATATAAATCTCCATGAAGCAAATTGAGGGCTTGAATAGAATTATTTGCAAGTTCTTTTTCATGTTTATCTGAAATCTGCTTTTCTGTGATTTCTACCTTAACCCTTCTCTTTGCGCTGAAGTGACATGGGATAATTTATGGGAAAATGATAACCTTTCACATCTTTCATTTCTCCTAAGTCTTTTCTTCATATGAATCACTAATGAGCTATTCCTTGTATAAGATGGTATCTACATATTTCTCATCCCTTTTTTACTTTACGTTGTCATATCTCTGCATCTCAACATGTAATATCCAGAATCAAACTTATTGTTTCCAATTGTCTTCTTACTAACATGAATGCTATGGAATGACTTTTGATCTGGACATTTTATTTTGATATTAATTCTCTTTAGATGTTATATTTTAATATTTTAATCAATACAGCTTAAAATATTTAGGTTTTTTTATTTTTAATAAGCTGAGTCACACTGTTGGCTCTAATTGAGCTTGTGATTAATTAAAATTTTTAGATCTTTTTTGAGTGAACAGCTGCCAAGACAGATAGATTTAATCCAGTACTTGTGTAGATGGTGTTTGTACTTAAGTGAAAGATTTGGAATTAATAATGGTAAATGTAATATTGTTGTTTGAGGCCTACCATTCCAACCCTTCAAGACAATTTTGCTTCTGTCTTCTGTTGTAGTTACCTTTCTCTCTCAGTCTTACAAAAACACACTTCTGAAATTTGTACATGCTATGATTCCAATCAAATCCTTAATGAAAATGCTAAGCAGGGTAGGGCCATGAGAGATCCCCTTAAATATGGACATACAACCATTAATTGCTAATTTTGACTATTGCTAATTGCTAATTTTTGACTATTTTGATTTTAATCTCTAGCCTGAATTTTATTCTCTTGTAAGGATATTATGAAAATTATCATGTTTTGCTCACATAGATTTCCCTGGTAATTGTGTTACTCTAAAAGAAAGTTAATTGTATGTAACTAATGTTTAACAAACTTGAATTAATATATTATAATTTTTGACAATCTTAATTATAAATATAAATTTTAAACAAAAATTTGTCTATTTCAACATTCAGCGTGTGAAATTTGAATGTATGTTTTATCACTGTTTAGTCTTCTCCTATCCTGATTTATACATCACAGTGATTTTTCTGGCTTTTCACTTCTCAAAGAATTTCTCATCTTAGAAGGAATCAATCTATATATCTGCTGAGGGAACTACTGTTAAAGAATGGTTTTACTTCTTCACTTGTCAATAATGAAGCCAGGCAACAGGGCACAATATTTAATCTAGAGTCAGAAGATCTGAATTCAGATTTTGACTGTGTCTTTTAACTAGAATGCAAGTGATCTTAGGCAGGCCACAATTTCTCTGGTCCTCAGTTTCTGTATCAATAAATTATGGTGTTGAACTATATGACCTTTAAGGTCCTTTTCATGCTCTGAATCTATCATCTTTTTTAAAAAAATAATTTTATTGATATTATCTTTACATTGCCTAGTATTCCTCCCCTTTGCTCTTCTCAGAGAATAATCACATAGTTTTAAAGGTAATAAAAACAAGAAAAAGGGAAAAGAATCCACAAAATTCTTGTGCTCAGCATATTGAAAAAATTTGAAAATATTTGCAGTGTTCCACCCCCTTTTCAGAGATGCACCTTCTACTTTTGCAGTAGTATTGAGGAGTGGTGCTTCCTCATCTCTTCTTGGGGTCATTAAACCTCTGATCTCTTAAATAGACCTTCTTGAACTGACCTTGTAGCAAGTATTTAAGAATAATGGTAAGCTAGAGATAGCACAATGATGACCATGACCTATTTATAAAAGCGGTTTGTGTCAGCAGGTCTATGACATGTGTTAGACTGGAAGCCAACAGAATATTATTTAAATATACACATCTACACACATACACACACACACACACACACACACACACACACACACATTCATACACAAACCATGTCAATTTAAAATACCGAATAGAAAAGTCTTATGTTTATAAAAGGGAGAAAATTTCACGATTGTAAAATAGTAATTGAAGAATGTACAAACAGATTTCATCTATGTCTCTCAGTTTTGGTTCTTCTGACTTAAAGTCTTGTGGAGCAGAAGATGCATTTGTATAAAAAAAAAAAAAAAAAGATAAAGAACCAGGAAGATGCAGCAACCTAATTTCTGTAAGCTTTAAGCAGGCAAATTAATGTCTTGTATCTGATAAATAAAAAGTCCGGAGTTAGGACTTCTCATTCCCAGAGACTGAAGTAGCCTTTTAATTTTAAGCATTTGGGAAGCTGGATCTCAGTCCAGAGAATGTTGACACCCAAAGCAATGTTAGCAAGATTTTAAGAACAGAAGAGGGAAAACTAGAATTGGATTACTGAGTAGTTTCAGAGCAGCCAAGGCACAGCAAAACATTTTTTGGTTTTTGTATCTTTTCACTTTTGGCTCTGAGTGATCAATCATTAGACAAGGGAGAGTAGATCTTCCTTGTTACCTTAACTAAAGTGGAAGGGAACATTTACTTCAGTGGGGAAAAAAAGCATAATAAGACCATGGGATAAAAAAAATTGCTGGATCTAGAGTTTAGGAGGTTTGGCTCAGAATCCCAGCTCTCCTTTCTACCCATGTGACTATGGGCAACTCATCTCTCACACCTTTAGGTTTCTTTATTTATAAACAGAGAGGGTTGGACCAGATTATCCTTAAAGTCACATCCAGCTCTAAGAGCTAAGATACTAAGTAGGAAAGAATGTTCTGTTTCATCCCTCTTGTCCTCACACCTCTGGGAAGCTTCCCTATTAGGACAATACAATAAGCCCAACCACGGCTATCCATCTGCTGGCCACTGGTAGCATTACAGGCATATTATGCTGCATTCTACAAGAAATTGGACTCATAAAAGAAGATTAAATTTAACAGTCCTCAGTAGTATTCCCAGGGATATAGACATATAAAAAGAGAAGAATTTTTTAACACAACTGAATTCCTCATTGGTGACACTAAAAGAATTGTATCAAATTTTAGTTGATATAGAAAAGAGATTCTCAGAGCAAAAATATCTTCTGGTGCCCTACTAGGTATTCAGAGAAATCTGAATCAGATACCTAGATCCTCTCTAGGTCACAGTAGAGTAGAAAGAAAATTGAATTTGGAGTGAGATGACCCTTTCTCCAATCCTTCCTCTTCCACATAAAACTTTTATGTGATTTACGATAAATCACTTAACTTCTCCTGGCTTCAGGTTCATCATCTGTTAAAATGATGGGATTAGATTATATGACCTTTAAAGTAGCTTCCAGTTCTGCATTTATGATCTTGTGATCTAATATCTTCAAAGCAACTTCCTGTCTTACTCTTTTGTCCCCACCTTGTACTAATTTGGTAGGATAAAATTGTGTTGTTTTTTTTAAATATACAAATAGAATACTTTATGCATATCAAGTTAAATTTATTGTTGTTGAATCCTGCCCACATCATTTCTCTCTCTCAAGATTTTAAAGGCTTCCAATTATGCCATATGATATTTCAGTTAATTTCAGCTTCGTGTCATTCACAGTATGGGTAATCATGCCTTCCATGTTTTTATCCAAATCATTGATTAATGTTTAGAACAGAATCAGGATAAGCCTATGAATCTGTTCAAAATATTTTAAGTTGACGTGGTCTAATAAGCAAACTCTGTAGACACACACATAAATAAAAGTGCATGCACATGCAGCTAGATAGTACAGTGGATAGATAGTCAGACCTACAGTCAGGAATACCAAGCTTGCCTCAGACATGTAGTAGCTATGTGACCTTGGACAAATCACTTAATCCCTTTTGCCTTAGTTTCCCTGTCTGTAAAATGAGCTGGAGAAGGAAATGTCAAACCACCTCCATATCCTTTGTTAGAAAATTCCAAATGGTCTCAAAAAGATTCAGATAGAATAAAAAATGGCTGAACAACAATATGTGTGTGTGTGTATACACACATACACAGACACACACACACACACACACACATATACACCTATATTTACAGAAAGAAAGTGAGTTCCAGTTTAATTTGCTGGGTCATTGGGATATTTTTGTTTTGAATATCAAATCTTTGGCAATTGAGTTAAAATCTTTACATTTCAGACAAGAAAACCAGCATTCTCATTTTGTTTTACATTTCAATTTAAGCCCTCTTTTAATGCTACACCTTCTTTTTCTTTTGTAATTTACACAGTTCAGATTTCACTAATAGACTAATTTTTGCCCAGATTGCAGAAAATTAAGAAGATTTGACCCTACCTTTTTTCACTGTGTTCCCGTTCCTCTCCCTTTCTTATTATTTAATCTTGTCCCTTTCCTATAATAAGAAAATATCTTGGTGTGAATAGTGAAGACAGATTCTATCTCTCCTCATGTAGCACATGATAGTGTCACCCTTCCCCTATATCTCTGGGTGGGGGGCCTAAGGCATGAAAGGCTGAAACCTTATATTGCCTTAGTGTGTCACCACTTTGAGTGGCTAGCAATTGAGGATTATGGCACAGCTATGAAGTCATGAAGCTACTTGTGTAATTACACATTTAAAATGTCAGTAACTGATCTGCCCTCATGTACTATCTCTCTAATATTGGGATCTATCTCCTGAGTTTAGACATTGTCTCTCCAATGAGAGATTTTATTTTTAAAACAAAGTGGGATATCTGCTTTGTTCTGAAACGGTGGTCTTCAGACATCAAATGCCTCCAACATTAGCTGCTTCTGGAGACCCATTAGGAATAAGCCCTAAATGAAAGAACAAATGAATCTTCAACATTAAGTAGTAGCTTACTCTTTTGCAAGCTTTACAAAACAATTTCCTTACAAAAAGCCCATGAGTTTTGTGGTCTTATACATTATTGCTTTCCATTTGACATATGAGGAAATGGAGTCTCAGGGAGATGAATTGACTTGCTCATGTTTAATACTCACCTAGGAATTATTCATGGTAAGAATTCAGTCTTGGTTTCATGTCTCCAAATCCCAACATTTTTTTCTTCTTCAACAAAGTGATACTCTTATCTTTTCCCCAAAAAAATATAGAACAGAATTTTACTTAATAAGATTTTAAATAGGCAGGCTCACACCCCAATCTAGAGACAGTAAGAATAAAAACAAAAAACCTAGCCCCTTCTCCATTCTTGTCTCCTATACTCACCAAACCACTTCCCACAGAGACCTGTATCTGTGATTCTGAAAGCATTACCATAAGAGTAAGCCTCCCCATATTTGGGGGGAGAAAAGTCAGGGTCACTATAGCATTAACTTCTCTCCTGGACTTATATTCCACATGACTCATGGCATTAGTCAAAGATAAGGTCCATGTTTTCTTCTCTATGTGGTTCTATGTCACATGGTTCCTTCATTCCAGTCTCTTTTTCAATTCTCAGTTCTATGATGCTCTACCATGACAATTTTTGCTTTGTTGCCTACAATTCTATATGATCTATCTTTGTGTGTGTGTGTGTGTGTGTGTGTGTGTGTGTGTGTGTGTGTGTGTGACAGAGAGAAAGAGAGCAGGCAGAGGCAGAGGTAGAGGTATTGAATGATTGATTGACTGATTGTGTCTGGCTCTTTCTCTTACTCATTTCTGAGTTTCTCATTCCTATTGCTACTTCTTAACATTCATTGCCTCTACTACTGCTTTTACTTTTATTGCTGCCATTGGTTTCCTATCACTTGCTGTATTCTTCAAGAAGTTGTTGTAAACATTTTAGGATGAAGTATTGCTCTGTCTTTGAAAGAGTTATGAGGAAAAAAAAGTTACAAGATATCTCACAGAACCCTCTTTTGGGAGAATGCCATGTGAAAAACACATCTTTACAAACTTATGTGATTATTGCAATGAAAAGAACAATGATATTGGTATCAGGATAGACCTGAGTTCAAATGCTGCTCCTAGCATTGGTATCTGTGACTATCAACAAATTACATAGCTACCTTTGAGCATATTACATCATTTGTAAAGTGGAAGCAAAAACCCTTGTAGTCCTTTGCAGAGCTGTTGTGAAGATTCACTGAAATCAGAAGTTATGGAAATCAAATGATAACGCTACTGCTGCTTTTAGGCTTCATCTATTCTTTTTTCATTTAAAGATGGAATTTCACTGAAAAATCAACTGTTGTTTCTAGGTTTGTAGCTTAGAAGGTAAAGAGAACTCAGCAAAAATTTCTTGAATTTTTCTCTGGATTCCTCCCTGCATACACACATACAGTCATCTTCATTTTCAGCTTGGTCTCTGGCATAGGCAAAATATGTGAAAGCATAGAGAATTGTACGTACGAGTTCTGGCTACTTGCTTTTTTTGTGGATTAAAAAAAGCTTCTCCCTGTGGCATCGCCACAAAATGGGCAGGGGACCAAGTCTAAATTGGTATGTGGTGCTGTTGGAAGGTCAGGAATTTAATAGCCTTCTGTCACTCCAATTTTTTTAGTATGATTTTGCAAGAGCAGAACTACTGACTTTATTTTCTATGAGAACTTTTTGTATTGGCTGAGAAACATTAGATTTTTATAAGCATGCAGAACATGACTTCTGGATAGTCCAGACAGTGAAAGTCCATTAATTAGGATTTGAGTAACCAGCATTCATCTGCCAGTTCACAAATAGCAAAAGGCTTTTTTTGTTTGTTTGTTTCTTTGTTTGCAAGATTTATTCTTCCCTACAATCTTATGGGGTAGGTAGTATAAGTATCATTACCCTCATTTCACAGATGGGAAAATAGTAGCCCATAATCAATGGTAGCCCACCTTCCATGATTACATATTCAGTAAGTGGCCTGGCCAACTAAGGCTTTCTAATTCCAGAAGCTTAATGTTCTTTTTACTTCCCTACCCTTCTTTTTTCATTTCCTCTGTTTGAGTAAAGAGTCATTTACCATATTGCAAAGTACATGGCAAGATCTCCCAAAGCTCTCACTGATATTCCCTGTGGCATTCTAGTAGCATCAGTTAAATCTGGTGCCATTTGGTCCTAGGTAAAAAATACTCTCTGAAAGGAACAACTAAATCCAAGGAAACAGGCAGAGAGACGTCGTACAGAAAATATGGGGCAATTGGCTATAGATTTGACATGGAACAAAGCAATGTAAAATGTGGGATTCCATTGTTAAAGGTCTTTAACAATCGTCTTTAAACATCATTAGTCATGCTAGAAAAACCTTAAGCCTCTGTGGGATATCCCTGCTGGGTGAAATTACCATGGACAGAAATGAATGGGCAAACAAGTTCAAGCCAATTCAAATTCATTTTCTTTGCCTGCTGCTTTCTTGCTGGCTAATGTCAGGCATTCAGAGATGAGTAATTTCTTTTATGTTGGTGTATCTTAGAAACAACTTCATTTGGGATGCTAAGCTTGTTGTTGGGACTGTGGTAGTTAAGGTCTTGTAGTCATAGAATCTTAAGTTAGAAGGGGCCTCTGAGATCATCTAGTCCATTCAAATGAAGTAATAATTTTAAAGTGCTTAATACAGTGCTTATATATAATAAACACTAAAATATTGTTTTTATTGTTATTATTTTTAGGTTAAAGTCTTCAAAACATGGCATGTGTTATTTCATTTGACCCTTACAACAACCCTGGGAGGTAGATTATCCCCATTTTACAGATGAGGAAACTGAGGCAAGCAACATTAAAGTAAATTGCCCAGTATAGCTTGGCCAAAGTTGAAATTTGGTCTTACTCCAGACTGTCTTCTGTTCATTGGGCCACCTGGCTGTCTTAGAGTTTTCCTCTGAGTTTCCATAAGAGAATCAAATAAGATAACATAATGGCTTTGTAAAAGAGGCCAGATAGCATCATCATGTGTATAGCCTTATTATTTAGAGGCAATCTCTTTTTGAGCTCAAGTCTCTCTTCTCAAGTCTTCTCATCATCAGTTCTAGTTTTGAACTTCATTATAGCACAGAAATTTGGAGAAAGCTCCCCTTTCCTCCTCTGTCTGGTTTTCCAATGAAATGATTTCCAGACCTCTCACTGTCCTGCCTCAGTGCCCTACTGGATACTTCCATTTATCACAATTCCTTTTCAAATGATAATACTTGGATCAAATCAGCAAAGAGCACAGTGGCAACTTTCTATCACAAAGAAAACCTAGAGTAGTAGACAGGTTGGTAGATTCAATAGAATCAATCAATCACTAGAGATACAGAAACAAAAAGTAGGAAATCTAGGTTCAAACCCTTCCTCTGATACTTAGTAACTAAGTGCCTATAGGAAAATTATATAATTTCTCTGAACCTCAATTTCCTCATGTGTAAAATGGGAATGAGAATATCTTATACCTCTTACCTTACTAACTTGTTCTGAGGATCAAATGAAATGATATATATAAAGCACTTTGAAAATAGTAAGAATTGCTATGGAAATGGTTGTTATTTTTGGTCTGAATTCTGTTGTATTCAAAGAATCAGAGATCTTGTTAGTTTTCTTATTGGCTGAAGTTGACTTTGTAGTTCACTAAATTATTAACAATTCTTTGTCACCTGAAATTCTGATAGGTATTTCTCTTTTGTTTTGTAATTGATTTTTTTGAAAACCAGTGAAATGACTTAAGTTCATCCCTGATAAAAAATAATTTTGAAATTTGACTGACTTTTCCATCATCTTAACAATTCAGTCCTTTTGTCACATCCCTCAACCCTGGAATCCTCCAAAAAGTCAATTCAATTAGTTTGTGGTGGTTATCTTAGTGAATATGTGTACTATCTTCTGGGGAAATCATCAGAATCTTTTCTAAATATGTATTGAATATTCTTTTGATTCTCCCTTCTAAAATTTTGCAAAGAGTTATCAAAATTATTTTGAAAGGTTATCAAAAATAGTTATCAAAATACTAGTTTGTATTACTCTAGATCTGTTCTTTTTTTTTCCTTTTCAAAAATTTGGAAATTTTCCCAGTTCTAGTTTTCTGAGAGCTCTCTTAAGGGCCATGATTTTTCAAAGTTTATTGATAGTGTCTGCAAATGTCTTCAGGTCATTGGGATTAGAAATAAATAAACAGAAATATAAACTCATTTTAAACCATCTACATATTATCTTGCCATTTACTCATATATCTTTGTCAGCAATTCAATGTGACTTCTTTTTTACCTTCCAATTGGAAGGTTCTTTTTTTTGCTTGGGGCAGGGGGAGAAAGGAAGAGAGCAAAGATTCATTAAGCACCTGTTATGTGCCAAACGCTGAGCTAAATACTTTACAAAATATTTAATTTGGTAATATTTTTGAATTTAATTTTTGAAAGGGTCAATTTATATTGCTGCTATATTTCTAAAGCCATTATGATGTGTTACTAATGAACTGAGTTTGGATTTATATCTGTTATTTATCATGCTTCAAGGAGTTGTGTTTTGCGGGGAGTGATAACAGACACTTCTTTTGCTGATGAAGATCACAATCCTTCTGCATTTTGAAAGGCAGTAAAGAGAAGCAAAATGAAGGCTAGATTTGGCACCCAAGACTTAGATTCAGATCTTGTTGCAAACATTTTTTTAGCTATATGGCTTGGCAATTTCAATTACCCAATCTATAAAATGAGGAAGACTCTAGCACTTATGTTGGTGCAGAAGGCTCCCATAAGATCTATACTGAAAGGCCCTCATCTACCTTAATGAGCTCTTTAAAAAGCAGTGATAGTTCTTTTCATCAGTCTAGTAGATTTCAAGTTGATAAATTCAGCCCTCCGAAACCAGTCTGGTGATAAGCTCCTCCAAACTTCCTTTGACTGGTTCTTAAACCCAGATAGGGATCGGCTCATACCAGGTTCCTGCCTATTTGAAAGGACCCACTGGTGTTCTGTTGGCATAACCTCTAAGAACACGGCATGATATTATGATGAGACCTCAGAATGGGGAATCATAGATGTGATCATAGACTAGCGGCAGAAGGGATCTCAAGAGGACATCCATCTTTAACCCATCGACTTGAGATTTAAGGAAACTAAACACATGAGACTTCAAAGTAACTGCCCTAAAGTCTCTCAGAGGCATTACTGGTGGAACCAGGATCCTCTATTATCCAATGACCAAGTCCCATCGAGGTGGTTTTTATTGTGGGGAAAAGCACACTGATAATTACCCTTAAACGTGCCCCATTTTATGCCTCTAGGAGTTGTGTTCTTTGTATGTTTCTTTTCTTGCTCACGATCTCAACTGTGTTCTAGTAAAGATAAATAAGTTATGGTATCAGTGAATCCTACATCATCTATGTCTTAATTCTGTTACGTTTCAGAGTAGATATAGTTAAGTGTTCATACTCATTATTTTGGTTTGTTGTTTGTTTATTTTAAGGAGATTGCTTTTCTCTGCTCTGCATGCAGTAGACAGACTTACCTTCCATGTACCTTTCCTTCCAGATTGAATCTGGATTTTTTCATGAAAGTGATGTCAAGATAGTGGCAAAGTCAATTCGGGACAGAGTGGCATTAATTCAGTGGAGGAGAGAGAGGATCTGGCCTATTGTGCAGTCTGAAGAGCGCCGGGATTCTGAAAGCCTCGATAAATCCAAGTTGCCACAGGCACAACTCCAGGTTCAGGTCACATACCATTCTCATGTGGGCCAGCAGACTCAGCTGGAACCTGAGGAGCCTGAAGCTGACCAGCATCTCTTTCAGCCAAAACTTCCTACAAGCGCCACATCAGTGGCATGTAAGTCTGCTTTTTTTTTTCCTTTACAAGGAAAATATAATTGTTATATAGCAGAACCCTATTCCAGCATGATTTGTAACTTCATGCATTTACGATTTATGCTTGGAATCAAATATGTTCTCTGAGACTAATATACCTATTTAAAAGCTTTGTTTAATTTTTTTTTTTGTAAAGGGAGGAAGGATGTTTTTTTTTAAAAAACAGTAAAATCATTTTCATATTGTATATAAGAAAAAGAAGATACTGTGAAATGGGGATTTGTAGCTTATTATTATTAGAAAATTTAAGACAATACAACCTATGTGCTTTTTTTGGTAAGGTTATGATGGGCTCATTTATTTTTCTTATTAATGTTCTTAGGACTGAGTACTAGGCAATGTGATATAGTTAAAAAGAATACTGGGCTTGGAATCAGGAAAGGCCTGAGATTGACTCATATTTGTGGTACTTGGTTATGTTGGGCAAGTCCATTAAATTCTCTGGGTCTCAGCTTCTTTATCTGTAGCAGTGTCTGTGGCATCTAATCTCTAGGATAAAGTGTTTTGAAGCACACTGCAAACCTGAAAGATATATAAATGTTGGGTCTTGGGCTTAAATTAAACTGGAGAAAGCACTGGCCATGGGAGGGCATCTAGCAATCATCTCACAACACATCTCTCTTTAAACTATTATTTAAACTTCTACACTGTACTGAATACTGGAGACTCAAAGATAAAAGTGAATCAGTCCCTTCCCTCATAAAGCTGTCATTCTTTGGAAGAGATAACATGTGTATTTACAAATTGTATGCAAAATGGATACAAGGTAATCGGGAATGGAACAGTAACACTAATTGGGGGGGGGGGGGCGGTGAAGATCAGGAAAACTTCATGAATGGAAACTAATCTTGAAAAGAAGCAGAAATTCTAAGATGCAGAGAGAAGAAATGGAATATTTTCTAGGCAGGGAGCATTGAAAATACTTTACCAGTTTTATAGTTTTTCCATGTAAGTTTCAGGCAGGTTGTGAAACACCTTGTATGTCAAACATATTTGACTCTAGAGGAAATAGGAAATCCTAGGATTTTGAGAAACGTAGTGACATGATCAGTGACAAAAAAAAAAAAAAAAAAAATCATTTGGGTGGCAGAGAGCACCATGAATTGGGGAAGGGAAAAACAGGGAAGGAATAAGAATTATCATTCTATTGAGGGATGACATAACCTTTGAACTGGTAGAATCCCTTAAACACCTAGGTTCCTCCTTTAGTAAAATAATCTAATATCTATGCCCACTTAAAGTGCTGTAAACAGTTTGTTTCTACTTATAAATGATGTTACTTGAACACGCTTGGCCATTAGTTTTGTGTTTACTTATGTTTCTACTTAAGTACTGTTGGCTAAATTCAGAGGAAATCCAAAAATCTGAAGAAGTAATATGAAGAGTTATTTCTGTTTACTTGTCACTTGGTTTCTTACTGAAACTTAAAGATCAAATCTTACTTTAGGCTTTTAGAATTGCAACTTGTAAATCTTACTGTTTACTTAATTATTGTGGATGACAATATGTACACAGGATAGTAATAATTACAGAGGGGAAAGCGGAGAAGAAGGAAAAAGAAAAAGGGAGTAAAGGAAGGAGTTATCAAAAGCTTACTGCGTACCATGCTCTGTGCTAAGCACTTTACAGAGCACCTTAATGTCTGCAAAGTGTTTTAATTTGCTATGTTTGATGGGTACTAAAGGTATTATTGTCTCTATTGTACCAATGAAGAAAAGTTACATCACACAGTTTACTCAGTGTCACATAAGTCCCCCTGACTCCAAGTCAAATGCACCATCCACTAAACCAGGCTACATAATGGAGTGAGTGATAAATGCTTCTTCACAATTTTGTTCCATAAATTTAAATTAAACTTCTGAATGCATTTATTTTTATTTGATTACAAAAGAGAAGAGGGAGAAATTGAATCAGGTCATAAATATTTACCACTGCCACTCATGACATACCTTTTCTTTTTCTTTTTGCTCTCTGAAAGAGTATGTTGGCAAAATTGGCTTTCCCCACTGCTGTACTAGCAGCAGTTTGCTTATTGAGTTCGGCAAAGAAGGTTGCTATTTGATACATGCAAATCCTGAGGCCAGCAGTTAGGCTGTTGCTGACATTGAGAGTTTCCTTTGGGATATGGGAACAAAAAAGACAGAATTGAGAACCAGCTGTCATTTTTCATTTTTATTGCAATGAAAGCTGTAGAATGAACAATTTCCATGGGCACCATCTTGGAATTTTCCACTGAGAGACACAATAGTTTTAGTGAAACAAGCTTGTTAATTGTATGGAGATATTTAATAAGCTTCAGTGAATCTGAAAAGGCCCCTTCTCAAGCTTTAATATTCAGTAAAATCATTCTAATCCTGACTTACATTTGACAAAGATGCCACGATGGACCAATTGCCAAGCTTCTGCAATTTCCAAAGTTGAATTCGAACCAAATCTCTGCCTGATGAACAGCAACAAAGTTATAAATTGTTTGATTGTTTTGTAAAAAGCTAGGCTCGTAGTGTACTTGATAATGCATAGAATGCTGGATGGAAGATCCAGACATACACTTTGGAATCATAATGGGACAGTAACCAGAATACTGAGATATTACTCTCTGGCTTTATTTTTCCCATATACCAAATGTAGACAAGACCTATTCAAGTGATTCTACTGCTCTTCTGTGAATTCTGCCAGTCTTTTAAGTGCTGTTATAAGACTGATCATATTACTCCCCTATTCAATAAACTCCAGTGACCCCTTATTATCTCTAGGATAAAATAATATGTGTTTACATTTCCCAATGTATTCTCTTTCTCTCTAAACATTTTAATCCAACTATACTGTGTCTTAGTTTTCAACATAATACACAACACCTGGCTGTCCTTCATACATGAATTATATATCTTCCTGATCTCTGCTTTTTGGATTCTCTGATTTCCATTAAATTGCATTTGAAATATGACTTTCTATATAAAATATTTTCCTGATCCTCGCATTCACTCATTGTTGCTTGTCCTTTGTTCTCAAAAACAACCATGACATCAGGGAAGTGGTACTGTAACATGCAAATGAATTAGAGGGCCATGCAAAGCTACTAGTCACATTTTCTCATCCAGAGCCACCTGGGTCCAATGGCAAGGTACAGATCAGGATGACTGGAGGTGCTCCCCGGATGCAGTGGGAGACTTTGGCCTTTTGAAGATAAAGGCTTTAATAGATCTCAGTTTGACTGAGGCAATCTTCTACTCACTAATATAATCCATCCTAAAACTATCTTGTCATTCACTCAATGAGTATTTATTAAGTACTTATTATGTACCAGACACCTGGGGATACAAATACAAACTCAAAAGAAAGTTACTGCACATAAGAAGATGACATTCTAATAAGGACATTTCCCAGAAGGGAGCTGAGAATGAGAGAGAGAGAGGGACAGAGACAGAGACAGAGGTACATGGGATTTGGGAAATAGGACCCTTCCTACAATGTTATACTTTCTCAGTTTGATGGATGTTGTAGTAGTCAACCTTGTAGTTTTAATTACATTCTGGCATATAGAGCAGATCAATCTCTTTTGGAGTTGATGTTATTTGCAAAGCTTGAACAAATTGCTTAGAAGTACATTCTAATGCACGAGTGAGTTTTTAATGTAATCTCTATATTAATGTTCCCATTTCCCTGAACATGTCCAACATTCTTTGTTCTGGGCATTAAGGGTACCATAGTACTTAAAAAATGTTTACTCTAAACCTTGATATTTTGTTTTGCCTTCAGCGGACAGCACATTTGACAGTGGCCAAGGCTCCACTGTGTACTCCGACTCCCAGAGTAGCCAGCAGAGTGTGATTTACTCCTCCCTGCCCGATGCCATCCCTCCCACTATTCAGCGTGTCTATAGCCCACCTGTCAGTGATGGTCAAGTTGGGACACAGAGCCACCCATCTCTGGGGCCCTACCAGCAGCCTACACCGGTAAGTTTTTAGTCTCAGTCCTCATTGGTCATGTTTATAAAGAATCAAGAATGTTGTTGTAATAATGCCCAGGCTATCTGACTGTTGGAATGATGTAGTGGAAATCCCAATAGTAGTAGAGACCCAAATAATTTTTTTTTTTTTGACTGAGGCAATTGGAGTTAAGTCACTTGCCCAGGGTCACACAGCCAGGAAAGTGTTAGGTATCTGAGAAGGTCCTCCCTGACTTCAGGGCTGGTGTTCTATCCACTACAGCAACTAGCTGTCTCCCCCCCCAATACTTTTTTTTTAATAGCTTTTTATTTACAAGATATATGCATGGGCAATTTTTCAGCATTGACAATTGCAAAACCTTTTGTTCCAATATTTCCCCTCCTTTCCCCCATCCCCTTCCCTAGATGGCAGGTAGACTAATACATGTTAAATATGTTAAAATATAAGTTAAATAAAATATATGTATACATATCCATACAGTTATTTTGCTGTCCAAAAAGAATCGGACTTTGAAATAGTGTACAATTAGCCTGTGAAGGAAATAAAAAATGCAGGCAGACAAAAATAGAGGGATTGGGAATTCTATGTAGTGGTTCATAGTCATCTCCCAGAGTTCTTTCACTGGGTGTAGCTGGTTCAGTTCATTATTGCTCTATTGGAACTGATTTGGTTCATCTCATTGTTGAAGAGGGCCATGTCCATCAGAATTGATCATCATATAGTATTGTTGTTGAAGTATATGATGATCTCCTGGTCCCTGCTCATTTCATTCAGCATCAGTTCATGTAAGTCTCTCCAGGCTTTTCTGAAATCATCCTGCTGGTCATTTCTTATAGAACAATAATATTCCATAATATTCATATACCACAATTTATTCAACCATTCTCCAACTGATGGGCACCCACTCAGTTTCCAGTTTCTGGCCACTACAAAGAGACCTGCCACAAACATTTTGGCACATACAGGTCCCTTTCCCTTCTTTAAGATCTCTTTGGGATATAAGTCCAGTAGTAACACTGCTGGATCAAAGGGTATGCACAGTTTGATAACTTTTTGAGCACAGTTCCAAATCACTCTCCAGAATGGCTGGATGTGTTCACAATTCCACCAACAATGTATCAGTGTCCCAGTTTTCCCACATCCCCTCCAACATTCTGCATTATCTTTCCCTGTCATTCTAGCCACTCTGACAGGTGTTTAGTAGTATCTCAGAGTTGTCTTAATTTGCGTTTCTCTGATCAATAATGACTTGGAGCATCTTTTCATATGGCTAGAAATAATTTCAATTTCTTTGTCTGAGAATTGTCTGTTCATATCCTTTGACCATTTGTCAATTGGAGAATGACTTGATTTCTTATAAATTGGAGTCAGTTCTCCATATATTTTGGAAATGAGGCCTTTATCAGAACCTTTGACTGTAAAAATGTTTTCCCAGTTTATTGCTTCCCTTCTAATCTTGTCTGCATTAGTTTTGTTTGTAAAAAACTTTTCAATTTGATATAATCAAAATTTTCTATTTTGTGATCAATAATGCTCTCTAGTTACCCCCAATACTTTTTAAGAAACCCCTAGGCCATGCAATTTTGGGAATGCTGTTCATCTTAGGAATATAGCTATTGGAAGTGATATAGCACAATCTTGAAGAATGTATCTGTGAATAAAGGGAATTGGACCTGATATCCTTATTCTACTAAGCTATCCAAAATTGTATGTTCTGTCACCCAAGAGTCTAGACTGCTATCTTGTAGCTCAAACAATGAGTACTTTTCAGTTTCATGAAAGAAGAAATGGGTTCGTTGTTAGTCCTCTTTACCCACCAATCATGTGAACCGCAATCCCATAGTATCATTTATTCTGTTCTGTTCTTCGTTCTATACTCCCCAACTCTACCTCTTAATTGTTTTCCCCATAAATTTACCTTAAAGATTTTCTCCTTGTTCTTGGGAGACTTCCTTCCTTGGAATTTAGCCTGCTTTAATTGGTGTTACAATTATAATAAAATTTTGTCCCTCGACTTAGAAATTATTTGAGCTTCCAGATTCTCTTGAGACACTCAGGACATTGGTCCAGAACTTCAGTATATTTTAGGAATCCCCTGTATCTCCTGCAACCCAATAATCTGTTCATATGATGAACATCCTAAATTATCCTTTTAATCAATTAGTTTTTTCTCTAATTGCAGGAAGTGGGGGATCAAATACCATTGAATAAGCCAAAAATTACTTCTGCTTGGCTTTGGAACCCATTAGGCAACTAAGTCTGACTTTGACTAATTAGGTTGAAGTTTCACAGTATGTGCCATCTGACTTCCCAGATTTGGCCAGAGACCAAATACCAGGGAGAATATCAACCTGGGATTAAAAATTTGTCATAGGATAATCCTCAAAGTGAATTATTCATACATATGTCACTGAGAGTTAGCTTATTTTCCTTCCTGTCCCCAACTTCTCATTCTTCTTCACTCATCATTCATATTAAGTAGCTTAGATATTTATCTTTTAAATTTGTATTTACATATTTAAATCTTGCCATTAAAACATAGACCAACCAGCTATTCTTTGCATTTATCTATTTTCATTAAAATTGGGTTTAAATTTACACACACACACACACTTTCTCTCTCTCTCTCTCTCTCTCTCTCTCTCTCTCTCTCTCTCTCTCTCGTTTTGTGGCATATTTGGAAACTCCCCCAGGATGCAGCAGATGGTCTCAACATGCCTTATAATTCCACTCAACCACCATTAACTCACTAAGTCTTTGAGGAAAATTCAAGTTCCATTAGTGGACACATGGTCACTTCTTTCTTCCTATTTTTTTGGTCATGCTTTTTCTTTTGTTAACTCAGTGGCTCTGCTGTTAGGGATATATTCCTGCTGGGAAGGGAAGATAGGGAATAAGTCTGGGATACAAATGAGAAGACAGTCTTCTACCATATCTTCAAAATTCAGAAGAACATGTTCTCTAAACTAGATGAAATAGTATAATTTGTATAATAATAAATATCATATAATTATATATAATTAATTGTATAATTGTATAAGTCTCAAGGAAAGATCACCACATTCTTACTGGTCAAGATCTTTCTGATAGTGTCTATGTATGTATATGTGTGTGTGTGTATCTTATTTCAGGATTCCTTAACTTTTTTCCACTAACTCTTTATGCTAAAAATTTTTTATATGACCCTGGCATATGTGTAAATAAAATCAGTATACAAATCAAGCATTTACTTATAATAAACCATAATCACATCCCCACCATTAAGTTATAAGACCTCATATGGAATGGCAAACCACAGTTTTAAGAAGCTGTCCCTTATTTAAAAATAAATAACCTCCTTTCTGTGAAGAGTGGAATTTTCTGTCAGTGAGATGTGTCCATTCATGAAAATAATACTATATTAAGAGGTTTCAGCCTATCTGTTATGTCCTGTGTGACTGTTTATGCATAATGCTAGCTTTGATTAAAAGTTAGGAGTAGGGATATAGAACTGTTATTTACAATATAGATACAAGGTGGTATTGTTGGCTTATATATTATTCAATTTAACCAAATTTTAATATGTCTTCTATATATAAATCACTGTACTTGGTACTGAGAATACTAGGGAAACAAATAGTCTTCCTTGGGAAAGAATTTTTTGCGTTTTTTCTTTCTTTTTTCTTTTTTTTTTTTTTTTTTTTTTTGGAAGTAGAATTCCTAGTATTATTTTCCTTTTTGTCATTTCCTTTTTCCGGTCTTCCATTCTGGATATATTTAAATAGCCTGATTTACAGCAAGGTCTATTAAATCTGTAAGTTGTCCTAAATTAAAATTGGATGGGTTGTGCTTTCTCTTCAGCCTGGACTTACTGTGGGCCCTGTTTCATCCACTGTACTCCCTCCAAGACCACAGCAACATTACCCAGAACCAGCAATGACTTTCTCAGTGCAACCAACAACAGTTGCTTCAGGGCATATGGGGCCAGCACCATCTATGTTACCTACTCAGCCAGTAAGTCCATGAAATTTCTTCCTTTCCTTTTTTTTTTTTTTCCCTGAAGTAATTGAGCTTAAGTGACTTGCCAAGGGTCACACAGCTAGGAAATATGAGACCGGATTTGAACTCGGGTCCTCCTGACTCTAGGGCCAGCACTATATACACTATGCTATCTAGTTGCCCCAAGTCTATGAAATTTCTTTATCTTCCTAATCCAGTCTTGGATGAGAATAAGGGTAAGAGAGCTTATATTAATACCTTTTGTTTCTGCCTTACAATCATTTCCTGATATGGCATCTCCCTCTCCAAAATTGAATAGAAAATAAAATTAGACTAAAATAACTGATAAGTGCTTCCATTTTATATCTAATGTTCTGCCCTTATAATTAGTTTGTCCACTGAGAGGAGTAAGGTTTTTTTAATTATTATTTTTCCATGAGCAGGATTAATTATTGCCATTTTCTGTAGTTGCACTTTTTTTCTTTTAGAGCTCTTTTTATTGTCAGTTGTTGTAGTTGAGGTACCTTTAGTTCGTACTGTTTGTGTTTATTTTCTCCACTGTTCTGTCCTAGACTTTCTTTCATCTCTCCCTCTGTAATATTTTTATGAGTGACCTCATTAGTTCGTATGGGTTCAGTTATTACCTCTATCAAAAATGATTCCCAGATTTATTTATCCATCCTTAACCTCTCTCCCAAACTCCAGTTTTGTATTCTTAACTCTCTTAGATATTTTGAACTGAATAGTCTGTAGGCATCTCAAACTCAACTTGTCCAAAACAGACCTCATTATCTTCCCTACAAAACCCCTTTCTTTGTAATGCTTCTATTACTGTCACCCAGGCTCACAATCTTGGTGTCAAGGTGGTGTTTTTGTTGGTTGTTAGTTTTGCAAATTGTCTCTCCATTAGCATTTGAATCAGTCCTCAATAAATGCTTATTGATTGAATATTTCGGGCTTCATGAATTTGTAAAATCTCCCCTTGTTTCCTTGAATTCCTCATTCATTCATTCTGCTAGATTCTAGAGACAAAAGTGAAACATTCCATTAAAAGGATGAAGTAAAAATAAAGCATATTATAAGCACAAACTAATTTTACTAGTCCAGGTCACTAAGACCTTGCAAGATGAAGAAAGCATTTGTGGAGGAGGCGATCACAGTTTTTAAAGGTGAAAGAGACCTGTATGATTATATCTCATTATGTACTGCATTTTGTTTAGCCATTCCTCAGATGATGAATATTCCACTTGGTTTTTAGTTCTTTGTTCATGAAAAGTTCTCCTGTATTTCAGTCAGTATCTATTTGGCCTTTTATTTCTCTTTTTGACCTTCTTATTATATGTGCTCAGAAGTGGTTTTGCTAGGGCAGAATGTGAACAGTTTAGTCAGTTTTCTTATCTAGTGGCACACACTTTTAGTTTAATCACGTTTCTTACCTAATGGCATACATTTTCTGTTGTGATAGTCCTTTTATTGTTGAGTTTTACTCATGATAGATTTTTCTCGATTTATATTTTTTCTTTTTTCTTTTTTTATAGCTTTTTATTTACAAGTTATATGCATGGGTAATTTTACAGCATTGACAATTGCCAAACCTTTTGTTCCAATTTTTCTCCTCCTTCCCCCATCCCCTCCCCCAGATTGACCAATACATGTTAAATATGTTAAAGTGATTTGTTTAAGAATAATTTGACAGCTGAGTAGAGTATGAACTGGAAGGAGTCAAGATTTGAGGGAGATAAGACAAGCCAAGAGACTATTGCAGTCATGCAGGTATGAATTAATGAGAACTTATACCAAGGTATGTGCCTTTAGAGAAAAGGAAATATTTATGAGATGTGAAAAAGGAAGAATTCATCAATTTTGGCAACAAATTGAATATTGGGGAAAGGAGTAAGAACCTGTAGAATTGAGAATGACATCAAGTTTGCAAGTTTGGATGACTGAAAAGGTAGTGGTACACTTGATAACTGGGAATTTGAAAAGAGGAAAGGGTTTTGGGGGGGGGGGGGGAAATGAGTTCATGTTTGAACAGATTGCATTTAAGATTTCTCTCAGACTTCCAGTTAGAGAATGAATTTGTAGGTTAGGAAAGAGAGGTTAGGACTGGATCAGTAGTATGCTAAGAATCTTTAGTACAGAGATAATTGAATCCATGGGAGCTGAGTAGTTCGCCAAATGATAGAGTAGAGAAGGAGAAGGGAAGATAGAGTTGTGGAGGGATATCTACCATTATTAGCAAGTATGATGTGAATGAAGATCCAGGAAAGGAGACCTAAATGGAGCAGTGATACAGTAGGAGGAGAACCGGAAGGCAGCACCATCATAAAAATCTAGAAAGACAGTATCAGGGATGATTGATGGAGTCAATGGATATTTAAAAAGTGCAAGAAGGACAAAGATTGGAAAAAAGGATTAGATAAAGCAATTATTTCCTGAACTTTGGAGAAATTTGTTTCAGTTGAATGGCAAGGCCAGAATTCAGATTTTAGAGAGTTAATGAGAATGAGAAGAAAGCACAACTTGCAGCTCACCTTCTCAAAGAATTTAATCACAAAAGGAAGAAAGGATAAATAAATGAGAGGTTTTTTTGAGAGGGGGTTGCCACTAAGTTGTGTTTTCAGGTAGCCAAGAAGTAAGCATATAAGTGATTTAGTGATGATTATTGAGGGTACAGTCTGCTGGAGGGAATGGAATGGGGTGGGATCACTTGTGCATGTGGAGGAGATAGCTGTCGCAAAGAGAGACCTCTTCATGTAAGATAGGTGAAGGCATAAACAGTGACAGAAGGTATCTAAACAATGTGAGATTTGGAGGAGAGAAGAAAAAGAAACTCTTGGCAGATGGCCTTAATTAATTCCAGGTTTGCAGGGAAACAGACATTTATTAAGCAGTTATTACGTGCCAGGCACTATAATAATCACTTTACAAATATTGTCTTATTTGATCCTCGCAACAAGGTAGCTATCATTATCCCCATTCCACTGTTGAGGAAACGGAGACATATAAAAAGCCAGGAGACTTGCCAAGGGTCGCTCAGATATTAAGTGTCTTGGAGTCAGATTTGAACTTGAGGCTTCTTGATTTCAGCCCCAGCACTTTGTTGACTACACTATTCACCCATCTAATAAAACATGAGTTAACTTTCTCAGTCGAAAGTGAAGGGGGAGGTAGGGAGTTTTTTAAAAGGAATGAAAAGATTTGGAAGAGCTGCTGTGGTTAATGGGATAGTAAGTTAATTGAGGAGATATAAAAGGATTGGCTAGATACTGTGAGGACTCAGCTGAGATTATATAACATAAATTTAAAGTGGAAACAGCAGAATTTTATGACTGCTGGACGTGAAGTACAATACAACAAGAGTAGAAAGCTAGGTTAAATCCAGGTTTCAAAGGACTTTAAAAACTAAAAAGAGGAGTATTTGATTCCAGAAGTAACAGGGAGCCTCTGGAGTAGGGGAATAACATGATCAGATCTGCATTTTAAGCAGAATCATTTCTGCAGCAGAAATAGTGATAAAAGCTGACATTTCTTTGCAAAACCATTTACAAACATATTTAATGCTTACATACTTTAGCCATGTGGAGAACTTGGAGGCAGTTTGAAAAAAAACAATCTTTGCATAGCCTTGTTTGTGAGCAAAGACCTTGGGCTTTTGTACACAGGTCACTGTGGTTCTCTTCCTTCTGTTGGAAAGGTTATGGTTTTTTGAATTAAACTGGGACACTTTCCAAGTGCAGACATCTGAAATGGCCTCCCAGGCCTTCTGCTAAAGCATCACAAAAGCACTGTTGTGAGAAAATATGGTTTGTCCTGTTCTGGAATCTGTTCCTTGTGAGCACTCAGTTCTTTTATTACCCTACTATTTCTCCTCCATCGACACAGCTGTTGTTTAACTATTTGCCTCACTGAGTATCACCTATCTTGTCATGAAGTTTAATTTCTTAGAACATAGTCAAGACTCTATATCTGTTCTTCTCTTCACTCCATACCCCTTTCAAAACAAAAAGTCTTTAATAAAACAAGCAAAAAATAAAAAGCTTTCTTCTCAGAATACTCATAGAGCCCAAAGTTCAGATTTGAAAAATGACTTGCCAAGTCATGTCCTCATGTGCTGACCGGTGCTGTGCTCCTCTAATATTCTTCTGAGCTTGGCTTATGCAAGGGAATGCCTAACTCAGAAACAGACTACCTTCAGAGAACCCAGGTCTGCAGCTTTCATATATGACAACTGAAGAGGAAAATGAACCTTCTCAACCCTTTGTCATTATTTGGTGCCTCCTAAATCATTGCTTTAGAGCCAGAAGCTCATCCATTTCTATCCCTTTATTTTCTAGATGAGAAACAGAAGGTCAGGGAATTGAATTAATCTGCCCCAAGTCACACAGCTAATTAAAGTACTTAAACTGAGATTTGAACTTGGATCCTCCAAACCCCACTCCCCTTTGCCTTTCTCATATGCCCATTTCCTAGTTTCTTGAAGTTCTCACATTGCCTAGGATTCATCCATCCACCCTACTTCAACTCACCACCAGGATAATTATACCTTAGAAATCACCATCATTCAAATACCATAACTCCTTTTTCTGAATAGTATTCTTACCATAAACCTTTCCACAACTATTCATCACCTTCATTATGACTCATTCCCTAGCACTTGCTTCTCTTTATTATCGCTATTCTGGCCTGACTTTCCCAACCTTGACTATTTTATGGTCAGCTTGACTTTTCACTGTTCTTACCCTCCTAATCTTAACTACTGTTTGCTTCTTGTATTCCTACTTTGGAGCCACTGGAGGTTGCTGGAGCAGGACATCAAGGCATTCCTACTGCATCAATAAGCATTTATAAACGTCAACAAATATTTAATAGTCGCTTACTATGTGTCAGGTACTATATAGAGGTTCAGGAGATACAAAGAAAGTATAGTAACTCATGGAAGCTTCATTTAATGGGCCCACTAAAAATCTATGCTTATTTCAACTCAGGGCTCTGTTCCACGTGATCATTCTTTTAAGCATTCCTTATTTCCACTCTCTTTTGCTGTGATTTAACTCTTCTTCCTGCCCCTTCCTCCTCAACCATTCTCTGGTGAAACTGCTTCCTTGCTAAACATAACTCTCTCCCTGTGCCTTCTATTCCATCTCTATCAGTCTTTGAACCTATTTTATTGCCTCTCTCTTGAATCTTCTATTTTCCCCTCTTTATTGGGTCTTTACCATTAAACTGCAAATATGCTCAGATCTCCTGTATCATAAAAAGAAAATTCAATTTACCTTTCCATCTTCAAGCTTTTATATCATCTTTCAATTTCCTCTGTGCTGTCAAACTATTAGAAAGAATACTCTACCTTTCCTGTCATTTATTTCTTCATCATCCACTCGTTCTTCTTTCCCTGGAAATCCATACTCAGTGTCCATGATTATATTCCAAGAGCTTCCTCCTAAACCTTTGATGGCCTCCATATCATCCAATCCAATGATACTTTCCCCCCATATTTTCCCATCTTTATTTGACTTGGCCTTTATGGCATTAGAAATTGTTGAGTAAATCATCTTCTGTGATATTTCCCCCACCTTAGCTTCCATGACACTATCCTCTTACCTCTCTGTAACCCATCTCATTTTTATTCCTGCTTTAATCTCTCTGTCCCTTAAACATATATATTTCCCAGCATCTTCTGCTAGTCCCTTTGCATTTCTATTCCTCTCTTCTCTTCCATCTCCTACATTTGACTTTAATAATAACCTTTATGCAAGTGATTTCTAATGCTATATCTTTACCCTCTTCTCAAAGTTATGGGCCTGTGTTCTTCCAACAGCCTTGGATGTCCTACCAACACTTAAAACTAAACATTTCCAAAAACTAAACTCATTCCTTCCATTCAAACTTAATCTCTCTTCCCCAGCTACTAGTGATTTGTGGCACCACTAATCCATTATTTCAGACACATAACTCCATTAAATCATCCCTTTTAGCACCTGTATATTCAGTTAGTTGAAAAATTGTTTAGTTCTATTTCAATCTATTAAAAATCATTCTTTTAAAATTTTGAGTTCCAAATTTTCTTCTTCCCTCCTCTCTCCCTAACCCATTCCCATTTTCCTTTTCATATTAAAAGCTCTTCTTTGTGTGCCTTTTTTATATGAGAAATTTTCCCATTCTACCTCTTCCCCATTCTCATCTCTTCAATTTTTTTTAGAGATCATTCCCTTTTAATCAACTCACATATATATCCTCTACTTATACTAATTCTAAATTCCTGCCCTAATAATGACAGAGTTCTTAGGAGTTACAAGTATCATCTTCCCATATAGTAATGTAAAGCAGTTTAATTTTATTGAGTCCCTTTTTCATGTTTATCTTTTTATCTTTCTCTTGAATCTTCTTATCAAAATTGCTATTCATCTTTGTCTTTTCATCAGGAATTTTTGGAATTTCTCTAATTCGTTAAATATCCATCTTTTATCCCTGAAGTATCACATTATTTCACTGGTTAGGTTATATTTGGCTGTAATCCTTCCCTTGCTTTCCAGAATATCATATTCCAAGCTCTCTGATCCTTTAATGTTGGAAGCTGCTAAATCTTATATGAACCTCACAGTGACTCCACTATTTTTAAATTGTGTATTTAAGTATTTTCTCTGACTTGAAAGCTCTGAAATTTGGCTATAATATTCCTTGGACTTTTCAATCTGGTACTCTTTCAGGAAGTTATTAGAAGATTCTTTCCATATCTATTTTATCCACTATAGCTAACATTGGGGCACTTGATATTTTCTTGAAAGATGATTTCTAAATTCTTTCTTTGATCATGGCTTTCAAGTAGCCATTCTTAATTTAGCTCTCTTGGGTCTGTTTTCCAGATTGCCTGATTTTCTGATGAAATATTAAACATTTTCTTCTTTTTTCATTATTTTTATTTTGTTTTCTTGTTTAATGTTGTCTCATGGAGTCATTACTTTTCACTTGTCCAATTCTAATTTTTTTTTTTTTTTTGCTTAGGCAATTGGGGTTAAGTGACTTGCCCAGGGTCACATAGTTAGGAAGTGTTGAGTTTCTGAGGCTAGATTTGAACTCAAGTCCTCCTGACTTCAGAGCTGGTGTTCTATACACTGCACCACCTAGCTGCCCCGCCAGTTTTTTTTTTTTAATTTTTAAGAAATTATTTTTGCAGTTTAATTTTTAAGAAATTATTTTCTTTCTTTATTGAGATTTTATATCTCTTTTCCCACTTGGCCAGTTTTACTTTTTAAAGAGTTCTTTTCTTCAGTGAATTTTTGTTCCTTTTTTCATTTGACATGTTCTGCTTTTTTTGGTAGCTATTTTCACATTTTTTCTTCTTCTGAGTTTATGTCTTAGCCTTTTCTGTAACCATAGTAGCTTTTTATGGTCAAGTTTTTGGGTGTTGTTGTTGTTGTTGTTATTTTTGTTGTTATTTGCTTATTTTTTTCAGCCTATGTCTAGACTTGGAACTTTATGTTAAAGTTGGACTCTGCTCACTTGGGGAGCAGAGACACTGTCTCAATGCTTCAGGTTTTTTGATGATTTTTGTTTTCAGAGTTAGTTCTGAGAGTCTGCAGGTTTGGGGTACTTCCAAGATGGTGTGATCCTTTTATTCTCCAAGTCTACACTCTTGCCTTACTCAGGAAGGGCTCCTGATCACCTGCAACCACAAGTCTTGGCCTTCCTCTCTGCCTTAGTACTGTGTTACCTTTTGACCAATCATTGTCACTTTTCTCCAAAAATGTGACCCAGAACTAATTGTATATGGGCGAAAGAGTTGCCATTTGGCACCAGCTGTACCCAGTGCCAATAAAGAGTGACCTGTGGTCTCTTTCTAACTAGGTGTCCTACCTGTCTCTGTCTCTGAACTGAAAGCTCCCATGGCTACTGTTGCTCCAACCATTTCTGCAGCATGTGTGTGCTCCAAAGAGACTTTCATTAGATCTCCACTCCAATGTTACAGACTTCTGCTGGCCTTTTAAGTTTTCTTAGGCCAAAAAAATATTTTACCTTGACATTGTTGCCTGCCACTCCAAAATTTGATTAGAGACATTATTTTAAAGTTATTTGGGAGAGAATGTTTCTAGAGTTCAGCCTTTTTTTTAGTTTTTCTTTCAATAATATCCAGCTCTTTCTCTCAGTTCTCACTGTGGTGACATTGTTCTGTCTTTGCTCCTCTTGTTTAGTTTCTAGATTCTTACAATACCCTCCTAATTCACTTTCCTGCCTAATCTGTCACCTTTCCATGTCATTCTCTTAATTTCTGAATGATGTAACATCCCATTATTTTACTTCTCTACTCAGAAATCCCTAATGCCTCCTTATTGCCTACTATATAAAATATAAACACCTTAATCTAGTATTCAAGGCCCTTCACATTCTCATTTCCAACTCACCTATCCAGCTTAGTTATCTCACCTAGATGTATTCTGCATTCAATCAAACTAAGCTTTCTTGTCTTGTCTTGCCATTTTCTGTTTTCGTGCTTTGTTCTTACTCTCTTCTGTGCCTGGAATGATTCCATACTTTTCTACTGTTTTCCTTCAAACCGATACAGATGTCATCTCCCCAATTATAAGCATTTTTTCCCCTCAGATTTCTCATAGTACTTTGCAAAGATCACTGTACTTCCTTTTATCAATTTTTTTTTTAATTTGGCCCTTACTCCTACCCAATTAGATTGTAATCTCTGAGAACAAAGCCTGTGTCTTATTTATCTTTGCATACCCAATGTCTTACATTATGCTGTGTACACATTAGGTATGTTATGTACTTTAAGTGGAGTTGTAAATTATTTGAAACATTGCTCATTCCACTCAGGAAACTATCCTGGGCCTTAGGAAGGTATCTTATTAATACAGACCCCATGAAAGTAGCTGAGAATTTCAGGAAAGCTGGAGTTTGGCTTGAGATCTTCACATGGGGAACTGATTCATAGGTTTATAGTTTGGGAGAAAAAATCTAGAAGAGATTCAAGAGATGCAATGATTTTGCATTCTCATTTTAGACATGAGGAAATGAAAACTTGGTGAACTTGAGACATATCAAAGTTGACATTAAGCTTGTGAAAGAGACAGTAGAGAGAACCTGTTCTTCTGCCTCCCAAACCATCAGGGTCTTTCTCACCACTTTTCAGTAAATTTTTCAGCTGCTTCTCACATAAGCAAAAATATCTACAAACATAGTAGTCTAAATTGTCAGTCCCTTAACCAAGCATTTATTAAATGCTTGCTACTAAACTAAAGACTACTTTCCTATCCCTGGAAGGTACTTAGATGCCTTAGGAAGAACTGTTCATTTCTGATATCCTATTTGTCACAAAGGAACAAGAAAGCTCTGTAGTGATTCTGAGTGTGCCCATGAAGATGTAGAAGGAAGAGGAAAGATGATTGGCTTGATCATATCCTCAACTGGACTATCCAAATAATGATATTTCTTAAGTGACTACTGTGCCTAGAACACTTTTGCACACTAGTCAGGGGGGAGCAGAGAGTTTCAAAAAGGTACCGCTTGCGCTTATGGATGGCATATGAACATGGAAGCAGAGACCACCAACCTCACGGCCATCAGAGAACTAGAGATTGCTGTCATTGGGAGAGGTGTTGCTTCACAGAGTGAAATATTTCTATCAAAATAACAATAATTACATATATATGAATATATGATACATTATAATATATGACTTATATGGCATATTACATATGTCTTGTATAATATGTAAGAAAAATTTTCTATTTAAAAAATATAGCCAATAGAGTACATTTGTGTGACAGTTGAATGATGAATGGTGTTGGGTTTATCACAGCCTCCACCCCTGGCTCAGCCAGCTGCAATACAGCAAGTTCTTGCCAGTCAGCCTGTGTGCCCACATCAGCCAGCACCTCATCACTTGTCTCAGTACCCAACCCCACCTTCCCAGGTGGCTGCTGCCAGTCAGCTGCAGCCCGTGCAGATGCCACAGGTGCCGCTACAGCCGCTTTCTCAAGTGCCACCTGCCCAGGTAAACTGTGACCTTCTAACCTGGGTGGGTGGAAGAGGGAGAAGGGGAAAGGAGGGACAGAAGTGAATGAGTTGCTCTTTGAGGTGCGCCTGTATACCCAAAAAGAGAGAACCAGCCTTGTTGAGTGAATGTAATTGGAAATTCAGTTCACAATACTAATTTTGCATGCTAACTTTTGAGTGGTGATACTGATGATAATAATAGTAAGAGTAAGAGCTAATATCCACATAGCACTTTCAGAACCACAAAGCATTTTCTCATTTGATCCTCACTATAGCTTTGTGAGATAGGTGTTGTCATCATACTCATTTTACAGATAAGTAAACCAAGATTCAGAGAAATTTACATAATTTATTCCATCATCAGAGAGCAAGTACATTTTCTAAATGTGATTAAATATTGGGTCTCTCGAGTTTCAAATTAAAGTTTCCATACCCCCTTACATTGGACGTACCCCAAAGCTTAATAAAAATAGCCTATGGCCTTATATTTTTCCTAATACTGCAACCTAAATCAATTTTGTATCTATCAGTTTTTGTAATTTTTATCTTGATGCTACCTCTGCTTTTACAACAGCACACCCACTTCCTACTTTTTCTTTTCCCAAAGTTATAAGTACAAGTAGATAGGGAGTATTTTTTCTTAAGCCTGATCTTCCTTTCTGCCTCATTTCCATTCCTGTCCCCTTTGTTCATCCATCAAAGGCGTCTTTTGCTGTGCTTTTAAATGAGCCTGATATGGATTTGATTCCTTCCCCCCAATCACAGGCTACCTGGGCACGTAAGATGCCTTTCTGGCTCTGGTTCTTATGATTCTCTAGGTGCCTAAGAAGCAGGTACTAGTGATCGAGTTTCTGGAAACAGGAGAGCTCATTACTAGATTTTCTGTTGTAAAGCAGAAAGTGAGAGACCACTAGTGGGACACTGTGTACCAGCTCATTTCACGTCCTGTTGGAGATTGGTTCTCTCCTGAGGTACACATAGGCTTCTTTACCTGAGAGTGCAGTGTCATTCCATACACAAAGAAAATGAATTTTGTTACGTAAGAAGAGATTTGCTTTTATAATTCAGATGTGAAGGACATAGAGGACAACCTATGAAACAGAGCAAAGTCATACTGGATACAGTAGAGACTGTGTGGCATTTGCTCACATCCATTATTTAGAATACAGAAATCTCAGGCCTTCAAATGTAAAATATAAAACTTAGTATAATTCCTAGTGGCATAAAGGGATCATGGCTCATTATTTCAATGGCACTAACAAGGTAATGCATCTAGTAGGTTGAAAAGCTCTCAGAAGAATTAGAAGTAAATATCCAGTTTCCTCTGTAAGAAAAGAAATTGTGTATAAGTTTTAGATAAACTATGTAACAGTTTTCTAATTAGTAGCTATGTAGCAGTAGATAGAGTTAGGCTTGGCGTTAGTTCCCATCTGGTCTCAGATATTTACTAGAAAAAAGTAAATATCCAGCTTCCTTTTTAAGAAAAGAAATTGTATACAAGTTTTAAATAACAATGTAACAGTTTCTAATTAGTAGCTATATAGCAGTGAATAGAGTTAGTTAGGCTTGGATTAGTTCCAATCTAGTCTCAGATATTTACTAGCTGTATGAATCTGGGCAGTTCATTTAACCCTATTTTCCTCAGGACCCTCATTTGTAAAAACTGGAGAAAGAAATAGCAACCACTCCAATATCTTTGTCAAGAAGACCCCAATTGAATAACCCCACACAATTTAATTTAAATTAGTGAACAATAAGCACACTTTTTAACTCAGTATTTGCTATTTGGCAGTAGTTTTTTTAAAATATCCATTGTGATGAAAACTATTTTTTCTGATTAATCACTGGGCATCTTGTCCATCAACTTTGAGATTGTGATCCACCAGTTTTCTTCTAGTAGTATGGAGGCACACTTCAATTTCCTGAGATTTATACACATAAATTAGAAAATTAGCTCATCTAATTTCATCTGGCATATTCCTTATTCTTCTATTCAAATTTACATGTTTAGTGGAACCACTTTCCCTTGATATTTGTTTTCTCTACTGTATTATACAGTGCTCCCTCTCCCTTGCCATTAGAAAATAAGGTAATGCATCTAGTATATAGATAGCTTTCATTAGAAGAATTTATAATAAAACATGAAGAAAAAATTCTGTCACAAAGCAGCTATTTTATCATTGAGTTATTTGGATTGTGACCAACTCCTGTGATCCATTTGGGGTTTACTTGGCAAAGATAACAGGAGTGGATTGCTATGTCCCTCTGCAGCTCATTTACAAATGAGGAAACTGAGTGAAAGAGGTTAAATGACTTGCCCAGGCTCACACTTGCCTGTGTGGCAAGTAAGTGTACTTACTACTACAAATGAGGAAACTGAGTGAAAGAGGTTAAATGACTTGCCCAGGCTCACTACTTACTAAGTGCCTTAGGCCAGATTTTAATTTGCTAAAGTGAATCGTCCAGACTCCAGGCCCTATACTCTATCCACTGTGACCCCTAGCTGCCCTAAAAAGCTTCTAGTGGGCACCCATAAGCACTGTGCTAGCTGCTTTTGATATAAATACAAAAATAAAGTAATGTGTGCTCTCTTTGGGGAGATAAATAAATTACACAGGATATATGTAAAATAAATACAGAATCCTCAGTACAGAAAGGCAAGAATTAACTGGAGAGTTAATTGAGGAACTGGCATTTCAGCTGATCTTTGATCAATAAGAAGACTTGGAAGGTTTACAAATTGCTGAGGAGAAAGGACTCGCTTAAAAAAAAATTCAAACAGACACTATTTGTTTACTGTAAGGTTACTGTCATTCTTTTAATAGTTTATCTTAAGTCCTAAACATGAGCTTTGCTTTTCAAAAAGATAAATGTTTCAAATCTGGCTTCAGACACTTAACACGTCCTATCTGTGTGACCCTGGGCGAGTCACTTAACCTCAATTGCCTCAGCAAAAAAACAAACAAAAAAAAAGGATAAGTGAGTTTGGTATCTGAGATACTAATTTATTTTTCAAATAATCTTTTTCTCATTTAAAAAAAATTAAATATTTGCTTTAAATGTATTTGTTCTGACCTTTACAACCATGTACAATTGTCTGTTATTCATAGACATAAATACTTTTCAAGAAAACTTTTTCTCCTAAAGAAAAAAAAAATAGAAATCATTATTATTTTTCTTAGAATAAATTCTCTAAGACTCTCAGATTCAAGTCTTCAACTTACATTGTCAGATGTCGGTTCACAGACTTATTCTTTACCTTTGTTTAAAAGGCTGAAAATCAGATTGAGACAAATTGATTTCTCTGGAGTCCTGTTATAAGATTTGTGACCTTCTGTTCACTTAAGGCATGAAAAGACTGGTCAGTTTGGGATTTTGTTTCAGTTCCCCCATTACTCATGCACCAGTGTGGGGCCAGTGTTTGCAGTGCAAACACAGCCAGTAAGGAGTGCTCAAAGAAATATTTTCACTGGAAGAAAAATCCTGTACCACCTCTATTCCCACCCCCATCCCACAAAATGTTGTTTTTTTTTTTTTTCCCCAGCTTTAGTTTGGAGGTATTAAGTAACTTAAGTATACACTGGCTATGTTGAGTTTAGAATGGGTTGTTTTCAAATAAAATCTATTTAAAGCATTAAATGTTAGCCTAAGAAACAAACTCACAATTTACATTCATGAAAATCCTTTTCTTGCTTTTGGAGGTAGTTCCTTTCTTGTCATTTCTTTCTTTGACACTATTCACCTGCAAATTAGCAGCATAAACTAAGCTGCTTCTTCTATGTTGTTATAAAAACATCTTGAGAATACTTTAATTCTATAATCAAGAACTGACATTGATCAAGATTTTCCTTTATAGCAACTGAACTTTTTTGTAAGAGCAGATTAGTAAACTTGGCACTTCTATTTGAATTACATTTATTTTAATTATTTTTCCCCTACTGCTATCATGAAACATAATCCCTGGAGTAAAATTTTTCTTCTTTTTGTATCAAGATTGTAGCCAACATCTTGGGGTAAACTTTTTTGGGTTTTTTAACTAGTTTTTGGGGTGGGTGGGCTGGGGAGGGGTTAGTGAGAGGGAGAAGAAAGCTGTTATCATCTATTTCATCCAAGTTGGAAATTTCTTCTCACAGACGTATTCATTCATTCATTCATTCATTCATGCAAGCATACATTTTAGCCTTAGTTGTTTGGCACATTGACAAATTAAATGACTTGCCCAGAATTGCATGGTATGTCAGAGGCAAAACTTCATTGAACCCAAGTCATTTAGACAGCATTCTGTTTTCTATGTGAAGATTGTAGCTTATGAAAATCCTGTAAAATTATTGAGATAAACAGATGCAAATGTATCCAATAATCAGTATAGGATAGGTGCCTTTTTTATTCTTTTATAATCTAAAGCTTTATTTCATAGCTTCATGAAGTTGACCTCAGTTCCTCAAAGGTATTGCTAGTGGAGCAAAAGTTTTGGTACATCCTACCAAGCTGAAAAGGCTTTCAATACATACCTTGTCTCATCCAAGGGACAACTTTGGCTAAATTTAGAAAGGTTGCCCACCAAGTTGGCCCCCATCTCAGGGGGATAATTTTTATCTTTTGGCTCTTGCAACTCTCAAAGAGCACACACTACGTTCTAGAGGGGTTGTGATCTGTGTTAGTGGGGTTCAGTATCCACTGATGACATTGTGGATTGTCAAAGAACCAAAGTAAGTATTAAATTTGGGAAGCTACTGAGGCTTTGTGTATAGCATCAGTGAGAACTCCTGCAATTGATCTGATGTTATATCTTTTTCAGATTCCTCAGTTTCCTGTCATTCCTCCAATCACTCCTCTGGCAGGAATTGACAACATTCCTCCAAATCTCTCTGATTTACCTGCTGCAAATGTGCCCCCTCTCCCTGCTCCTTCTCAGTATTTTTCTCCAGCTGTGATTTTGCCAAGCCTTTCCATAAACCCTGTCACCCCTCTGCCAGCTACCCCTGCCCTCCCTGTGCAGGCTGTCAAACTTCCCCACACTTCTGTGGCCCCCTTGGTCATGCCCTGCCAAACAATAGTGCCAAACATGTCTGCCACGACAATACCTTTGCTGGCCGTGGCCCCACAAGGCGTCACTGCATTGCCCATCCATCAGGCTGTTACCCAGATCCCCCCTCAACCACTGTACCAGGCTGCTTTCCAGCCCCTCATCCAAAGTGAAGTCCCCCCCTCTCCCCATCACACTCAGAACTTACAAGCGGTCTCCCAGCAGCAGCCGCCGCCGGCACCACCACCCCAGCCGCAGCTGCCTCCTCTTCCTCAGTCCCTTCAGCCAAGCATAATTCATCCTTCAGAACAGGCTATTCCAGCTTCTGGAGCTGGTAACCAGGTAATCAATTTGATGTATTCTGCTCATTTTGGCATTCAGGAGTTCATTGTTAAAAGAGTCTGGGAATCAAGAATACATCTTTGTTGTTAGTGACATTTCTCACTTATTCAGAAGCAACTCCCTCTCCTGGTCATCACTTCTGGGTGACTTGCCCACCAGAGTGGAAACCAGGGAGAGAAAAAACACAGGCAGCTCTTTTGAGGGCTCAGATATGAGAGGAAAAGTCCTTGACACTGATAATTAAAATTACATTTTTGGATTTTCCTTGCTCCACTTCAATTCCTCACTTTGGATGGTAGGGGGCTGATAGCAATCAAAGATTTTTCAAGCTTGAGCAGCTGTTACTATAATAATAAAGAGAATTGTTTTGTGTTTGACATCATGGAGTTACTGCTCTGTGTAGAGCAGTAGTGTCAGACACATAGTCTGCAGGCTACATGTGACCCATGACTTTATCAAAAGTGGCCAGAACCAGATTAAAATGTAGTTCCTATCTGATTTTAATGTGTTGATGTATAAAAGAAATAATAAAAGTATTTGTGACTTTCTAAGTCAGTATGCAGCCAGAGGAATCCTTGTGTACAATTTAATGACCCTGTGTTTATCTGAATTTGAAACCACCAATACACAGGCTCTTGTAAAAAGAACAAGCACATAGGAAGAGGTATTCTATTAATTATATGTCAGGAAATATATATATATATATTGGATTTCCTGCTTTGCATGTGTCCAAGACCTCTAAGATCTTTTCTTATTCCGAGAATCTCTGAATTCTGTAATCATTGGTAGAAATGTAAAACAGAATACTTTTCTGATTTTGTTTATTTTTTTTTTAAAGAAAAGTAATATTGGCAATACTTCAGTGAGAGCTATTATACTCTATGTCACTGAGAGGGAACAGCAATCATATCTTGTTGGAAAAGAGAAGTAAGATTCAGGACTATTCTGCTGATGAATTTCCATTCCAAGTATATAACTTGTTATGTTTTCTTGATTCTCTCAGTATGAAAGTTCTATAAACAAATCATGTCACAGTAAGTCTGTTTTAGGTTTATTCTTAGCATCACCTTCAGCTAATGAATATTTGTTGCAGAGCATTTGCAGAAAACATTTTGGATAAGTCATTTAAAAGAAGACCCAATTGTGTAATGATGTTTTTAGACCAAGTTAGATGCAAAAGACCTTAATATTTGTAAGATAAGAATTATTAGCTATGATACAACACTGTGATCATATAGTAAACTCCCAGACAATATAATTTTTGAGTGATTTAGTCTAATATCTGAAGTTAACAGAGTATCCTATCAGTTCAGAATAGTCTCTAAAAGAAAAAAATTTTAAACGTGATGGATGTATCTGTGAGTGTGTGTCTGTGAGAGAGAGAGAGAGAGAGAGAGAGAGAGAGAGAGAGAAAGAGAGAGAGAATAAATATGAGAATGCTTCAATCTATATTCCAACACAATTAGTCAATTAGTTCCTTCTTTGGGAATGGCTAGGATTTTTCATCATGAGAGAGAAGAAGAAGAAGAGAGGAGGGCAGAGGGAGAATGAAAGAAAATGTAGGTCCTGGTGTCATGTGCTCAGTTTGGTTAATACTCTTCAGCCTTCCCCAGACTCTCTAAATCGGCCCTGTTGGATTTTCTGCTGTCAATCTAGAGTACTTAGACATTGTTTTTATAGAAGACTTTGTTTATGTGGTGATAGGCATAGGTGATCAAGGCCATTGTGCTTTCATCATTATTATATCTCTGGAGAAAGCTAATGTTTCATTAGGAAGGATAATGAGTTCAATTTGATGACTCTAAGGTCTCCTCCAGCTTTAGTATCCTATGACTCTAGGTCAAAGAAATAACTCTGAATGAAATCAAAGCAGTAGATTGGAGCAGAGAACGTTGAAAGAAATTCCCAGGTCCTCATTTGCTTTCCCCTTTTACAGAGATTCTCTCTGTCAGCAAGGAATTGGATGGAACCCCATCTACTCCCATTTTGTGGTAACTTTGACCCAAGCACACTCAAGTTACTGGCTGATCTTTGTGAAGATTAATTCTGTCTTCACTCCCCCGTGTCTACATTATAATGTTACTTTCTGAAGGGGAAGGCTTTCTTGAAACACAACCCAGAAATTAAAGGTTTTTTGTCCTTATTGCCATCTGCATTAAATTTTATTTAAATAATCTTAACAGTTCCTTTTTAACAAAAAGAAAGGAAAAAAGCCCCTGAGGGGGGAAAAAACTCAAAACAAAACATATACTTTCCAAGATCAACTAATGAAAGGTGGCAAGTATTGATTACTTGATGCTTATGTGTGTATATGTGTGGGTGTGGACCTTTGTGGTGGTGGTTTTGTTATTATTTTTATTTTTTTTAATCAGTTGTGACTTAGTCACTGTGCATGGGTTGAAATAAGATAATGCATGAATTTGGGGGCGGAAAATGGAATGCTCCAGGATGGTCTCAGGATAGAATTCTGAGGATCATTCAAGGAGTTTTCCAAGACTGAACTAACTTGTATTTACTGGCATATTGAGCTCTTATCCAGTTTTTTCAAACCATTTAGAAATAGGTAAATCATATATTATCCTGACTGCCTTTGTATGTTGGAGGGGGTGTATGTATACCACCCCCCAAAGGCTACAGAATGAAATAATATTCAATAAATGAAATACTGGTTTTGATTTGTAATTGAATAAGAAAAATTTACTGACCTATTTCCATATATATATCACAATTTCCAAATGAACTCAAGCTGGATAAATTTAATTCATTGTGTTGGTGTCCTCTGTGTTTGTGTGAGATTGTTTTCCCTCATTATTCCCAAAGACTTTTAGAATTTGGTTCTTAGATCCAAATAAAGAAATATTAATATGCATTGTTGTTCATTATGCCATAGCAAATACTTATTGGACAGCCCCCTCCATATGCGGTGGATGTTGCAGCCCAGGTCCCTGTTGTACCAGTCCGGGCATCGTCAGTCCTGTCTCCACCTCTGCAGTTCCAGCCTGAAATAATTCCTCCAGTCGTTGCCACAGAGCATCTTCCTCAGATTTCTGGTACTCTGGCTACCACTACTATGTCAGTTGATCATAGTTTGCCTGTTCAGACAGCTGGCCTTCTGCCTCAGCCAAACCCACCCCATTCTTTAGGACCTTCAGCTCCCGTTTCATGTCCTACTATCCAGCTGACAGCAGAACCACCTCAAGAGGTATAGTATGTTTGTTCTAAATATCTTTTCAATTAAGCAGGTCTTTTGATTAACTTCCCTTGAGTTGTAGCTCTAAAATTTACAAAGAGAAAAGTATTTTTAAATTGACCCAAACTATTTAATTGTCAAGCTTAACCATGATGAATGTGGTCATAGTTCTTTTTAAGTAGAAGGCAGAGGTGTATGACTAACAATTTGTGACCCTAATTACTTGCTTTAGGGCATACTTTCTAGAGTAGTCAAATGGATGTAATATTCTGTCTTATTTCCTTTCTTATCTCACACATTAGTTAAGTTCACATTACAGTATATTGGCTTCAGAGTTTTTCCCTATCTTGTGCTAAGGTGGATAGAGAAAATTTCTCTTCAAGGAAATTGGAAAGATAAAACTCACTGCTAGCTTATTAATGTTCCTTTTCAGGTATGGGAAAAGAAAAGATTTGTTTTCAATTACATAATGTGTTTTGCCAGCTTTTAGAAAACCAGATTGATGCTAAGTACATGATAATAAAAAGTTTAATTCTTAGAAATCTATATCTGTTTTGTTATTAGGTCATTTCTGAGCCCTGTTTTCATGTTGCACTTTGTGTAGAATTTGCATCAGCTAAACCAGATCAAGTTATGTTTAAAGTACATCCATGTATAAAATCCTGTGAAGAATTAAAGAATCTTTTATTTACCAGCAGCTTTACAGTAACCAAAATTTGTTGATATCTTGAGCTTCCTCTTTTTCATTCCTTGTTTTGTTTCAGGAGCAAACAATCCAGGAGAAACAACCAACTCTCCTGCAGACCTGTGAAAGGTAATTTTGCCTAAAACTCAAAAGGAATCGAAGCTAGAAGCTAGTGACATTTCCATCTTCACCTGCATAACCTCAGATAGTTCTCCATCTTGTGACATAATGTCACAAAAAATTAAAAATGGTGAACTGTTCCTTTGTCTAGAATGGCTAAATGTTCATTATCTCTCTCTGAATGGGAAGAAAAAGTGTTTGTGTCTGTATATACATGTATACATATTTATGTACACAAAACATACATACACATGCATGCACACGTACACAAATCACATGTGCATACATGTACATGTGTGTATATATTCTTCTGTATACATACACATATATTTAATTATGTTTTTTTTATTTCCATAATTTATCCTAAGAAAGATATGTAGAGGTAGAGGGGAGAAAGAAAGAGAGCTGGATAGACAAATGGAGAGATGTTCCTTTATATGGTAAGCTATATTGCCAGTTCTCGGATAAAGGTTTATAAATTTCTTTAACCTCATGTTCTTCTTTCTGTAGATTTTATTTTGGATTGCTAGTTGCTAGATTAGATTGTTACTCCTATGGGAATTTGTTTTCCCCACCTGCAAACTGAAGAGTTTGGACTAGATTCAATCTAATCTAGCAACTATTCATTAAGTGTCTCCTTTGCTCAATTTGCTGCATTAGGTATTGGGAATAAAAATACAAAAGACTCTTTTGGCCTTTTGAGGATACCAGAGAGAGTTGATTAGAATGAATTGTATACTCAATTTAGACTAGATGATCTACCTTTCTAACTCTGAATGGTATGAATTTATGACTTTAAGTCAGAGAAGAACCCCATAAGGTCAAAATAAAATTCCAAGTATATTCCCAAGGTCACAGATATTGTTGGGATTCATGATTCAATTCAGTGTTATTTTGCCACACAATCCTACACAACTCTTCTCTCCAAATCATTGTAATTTTTCATCTTTCATTGGAGAAACTGGGAATTAGGGGCTTCAGACCTGAAACTCTTCAAAATTCTTTTGGTATTGTTAGGTATATTTGGGGTGCAGTCCTTAGTGATTTTAGTTAACATTCTTTCCTATAACATATCTCTTTATGTCCCTGTAATTACGGTGTTCTCTTTATATCCATGATTTATCCTAGCTGATAAAGCCATTGATCTGATTCTTCTAATTAGGAACTTTTCTTCTTTGGTCTTCAAATAAGATGGGCAGATACCATATTCATGCTAGAGGAGTGGAATTCCTGACAGTTTTAGGAACTAGACATGGTTGACCAATTGTGATAGGATTTAGGAGATACCCTAATAGTTGTATTCTGGTTTTTGAAAATATATCTCAGAGATGAGAGATTAGATTTAATTCTTTTTGGCTGTAGTGGGTAGTATAATGAACATTTGAAGAGAGACAGTTAGCTTGATTTGAGAAAAACCTCTTGATGATTAGAGTTATCAGAAAGTGGAAGGGGTATTCTTTAAACAAAGGCTGGATGATTGCTTGATGTTATAGAGGTGAATCTTTTCCAGAAACATGTCTACTTCTGAATTCTGTGATTTATGTAATGCCCTAAAAAATGGAAAAGTCTTGTTTAGGTTAATGAAAGGAAATGAACATTTTGTCACCAAAGGATCTAGATTCATATTTTGCCTTTGATAATTATTACTTGCGTGATTTTGAGCAAATCAGTCTCATTACTGTCTGCTGAGGCTTTAGTTTTCTCATCTTTAAAATGAGGGACCTGAACTAGATGGCCTCTGAAATCCTGTCTTTTTCTTAGTCTATGGTCCTAGGTTCAAAGCATGATGATTTTTCAGATTAAATTTTGTATTATGTTATTTTAAAATCTTGCTCCTGAAAGCCCCACTAGTTTTTTTTAAAAGGTTGAGTGTGGTATTTTGCTTTGTTTTGGTTTTTTCCCCTCATAAATAAATATTCTTGGTTTTGATAAGCTATGGAGGATCTGATGTGGCATCTGGAAAAGAAATGAGTGATGGCTGTGAAGGTGCATTTGGAGGTGGGAAACAGGAAGGAAAATCTTCCAAGAAGCATCATCGGAAGTCTACCCGCACACGGTCACGTCAAGAAAAAGCCAACAAATCAAAACTGACTATCCTTAATGTGAGTTGTGTGTGTGTGTGTGTGTATGCTCACATGCATGCATGTTTATGTACAACTCTTTAGCCTGCTTGGGTGACTGATGAGCATCTATATTTTCTAGGTTTGTAACACTGGAGATAAAATGGTAGAGTGCCAATTGGAAACGCATAATCACAAAATGGTCACTTTTAAGTTTGATCTAGATGGGGATGCTCCAGAAGAAATTGCTACTTATATGGTAAGACTTGGCTTTCAAATTTCCAATAGTAAATCAAAAAATATTTTTTTTAATTTTTTTTAAATTAAGCTTTTTATTTTCAAATCATATGCATGCATAATTTTTCAACATTGACCTTTGCAAAACTTTTGTGTTCCAATTTCCCTTCTCATCCTCCCACCCCCCCCCCAGATGACAAGTAATCCAATGTATATTAAACATGGTAAAAATATGTTAAATCCTATATCTGCATATGTTAAATTAAAAATATTGAATTATAATTTTTTCTTAGTGCAAGGGTTTTTAACTTAGGAAGATGTGAACTTATTTTTTCATAATTTGATAACTTTATATCAATATAATTTGTGGGGCTTTTTGTAATTCTGCCTATTTTATGTACTTAAAACCTTTCTTAGAAGGGGGTCTCTAGGCTTTCCCAGATTGTCAAAGGAGATTGATAATATAAAAAACTCTGCTTTGAGGCAATGAAAAAGCATACTATTGATAAAAATTTAGCATTTATATAGCACATTAAAGATTGCAAAACACTTTGCAAATATTGTTTCATTTTATCCTGAAATGTCCTGAAATTTAATTTGGCCTTTAGGGTGTGAAGATTTAAGGATAGAAAAGATTTGGGGGCAATTAAAGATAGATGGGCCTCTCTAAAGTCTACCCCTATTTGTCCTCTCTGACCCCCGGATTTAGATTTCTTTGGTCCACATGGATGGTAAAGAGTAGTTTATTGTTTATTCTTTTTCCCAGGGCTTTTTAAACTTTTCCCACTCATAACCCCTTTTCATCCAAGAAATTTTTACATGACCTCAGGTATATGGGTATATAAAATAAGTATACAACTATATATTTTCTGGTAATTTTGCAACTTCCACATTCAGTTATGTGATCCCATATGGGGATCATGAACCAAAGTTTAAGAAACTTTGATTTATCCAACCTAACCCCACCCACATATTTTTGGTCCTAGAAGTTTATATCAGATATTTAACTTCATTTATATTCTTAAAGAATGGATTTTCTGGTTAAGTGAATATATTCACTAACTTAAAAACTATTTGTTTCAACCAACTTGTTTAAAATCATTTAGAAAACAATGCTATAGTATTTTGTTTTATTGCGTTTAATATAGAATATTTATTTGGAAATTTTCTTTGATTAAGGAGCTGAGTTTGCTGAGTTGCCTATTAGTTTACATTTTACACACTTCTTAATGAAGATATAAGATGAGATTGAATATATACTGACTCCTGAAATTTCAGAGTTTGAGGTGGGGGGGGGAGAGATCAAACGTCTGTTCATATTTTGCCCGGACAAAAAAAAGGTAACATACATACCAAATGAACCATGGAATCCTAACTAATTTGGTAACTGATTTTAATTTGTTGAAAAATTAATTGAAACTTAAAGAATTTCACTTTATCATGGATATAGTGGACCTAGAAAGATGTCCTTTGAAGGGAACATTATAATATGGGTATTACTCTTATTTCCTGATATCAACATCATATCTAAAGTAATCATAATATAAAATATTAATATTATTTGAGAGGTCATTATATTTAAAATTGCTTGAAATTAAAAATGTCTGAGAAGCAGGCAATCCCCAGTTCCTTGTATATTTCTCTGTAACACTGTTATTTGTGTTAAAATTACTACTAAGTCTAGAAACTAGAAAAGCATACTTTGGACTTATTTCATTTAACTTCAGCTTTTCTAGAGAATATAAAGGTTTTCTAGGAATGATGTCATAAAGGATCTAGGAAAGAAGTCAGGATGAAAAAAATATATTTAAAGGAGACAGAAGAAACTGGGGAATTGATGGATACATTTCTCTGTGAGAGAAAATAGGAAAGAGAGACTCAGCATTATCTTAGAATTATTTCATTGATAGAGTATTCATGGAGGGTAATTATAGAATTTTGTTGAAACAACAATATCTAGTAATCCTTGGAAAGATTAAGGACAATTCACAAGCAACTAAAAAGTTCAAGGAATCTTATCCTTAGTCCCAGGAAATAGAACTGTTTTTATGAAAATTGTTCTTTCTTTACCAGGGGGTACCAAAATTCCCATATGTAAAATTAGACATGGCTACACTGTGCTGCCATTCTGTTCAAGAAAAGATGGGGTGCCTACTGTGATACCAACTGAAACTTAGTTCTGTTCATTTGTAAGGGTAGAAAAAGGACCCAGAAGAAATCTAGAAATAACTGTAGTAAAGTTCACATGTGGTGTACTCCCTACCTTTGTCCAGTTGAGTAGAATGATATGGAAAAGCGGCTGCAGGAAACAACTAGGTACAGAGATTGTGTCAAGGCTTCAGATTTGGTTGTTTATATCCTGGCTTAAGCTATAAGAATTACCTCCTAACAGGTCATTGAATGCTCCATTAAAATGGAAAAGGTTGCATTTGGCAAAAAAAAAATTATTGACTAGCCCAAGAAGGCTTTAAATTACAATTTGAAGAGATGAAGAAAAATTTCTATCTAAAACTATAAAATTTTGCATAATAAAATATGATTTAAGATGAGAAGCAAAAAAAAAAATCCATTTGTCACTATTTTAAAATTCTGTCTAATTTAGTTATATTCTAATACCATCCTAGTGTACATGTACGTTATTTCTCTCTCGTAATCTCTGCCCATTCTAATCTACCAGTATTTTTCACACTACTACCAGATTAAATTTTCTGTAAAAATCTACATGGTAGTAGAGTGAATAAAAAACTGGAACCAGGAAGACCAAGTTTTACATTTCATGCCTCTGACCTGAGACAAATTACTTAGCCTCCCAGTACTCCAAGTAAATATCTAAGATTATAAATTAAAAAACAATGGTAAAAGGAGCCTGTCTCCAGGAATTCTTTACATAGTTGAAATCCCATTCTGGTTTCAAAAGACACAGGCACAGTAAAACAACAGTGTCCTAGTTCATATCAAGGAATCACTGAAAATCTAAGATCAAAGGGATCACAATTCCCTTCTCCAGTGCTCTTCTCTGATCTTCATCATCTTATTTCTAAAATCCAAATTGTTCCTCTGAGTCCTTTGTGTTTACAGGTAGAGAATGAATTTATACTTCAGACCGAAAAAGAAACCTTCATCGAACAAATGAAAGATATCATCGATAAAGCAGAAGACATGCTCAGTGAGGATATGGAGTGTGAACAGAACTCAGATCAAGGAATGAGCCTTCAGCACAATGCCTATGGACTAGACACTGGAGAAGTGAGTTTCCTGTGCCTCTGTTAGTGAATATTAAATAAGGGGATAAAAATGCTTTTGGGCACTTACATACTGAGCTTCTTATAGAAACACTAGTAATCATTATAGATAATAATGAGGCAGAAGATTGAAATGTAGGTGATCTCTTTTTAAGATTTTTTTTTCAATTTAACTACACTTAAGCTTCAAGTGGATACATTGACTTAGATATAAAACATCATATATGCAAGTAAGAAAAGTAAAGAAGTTACCTTTTGCATCTCTGGGCTAGATAACCTCGTAAGCTTAACTCAGTGAAATTTATAATTTATACCAGGATGTTTTTGAAGAAGTTTCATTTTCATATTAATCACATTAATTTCTAATCTATTGTCCCTTAAAAAGGAGAATCGGCAATCTCAAGTGAATGCCCCTGTGTATCAACAGAATGGTAAGCATACTTTCCTTGCTACCCCTACAAAAATTTGTATGAAAATCCTGTCATGATGTAGAAGCTATTCTGGGTGCTTGGAAGCCCTGGCATGTGGAAGAACATTCTGAACTGCATTTTAGGTACAAGACTGCTAGAAGCAATTTATTTTATTAATTTAGATGAAAACAGATATAAATATTTCTTCTTAGAGAAAGAGACCAAAGCTGGACAGAATTCCCCCATAACCTTCAAAGTCTCTCTCACAAGCCACTTCTTTCTGGTCTGCAATTTATAATATTTCTAGAAAAATAGCAAACATTTATAGTTAGCTAGAAAATGGCAAAAGTAAAAGTTTATTTCACATTTTCCTTCATCAGCATATCAATGATATTCGTTTTTGGTATATCCTTGAAGATTTGTTTTCCTAAAACTATTCAATTCTTCTTTGACCATTTCCTGTAAATTTTCCCTTTTTAGTAAGTCAAAGGTAAATTTAAGGGGTTACTTTTATTATTATCAAGAATAACTAGTTCAGAAGTTCTGTGACTTTTTTTTAACATTTTAATAATTATATTTCAGCATATTCCAGTATATTCAGTATATATTCCTTTGTATATTTTATATATTTACAAACATTTTTCTATATTTGATGCATTTAAAATCATTCTTCTGAGAATAGGGTCCATCCACAAGCTAGGGCAGGCTGTTAGACACAAAGATGTTTAAGAACCTTAGTCTTAGTCTTATTATTAAATTTATTACTTTGAGAAGGATGCCCTCCTGGGCTAATTATGAATTCTTTTCCCTTTTTAGAAGGGAAAAGAGGATTCAGTGGAATTGGACATTGTTTCACAAGTAATGTTTAAAGGAAGACTGGTAAACTTTCTCTTTCCAATTAGTCCCAAGAGAGAGCAGGGTCACCTCAGTATATATATTTCCACATTTATCAGAGGGCAAATGCTGGCAGTTTTTAACAAGTTGGGAAGGCTTCAAATATCTGTCCAGTAAAAAACTATTTGTCTAAAAAAAGGCCACCCTGGCCAAGTTAATCCCAGAAGTTTCAACTATCATTTGATGACTTTTTTTTTTAACCATAGCCTCCCTCAGACAAAAATGCAAAATTCTTCAGACTTATGTGAGCCATTTCTGCTTTCACAATGACATTGGCAAAAGAAGGAGCAGAAATTCTTAGGTGGTCAGCATCAGAGGTGGCAGATTCTCTGATGGCCTGCAAGACTCCTGAGTCTGGCCCAAACCAAATTAAAGTATAATTAAAAAGTGTTTAACAAAATAAGTTTAGTGTAATGAGATACTATATATAATTTGTGGGTTTCTAAGTTAATATGGAACTCCCTGCAGGTACCTGTTTTTATTTGAGTTTGACATCAGTGGTCTACATCTATTATATTTCAGCGAAAGGATTCTTAACATATAATATTTTCTTAGTAACAAATAAGTTGCTGTACTATTCAAGAAAAGGAAATGCATTCATGTTGATGTGCTTGCTAAAAATGAAATCAAAAGACATGGCAAAGTGGGGGTTAATTGAAAGAATAATTCCCAAGTTCTTTTTGGAGAGGGGAATAAAGGAGTTGGGAAAAGTTGTTTTCATCAAATTTTCAGGGATACCTGAAAATGTAATTGCCTAACACACTTGGTAATTTTAGCTTGTGATTCTTATAAAAAATCATCAGCAAACAGACTAGAATAATGGCCATTGCAACTTAGGTACCAAGTTATTGCAGAGGAAGAAGAAAGAAAACTTAATCATTCATCATATGCTAGTCCCTGGGGTTTAGAAAGGTGAAACATGACTAAGAGATTTGCAGTCCAGTAGGGGAAAAATATGTAAATGGACAGAATGATGCAAAGTAGAATTTGATGAAGTATCACTTTCAGCTCATGACTTCAGGAAAGGCTTTCTGAAGAAAATAGAAACTTCAAGGAAAAGATCTAAAGAACAAAGAGAGTGCATTTCAGATATGCAAGATAACCTGTACTAATGGCTGGGGATACAAAGGAACAGAATGAGACTGGAGAACAGTTACTGCTGCAATTTGATTGAAACATTGCATGTATAAATGAAGATATCAGGCTGTAAATCTGAGCCCATAAAATCTTAGAGATACATATGAGGTATCTGTCTATTTGTTATTTGCTATGAAGGCAGAAACATAGGGGAAGGGAAAGAACATGGTAAAATATTGAAAGATATGTCTAATGGCTAAGAAATATGATGTTCTGTCTTTTAAATTACTTAATATCTAGATCTCATCAAGCCAGTCTTCAAAAACATGATTGACAGGTATTCAACATGACAATTCTTAAGTAAATGGTAACACATTTACAGAAATATATTTTAACTGACCAGTAATAATTGTGGATATAGAAGTCATTTCAGAATCATCTATGTAGAGTCAGCAGGTTATCAACTAGCTAAAGCAAATACAAAATTAGAAATAAAGGATCATACTTGGAAGATGCCATGTGTGATTATGGCATTTATTGTAATCTACTTAACCTGTTTAAACAATATGTGAAACCTAGCTTATGAGAGAAAAATAGGCAAAAATGAAATCTACATCTTAATCAGTCTTTCTTAAAGAAGTTGAACTACATAGCAATTTATGTCCTCCTACCAGAAGGAGGCCAAAAAAAACCCCATACACTACCACAATCAGCGTCTGTTCAACTTTGCCAAGTGGAAAATGACCAAGGGTTAGAACATTTAGAAAATATTACAGATATAGATAATTGGAGACCATCAGCAATATATTCTCCTAAAAAAGTGAAAAAACATACAAAGGAAAAATAAACAGTTAAGGTACATTGTCCAACCAGAATTTATATGTGAAACCAGAAGGTCAAGAAACATGTGAAATGGAACATATCTGATATTAGCTTTACAGTACTCTATTTCCCCAAGCATCTTTCAAAGACTGTAAGTTCCAAAGCCATTTGATATTGGAAGAAAGTTTCTTCATTGTGTATTTCCTATACTATTTACAATCAAAAACATGGATAATGAGGCTTTCAATGGCAATAATAGTGGAACTCCACCACATTTGAACTTCATTACTTAAATAAATGTGGGGAAGTGACAATGACTTTTAAAAGTAAGTCAGTAAGATTAGCTGAACTTGGTAAAACACATATAGAATAATCAGGGTAGGGATTGATTTTTCAAGACAAAAGAGGGGGAAAATTCCCCTAACTTGAAAAAGATCAGCTAAATGCTTTTACAGTGAGAAAAAAAGTAGCCAAAAAGCATCATTAAGAACCAACTTACATATTTTACTTTTCATCTCTTAAATGTATGAAAATGTCTGTGAATACATCAAGGGTATTGTCAATGAAATATGAGAAAGGAACAACAATTACATGTTCAGATTATTTTGCTCAATAGACCAACACCTACAGTATAATTGAATTGAGTTAGAGATTATATGAGATCCCATTGCATCCGTTATTAGTTTTAAGAATTAGATTCAGAAAAAAATGCATCTTTTAAAGCTATTCCAAAATAAGATTTCTCCTACACATGTAATAACCTTGTCTAAGATTATAGGGTGACAGATGCACCAATAAATATAGGTAGTGACCCGCAAGATAAGATGGAGAATATTAGGAGACAATCAGTCATTCATCCAGCAAACTTTTATTAAGCTCCAGTTTTGTATCATGCTTTCCACTTTGCATTTTTGCCATTATGATGGAAAGAATCTTTTACAAAATTCAAGCAACAATTTGTAATTGATGGTGAGGTTGTCTATATATTCCTAGTTACAGATAACTAGGTACTACTTGTTGCAGCAAAGCCTCATTGTAAAAGTTATTAAAATATGAAAGCGATTGGTCTAACTATTCCCAATAGAAGAATACAGTGAATGAAAAAAAAATGTATTTTGTCAATACTTTGAAATGCATCCATACTCTGGAACCCACTCATGGAGTCAGTCCATTGATATAAATATATCTTGAAGAGGCATTGCAAACAGATAATGAGCTAAAACTCAATCAGTATGGAACTAGACTGGAATGTATTTGGGAAACTGCAGTGTTTTTAATGATGTTCAGATTCCTCAAAAACCCACTTTCCTTAATAACAGTTTTTCTTCCAGTTACAGGATATGGTTGAGAATTATGAAATACTGCTGTCTCTAAGTCAAAATTCCAAATAATCCCAAATAATACAAAAATGACTGCACAGTAGAAGTAACATAAATAAAATAATATATAATTATAATATAATAATAAAATAAAAAGAATTGTCATAAATGACACATCAAATGCAGGGACTCACAATGTTAAGGTTATAGGTGAACACAAATAATTGACAATCCTTAGGGAAAAGAAATAGAGGAAAGACTACCAAATATTAAGTGGGAATGGGTGGGTCTTTGGAAGGCTTATAGAAAAGACATTTACAAGAAATGTATATGATGAAAAGATATGGAGAGACTGCTTTTTATTTCAATCCTTGTATTAAATGCCTGCTTTGATAATAGCACAGACTGTTCAAAAGTGTGACAAGGCAATGTTATGGTTTTAAGCTCACAGATTCTTTCTGTTCTCTTTGCACTTGACTTCCATTGTATTCTCAGTTGAAATTCACTCAAAGCTATTCATTCAGATTGGTCCTTCAGCCTGAAGATATGGTCCAAAGATGCTTTATTACATCATTCAGAATCTGAGGCATGTCCATTAGAAAGGCAGTGAGCATAGAGGGCTCTCTAAAAAAAAAAAAAAAAAAAAAAAGCCAAATTTAGCTTTTTCTACTAACTTTCTTGTGGATAATGAGGAAAATATCTAAGTTTCTGCCTACATGCGTCTGTCTCTTTCCTGTTTGTTTATTTGAGCTTGATACATAACTAGTCCCAATTCATGTAGAAAAAACCCTTATGGGAAGAGAGGGCAACTAGAAAATTAACATATCTTGTGGAGTATTGTTTCCTTTCCCTGTTTTTTCCTTAGAAAACTAATCAATATGAAACTCATCCTGTGAAGACTTCTCATATAGAAATAAGAATAGGAAAGGATTTTTATTAATATAATTTGTAATTCTTATAGTATTGACTGACTTTGTTTTCATTATACCCATAGTTCTACATACTGGAAAAAGGTGGTTCATTATATGTCCAGTAGCAGAAAACCCGACAGCAGAGGTCCCTGAATCTTCTCCCCCTCCTCTTTTGTGTCCCCAGCAGCCTGAAGGATATCAAGGTAGGGAAATAAGAAATTAGATCCTTCTTAACATTTCTAAATTCAGGGATCCTATTCACGTAACTGGACAGAGAACTACTTTTTCTCCTTTTTGCAGCTGAAGACATCGTAGAAAGGTTGTGCTATGATGAGATTTCTTGGCTTCATTTCATTTTCCCTTTTCTTTTCTATGTTCTATAGGTTACTGTACATTTCTTTGTTTACGTTCTCTGTGTAATGGTACCCACAGAGAGGTGGCCCTCTCCTGAATAATGTAGAAGGAACCCCTCCTTTGGGTGTTAGGTTAGATGACATAACCTTGAAAATACCTTCTGAATATTTTGAGTAATTTTATCTTATTTTGGGACATTTGGGGAGAAGGTTTATTTTAGAGCTTGAATTTTGCTCTTTCTACTTAGAGAGATCCCAGAAAAGCTGTATACAAAGCATGAGTTGTATATTAAGCCAAAATTTCTAATTAACTTCTATCATAATATCCATTTTCAGAATAAATAACTAACACTTAAGAAAAACTATCCTTCAAACTCCTAATTTTCCATTAAAGAATTCCTTTGCCTTTATCAGTGCCAAATCTCCTGTGTTAAATTCTCAATCCTTGTTAGGAAGGTTAATCTAAAGGACTGCCTATTCATGAGAGCCCTTCAATTTAAGTTACACTTGCCTTACATAGTCCCTCTATAATGGTATCTACACTTTTTTCTTCTTTTTTAAACAAAAGATTATGTTTAAAGTGTTCCATACTTTTCAAATTACTTTCACATCTGTTAACTCATTTCACAATATCCTTGAAGAAAGTATAATAGATTTAGTACAGTTAGACCCATTTTAAAGGTTGAAATGATAATGATTGGCTCTGAGACCTCCCACAGCATAATTTAGTATAGGACTAGACCTATAATCCAGGCTTTGTAGCTCTAGTTTGGTTTTTTTTTTGGTTTGTTCTTAAATATTACACTCTGATTTCCATTGCAGAATAATAAAGTAAATAATAAATAATAGGGCTGCAAAGGATGAACTTTAGCCTATAGAAATTGTGACTAATAAAAGAACCTGTTCAAATGGAGAGTGACAAGCTAGAATTTGAACATGGGCCTTGATGTCAAATCCACTTTCCCATCCCCCCATTTTAACCAATTCATGGGCATACAGTTCTTCCTGCTTCTATGAGACTTGAAGGTTTAAACATCTGAGCTGCTTGGGGAGATTCAAATAAGATAATGGGTATAAAAGTGCTACAATTTAGAACTGAAAAGCCCTCAAAGGAATTCAGAACTGTGTCGGGCTGTTTAAAGGTTGCATTGAGTGAGTAACAGCCACAGAGCAAGGTTGCTGGTACAAGATGTTTTTATTTTCCATTCCAGAGCCAGAGCCTTGTGAGGACCTGCTGTTGCGGACAGAACCACCGAGCATCTCGGTTGGGGCCCAGCTTCCCATTCAAGCTGGTCTTGGTGACACTCACAGTGGGACGCCGACTCCGCTGGCACAGGCCTCCATACCGTTGGCTCTCTTGCCAAACGAGGCAGAAATAGTAGCTTCCGTGCTGCCAGAGCCAGCTCCGTGTGTCCTAGAGCCAGCTGTGAGCATGGGCCAGGGAGGGACTCCGGCTGAGCAGCCAATGCCAGCCCATGCCCACGGCTCCCAGAGCATGGAGCCTTGCGATCTCGCCCTTGGGAAGCCCACCAGCCCACCTGCACAAAAAGTGGACCAGGACATTTGTGGCCCCACCTTGGAAGTCACGTGCTGCCCGCAAGGACAGCGAGAGTCTGTTCTTGCTCTGTCCAGTTTGGCAGCGGAGCCAGGGACTCTCTCGGAACTTGTCCCAGAACCTCCAGCAGCACTCCCCGTAGTTCCCGGGCCCGAGACCAGCCAGCCAAGCGCGACTGCTCATCCCTTCCTCAGTCAAGTACTTCCTTCGGCTGTCGTGTCAGAACCGCTCGGTCTCAAAGCGTCCCAGCTTCCAAGCCCACCACAAGTCTCTGCTGCCCTGCCCCAGCAGCCAAGCCTCCCTAGCCAGGCCCAGCCCGCAAGTGGCTCGGGCCTGGGAACCAGTCTCCCCCAGCCGCCATCTGCATTTGAATCTGATGGGGAAGGACCACCGAGGGTTGGCTTTGTGGACAACACAATTAAGAGTCTGGATGAGAAGCTGCGGAACCTACTCTACCAGGAGTATGTTCCCACTTCTTCTGCCTCAGCAGGCACCCCTCTGGAGCAATGTGACAGCGAATTTAGGCTGGAGCGATTGAGTGAAGACCTGCTTCCCACTCTTGCTCTGGCTTCCACCCTTGACTCCTACCCAGCTCCCAGCGGTACCGCCTCTGCTGCTGCTGAAAAACTGCCGTCATTCATCGCAGCAGATAGGTCCTCACACCATCCCCTAACTGGACAGGGGGTGAGTAAATGTGCCCTTAAATGAAAGAAGCCATCTGTGCAATGGCTCAGGGAGAGGGTGGCTCAGGGCACGACGAGAAAGACTATGTTATAGGGGAATTTCAAATAAAAGCCGAGGAATCTAGAGAATTAAGTGGGAGATGGGGGAGCAGCCACCCACATAGCTGAGACCTGCCAAGAGAGAATTTCCTGGCACTCCCTCCCAGTCTAATGACTCCCCCCCCTCCTACTTAGGCCCTACTATCTCACCCCCTTATTTTCTATAACAAATAATTCCCTGTTTGAAGGAGCATGAGTTAGTCAGTGTGTTCTTGAGTTAGAAATGGGATGTCAGATGTGTAAGCGAGATAGAGTTGAGTTGCTTGGTTCTGTACAAATCATTAACTTCCTCCTGTTCTTGAGCTCTTCAAATTATTAGACTGTTCTACCTAGGGGAAAAATAAGGAAGCGAGTCAAAGCCTCCAGAGACAAAGAAGAAAAAAGATGCATTGAGTTATTTTTTCCCAATAAAGGATATGAGGAAAGGCTATGAATGGTGTTATTTCTCTTTTGTTTTTTGTTTTTCTTGCTGAAGGTGGACACATCAAAAATGATACAGATGGGAGTCAGACCATCAGAAGTAGATGGTTCACCCAGAAGAGCAGGTAATTGGAAACAAATCCTGATCTAATTAGGAAACTTTCAGAGTTGTATGCTAACCTGCTTTATACTTCATCTTAACCCACTTTGGATTCTTGCTAGAGCTAAAGTCTAATAGACATGCAACTGCAATTATCTTGGGTTTATATAAATATTTTGAGTAAAATCTGGAATGATTGTACCAGGGCATATACAAAAATGAGCTCAATATGTATATATAAGCTGAATATTAAAAGTCACACTAGAAAACATTTAAAAGAGAACCCAGTCATAGTTGTAGCTTGTGAGAGAATTCTTAACCAAACAAGGGATGGGGGCAATCACAAAAAAACCTGAACAGATCATGAGCTTGAAAAGCTTTTGTATGAACAAAATCAATGCAAGTAGATAAGGTAAGCTGCCTACCAGGAAGATTTGGCAGGATGTAAACCTGAACATCTTCATGAAAAGCTCTGGTGTATTATTTTTCCCATGGGGGGAAAAATAAACTGTGGAAATCCTCTTTAGAAAAGAAACACTATAAAGTGTTAATTAAGCTTATCATCTTTTTAGATATTGCTGACAGAAATCTAAATGTCCCCATAATTGGTTATAAATGACTGTTAGAGTTAATTTCAGTCTCATTCCTATTTAAAAAGTTGAGGGGATAGAATCAGTAACACTAAAGGTAAAAAGTTTCCAAAGAATCTGGCTTTTTTTGAACAGATGAAGGAACAGTCATCAGGATGGAGGAAAGGTAATTAGACAAAAGCAGGACCAGATCAAAAAAATCTTTTTAAATACTAATGTTAAGGATGATTTTGCCATAAGCACCATCCTTAGATTTTGTGGCACTTATGGGGACTTTTCAATTTGACAAAATATTTCAGGTTTATCAAATTAGCTTACTATTTTAAGATGTTTCAGTTCATTCTTCCTGGACAATTAGTAATGGTAAGAAATGCCTTCATTAACTAGGAGCATCAGGGTGTATGGGCAACTGGCTTCTAATTCTTGGACTATAACCAACCTTTTTTGTGGATTTGCTTTGTTAGTCTCAGACATGTCATTGTACTGCTTAATTCTTTAGCAGCCGTGTCAGATGAGTAAGGCATACCCATGTTAGTCTATTTAGCATCAGTATTTCATGTGAACACCTGGCTTGGTTTATAAGCCATGCAGTCCTGTTATTAGAAATGACCTTTGCACCCTTGCTAAATGTTTTAGCCTAATAGTAATGAGGGAACTCTTTTAATAACAGTTTTTATTTGTATAGGGCTTTGAGTGCCCTTTGAGGCACTTTATCTGATTTGATTTTAACTATATAGTAAGATAGAATATTCCTGCTTTTTAATGAGAAAGCTAAAATACAGGGATTTAATGATCATATTTCAAGTCAATAGAGGATCTAGAGCTAAAATATAGTGACCTAACTCTTCAGGATTTCTGGTCCTTTCTTTCCAATTTGCTTCTGCCCTGTTCAGATCAGCTTCCTTATTGTTCCCTTTATTCTTTCTTAGTTTTTATCATTGTCATAGTCATCAAATTTCTTTTGTTGTGGTTGTCCAGTCATTTTTCAGTCATGTTATTTCAAGTTTTCTTGAGAAAGATAGTGATACGCCATTGCTTTCTCCAATGCCAAAAGTGTATGTGATACAAAAACTATTTAAAAATAAAAGTATTTTCTGTATGTCAGTGACTGTGTTGGGCGCTAAGCATATAAATACATAAGTCTCTGCCTTTAGGGAGTTTACATTTTGGGATGGGGTGAGGTGGCAGAAGGGGGAGAAAAAAGAGGTAGGAATGTGTTGGGATCCATGCATCACATTGAATTAAAATTTAGAAAAATAAATACAAGGTTATTTTTGGGAGGAGACAGAGCAAACAATTGGGGGAATCAGGAAAGAATTGAGCTAACACTTGAAAGGTAGATTAAGGAAATGGAATTGCATTCCAAGTGGAAGACAGAATGTCAGAGATGGAGAAAAAGCTTGGAGATCAGTTTGGCTGGAATATGACATATGTAAGAGAAAATATAGTGTATAGTCAACCTGAAAAGATATGGACTCTATAAAATAGTTTACAAAATTTAATAAAAACTTAAGCTCCATCTTTATGAAAGTTTAATTTAATAAAAACTTAAGCTGTAGCTTTATGAAAATTGTGGTATATTAATTTTTAGTTCAATTAGAAAGGCACACAGATTACTAGTTTTGCTTAATGGTAATTGATTTGTTTTAACTATATTAAAAGAAAGTTTTATATCCAGCTGCTTTATATTTTTATATGTAGAGGTACTTTCTAGTTAACCCAAATATTTCCAATTGCATGATTGAACTATAAACATCATTTTCTCCCTTATTATACATTCTAAGTAACTTTTTTTAAAATTTATTTAGTGGCGTCATCTCTCAGCGACACGTTAAGTTCCCATGGTTGCTTAACATCCATCTCAAGCACAACACCAAACCTTCAGGTAACAAAACTTGACAGTCTTGTTCATGGGATTTGCTCAATTTTTGAATTGAATCTCCTCATTTCTGTGTTTGTTTTTTTCTTCTCTTAAGGGCATCCCTCCTTCAGTTGTCAGAGAACATCTGGAGACTTCAAAAAGGGATGATCAAATTGAGCCTGAAATCTTAGTTAAGCCCATGGAGAGTTTGACACAGACACTTGCAGCAGATGGAGGGATAAATAACCTTCAGAAGCACAGTTCTCTTGATTCTGATTCCCTTCAAAAGCAGATAGAAAAGGATGACATCGGCACACCAGCCAAAACGATTGGCAGATTTTCCGTCATCAGCACCCAAGATGAATTAACTCTGGCATCGCCCCAGTGCTTAAGGTACTCTGCACCTCCCGATGTCTACCTGGATGAGCTTCCTTCCAGCCCTGACTTGAAGATGGCTGTCCGGCGTGTGCAGACAGCTTCTTCAATTGAAGTTGGAATGGGTGAGCCCATTTCTAGTGATTCGGGAGACGAATGCCTGAGAAGAAAGCCTTCCATCCAGAAGCAGTCCTCTCTGCCCAGCAGCAGCACAGCCAGTGACTTCATGAAGAAAGCAGCAGCAGCCCTCTTATACCGATCAGGAAAGACGGGCTCCCTGGGCTCAGATTCTCCCAGTAAAAGTCAAGGGATGAAGATCCCAACCATTAGTGTGACCTCTTTCCATTCCCAGTCCTCCTATGTGAGCAGTGACAATGACTCCGAGTTTGAAGATGCTGACATTAAAAAGGAGCTGCAAAGTTTGAGAGAGAAGTAGGTGTTGTCCCCGTTGTGACAGCTGTTTGTATGTGGTACCAGGGGGCATGAAGGAAGATCGTTGCAGTGTGGGTCAAAGTCCAAACCAGTTATAATCTTTATTATGTCCAGCTGACAATCATTTGGGAATGAAAAAAGTCATAAAAATTTGCAAATATATACCTATAAACTAAGAGTACCTATAATAAAATAGAATACCTATATAATATAGGTAAACCCACATAATACCTATAATTACCTATAGATAAATTTATATAATACCTATCTATATAAAACTTATTTAATATAATACCTATATAAATTAGAATACCAATAAACTAAGTGCTCCCCTCCTCCTTGTCTACCCACCTTATAATAAGTTCCTTATACTGCATGTGTAGGGTTCAGACAGGTGAAGGAGAAATGAGAAGCCATTTGGGGTAGAATAGGGTGAAATATGATGAACTCAGCCAGGAAACAGGTATAGGGTGGAGAGGTGAGAGATATCATTAAAAAGAAACTAGTATAATGTATGCAGTAGAAAGCCATTTTAATTTGTAGAACAAGGAAACATACTTGATATATATATATATATATATATATATATATATATATAACCTACAAGAAAGAAACCCTAGGCAACTATCTTCTATTAACCAAGACACTCTGAAGCAAAAATTAAGATCAGCAAAGTCCAACTCTTTTTGTACAGCAAAATAACTGTTTGGACATGTATACTTATATTGTATTTAGGGGACTTTTGAAGAAAGAAATAATATGACAATGTAGATACAGAAAATTGAAGAAAAGAACCGAACAAAAGACTAACTACAGAAGCGAGAATAATATTTGTACCAAGAATAGAAAGGGAATAGTTCAGAAAGGAAACTAATTTTTAGGGCACTTTAGATCATGAGTTTGGGAGTGCTAATGGGGTATAACTGCAAGATATGTCATTCTGACAATTAGAAGTAGGAGACTGCAGAGTAAGTAAAAGGCTAGGACTTGAGGTAAAGAGTTGTAAATCATTTTCTTAGAGGTGATAGAAAGTAGGAGTGATGATAGATATAGTCACAAAAGAAAGAAATTTACAGAGAAGAATAGATATAAATGACAAAAACTTTGGAGAATATCAATTTTAAAATTATGCCAACTTAATATAGGTTTCACACTAGAACTATTTTGAATATAACTGAAGTTCATCTTTTATTAAACAGTCCATGGGAAAACCTATGTAAATAAGAGTAATCATCTTTGGAATATTGCACTCGTATAAGAAGAGGATTCATTGCAAAACACTGCTTTCTCAAGCTTGGAGGGAAATCCTAAAAATGATCTTGCTTGGGTTTTGTTTTGTTTTTTTTTAAGGAAGAAGAATTTGAAAAACTTATAGAATATATAGAACATATTTTTAAATGACCTTGAGCTTGCAAACATCAATCTTGTTTTTCATTTTCAACTAAGAAAAAACCCCAATTTCTCCAAAGTAGACAAAATAAGCTTCATTTTGTTTTAAAATTTAACTCCACTTTTTGCCATATCCACAGAAAAATGATGGGGTGTGCTGGAGAGTTAAAACAGTCCCACAAAAGATCTAGGTACAGGAAAAAAGAATTACATCATTCCCTACAGCCACTAATGCATGTGTTGCATAATACGTACAACATTTTTGTGTAGTGGACAAGCCTCAAATTTTTACAGTGGAGACTATATTGTCAGTCAGATGACAAATATTCTGTGTTTATATCCAAATTGGCATTTTCTTAATAGCAATAAAATAAAGATGCTTGTGCTAGAGCTCCTTCAACTCTTTGCAAAAAAGTTCACTTTCTTGGCATTAATTATAGATTGGTGGACCCAAGATCTTTGATCTTTGATCTGTCAGTCATGTCAAGATAGAGCAAAACACAGAGCCCATCTGTTTTTAGTGTAGTGCTTTCCTGCCATTATTGTCTATAAAACTTCCATAAATCCTGGAAAGAATTGGATAGGAAAGAAATTTGGACATCAGCAGCTTAGTAGTTAGGCACTCCTTCCCTTTATGGTGTTGGCTGGGATGACGGTAACATTATAGTCATCAACTACAACTTAGGGCCTGGCTCCAATTTTTAAAAATAATTTCTACAATATTTTAAGTTTTCAAAATGCTTTTAATCAAGTCTCGATTCATTTTATTCTGTGAAATTCATATAAAGAAAAGCAGGTATGGATAAATAGTATAGATAAACTAAAATAAATGGCATCTCACTATTTAGTACCTGCACTTTTACCCCCAGATTATGAACTTGATTGATTTTTCCAAGTTTCCTTTCTATGTAAATTTGAACTCACCTCTTCTTTCTTTCATTTGGCCAAATTTGTTTAACCATGCCAGGAGAGCTATAGGGAATTCAGAAAGGATCCCTGATTTGGGGGGGAAGGATTGGGGAAGAAGGCAAATTCCTCTACTCAAGTAGATTTGTGGTTTTGGAGATGTAATAGAACTTCCTGAGAAATCCAGAGTCTTAAGTGACTTGTATAGAGACTTTCAACTAATAGTATTCAAATTCAGGTCTTTGTAACTCCATCTCCATAGTGCTACCTCTCATATGTATTTGTTCCCATTGTCAAGGATATCCCATTTTATTCTGCATCTAATAATTAGTAGATTTGAATGTGTTGGGCAGTATGTGTCCTGCAGTATGAATCCTATTTATTATGACTTCAAACTAATCAAAATGAGTTACTTTTTTAAAAAATATAATCCAAAATGGCAACAGCTAGGTGATGTGATAGTGTTGTGCCTGAAATCAGGAAGACTCATTTTCCTGAGTTCAAATCTGGCCTCAGACATTTAGTAGCTAGCTGAGTGACCCTGTTTGCCTCAGTTTCCTTATCTGTAAAAGAAGCTGAAAAAATATCAGACCACTCTGGTATCTTTGACAAGAAAATCCCAAATGAGCTCATGAAGAATCAGTTACAATTGAAACAATCAAATAAACCACAGATCCAAATCAGCACTTTTACAATGCACTACATTTAAATTGCCACCATATATTCCTTTGATGATGTATTTCTGATCTGATAGTTGCATCCAAAAATTGAGATCAATTCTTAAAGAAAAAAAACTTTAAGAATTTGATTAGTTGCTAGCAGGTTTTAAATGTAGCTGAAACTTGCTTTTTTAGTTTCATTAATTTTGAGTCACTAAACTTGGAAGATGTAAAGTGTGTAACAACAGTAGTTTGGGGTAGAGGGAAAAGCCAGGTACTTGGAGGAGACCGGGAACCTTTTTGTTGTTGTTGTTTTTAAACAAAATTGATGAGAAAACTTAATCTTTCCTTCTTCCTCTTTCTCTCCTTTTCTTTTTCCCTATTTTTCACATCAGACACCTGAAAGAGATCTCAGAACTGCAAACTCAGCAAAAGAACGAAATAGAAGCTTTGTACCTGCGACTAGGGAAGCCCTTACCTCCCAACGTGGGGTTCTTCCATACTGCTCCTCCCAGTGGTCGGAGAAGAAGGACAAGCAAAAATAAATTAAAAGCTGGGAAGCTGTTAAATCCGCTGGTGCAGCAGTTAAAGAGTGTGGCATCCAATACAAGTAGGCAAATAGTTTCCCTTCATGAAGAATTTGAGAGTTTAACATTTGTTAAATTTGTGATTGGTGTAGAGAGTGATGTGGCCTTAGCTCGCACTTCCCTCCATATTCTTTGGCTCTGCACTAGGCCATGGATACTGCATTCTCCATTGTGTCCTGTGACAGAAGAGTGGAAAATGCTGTTGGAGGTTATGTTTCCTAGCAGGATTTTCAAAATTTTTTGTTGTTGTTGTTGTTATTGTGGTAGTTGTTTCCTTTTCATTGAAAACGTCACAATGGAGGAGTAGGATACAAGTAAGTAGAGAGGAGACACAAATTCTGTTCTCTTGGACCACTGAAGCAGCCCCAGTTATGAACAGACACATTTTCTCTTTGTTGCAAAAATTCTGGCCCAAATTAGGGCTGTGGAATGGGTGGGCTTACTGAAGTGGGAAAGCACCAAAGCTAGTTTCTGAGCCTGGATCCAGGGTGGTGGAAAGCAGGTGGTGGTGGTGTTTTCCTATAATCACTGTGTATAAACCCTTGAATTAATTAGTAAACAGAGCATTTAAGCACCTACTAAAAGCCAGGCACTACTTAAAAGAAGGTTACATTTTCATGATTTAATGATGGTGATGTTAAGAAGACTGATCCTTATCATAAGATCTAAATATCCCACTGTGAGTCCTGATGTTCCTAAGTTTTACCAGTGATTAGAGTTTAGTTTTCTCTGATCAATAAAAAAAAAAGAAACATGATTAGCAGCTGCTGAAATATTGTCATCATGAACTACAAGAACTGAATTTGGTGATGGTTTTGCTTTATTTTTACTTTTTCTTCTCTAATAATAACGCTTAATACGTAGGTGGAATTGAATTAGGAAAGGAAGGAGGGAAGGAAAGGGGAGAGAGGGTGGGAGGAGAGAAGAGAGGAAAAAAGGGGAGAAAAAAGAGAAAGAAGGAAGGAAAGACAGAGAGATGGATTGGCAGATAAATAGATAAACATATATAGACAGATAGGCAGGCAGATAGGTAGATAGACATAGATCAATAGACAGGTAGATCGCTCAGTTGATAATAGAAAGATCCATTGATGGATGGATGGATAGATAGATAGTTAGGAGTTACATTTGGCCCTAAGAGGGATGATGTGAGCAAATTTCTCCTGCTACTGCTGACCAGTCTACATTCAGGATTGCGTTCCATAGCAAGGAGGCTTCAGGAAGCTCATAAGGTCTGTGTGGAGAATGTGGCAGGTGTAAGTCTAGGAAGATCCCAAAGCATCTGGAAGGAAAGCTGTGTCTTTACTTTTAATATTCCTTATATCTTTTTACCCATTTCCCCTCCGAATAAATTCATTTGCATTTCAAATTGTGGTCCATCTAACAAAAGACCAATTCTAGGGAGAAAGCAGTGTACACGCTTAGCCTTCCATCTCCAGAGTTAGAGAGCTCCCAGCCTATGTGAACGGCACCTGACTTTCCTAGCACAATGCTGTAAACTAATCATGTATTTTCACGCTAAGATGTTTTTCCCGCTTTCTCCTCATGACACTCCCACAGGGCAGGTGGTATGGTGGGTATATCTCCAGCACCAGAGCAGCCCGCCAGGCCCGCAGGGCTGGGGGGTCTGCCCGGGCCGGCCCTCTGCGAGGGGGCCGCAGGAGGAGGAGCACGCTCAGGCCCCGCCCCTGCTCTAGCTGTCTCATAGTGCCTTTTGCCCCTTTTTTCCCCGCCATAGGTAACTTGTCAGACTGCAGAGGCTCTCCCTCTAAAGACTCCGCTAAAGCGCGGCCTGGTTCCACCGCAGTCACTTCCTCAGCTTCAGGCACGTTCGGAAAGGCAGTGCAGACCCAGCAGCCCTGCTCTGTTAAAGCCTCCCTGTCTTCTGACATCTGCTCCGGCTTAGCCAGTGAAGGAGGCGGAGCTCAAGGCCAAGGTGATTCGCGGCTTGACCCTCTTCCGGCATGTACGAGGAGGGCAGCGGGGTTGCTGGGCAGTCTCCTGCTAACCCGGAGGAGAACCAGAGCCTCTCCTGCCCCCGCTGCTTTCTCCCTCCCCTAGACACTCCAGGCTTTGCCTCGGGCTCACAGAGCAGCTAAATGAGCATAGAGTCCTGGCGGGGGGGAGGGGTGTTGTGGCCCAGCCGGAGACCGGCTTCCTGCGGAGATGGCTTGGCTGAGACCGCACAGGCTTACCTGAGGGAACTTAGACGGGCTAGCTCTCCATTCTGTGCTCCTTGCTCTGGTCCCGGATCCTTTTACTTACAATCACCCCAACGGTGGAGCCGAGAACTCCCCCAGGGATGCTCAGCTCCCTCGTCCTCCTGCAGTAGAAGTAGTTGGGAAGGAGAGCCACGGCCTAGAGCGCAAGACTTCAGTGAGGGGTGGGCTCACTTCTTACCTGCTGCTGAAATGGGGATTAAAAAAAAAAATTATTTTAAAATCGCTGCATTTGCTCTGATGGTGGCCGCGTCACACTCCTGAAGTGGGCTCGCCTTCGGGGTACCCAGCTCCTTAGATTCCCGGCTCTTACCTCACCGTATAGATTGAAAAACTCTCATGACAATTACTACGCAGTGCCAAAGCTAATGCATCCCTCTCTGGCCTAGTCTCTGAGAGTTGTGTCTTCTCTTCGTGGCTGTCACATCCTTTTTTGATTAACTTACTCCTCCTTGGCTAGGCTAGAATGGAGCTGTGGATGATTAACTAACAAGAGCTGATTTGACTGATGGTATAGGACATCGAATCACAGCTATTTGTACTTTATAAGTGTCTCTTTGTTTTCTTCCCTTTATATTCATTTGCAGGCTGGACGGTTTACCATCAAACGTCTGAGAGAGTGACCTATAAATCTAGTAGCAAACCTCGTACCAGATTCCTCAGTGGACCTGTGTCTTTGTCCATCTGTTTGTATTGGTTCTTTTTGTATTTTATCACTCCTCATCTCTTACTTTTCCCTTTCCCCTTTTCTGAGCTCATCAGTATCTTGGATATGTTTGGCAGGATGCCTTCTTTCCCCATCCACTCCCCTTCTCCCCCTGCCCTCACTCCCACCCTTCCCATCAGAATCATCTTTTTTAGTTATCACACACACACATACACACAAACATTCCCTCCCTCCCTTTTTTTTTTTCTTTGCTTTCCTTTTTTAAAACCAGTCATCATCAACCACTCATTATTTTTTTATTTCTCACAGAAAGCTTTTGTGCACCACTTTTGGCTCATGCCCGGGTACCAAAAGCATGTGTGGAAGATCTCATCCCTAACTCGTAGCCTTGTGGTAAACTGTTGTATCTCAGACATACCAAGGCACTCAGTATTTTGTGGATTTTTTTTTTATGTTGGAAGTAATTTTTTCAGTTGCAATGTGGCAAATATACATGTCTGCTGTCCCCAGTTCCAGCGACAACAAAAAGAAAAACCCAACCTTCTGTAGACGCATGGTCTCTTTCACACATGTTTGGACTATGAAGACATGCATGTAGCAAGCCGATACAATTCTAGAAGGTCACTGAAGGGTATAACTTCTCTAAAAGGGCTGTATTAAAACAATATACAGTACTGTTTATATCTACTGTTTCCCCCTGCTCCCTGCATGTGGAAATGCTGTTAAAACAGTGCTCCAGCTAGTACTTTCCAATTCATTTTTCTAGGTGGTATTTTTCTACCTAGATCTCAAATACTTGATTTCCCAACCACCCCTTTTCTTCCTGTTCCCCTTTCCCTTTTCTTCCCTCTCCCCCTAAATTAAAATTTTCAATTGAATGATATGGGGATTCCTCCAAAGGCAACAAACACATTCCTCTTCCTTCCTCCTCTTCTCAAGTCATCTAGCTGGAGCACTTAACATGTTGTATTTTCTTATATAACCTCATGTGACCTCAGAGATGAAGTCAATTAGCAGTTCATCAAAGTTCTACGAAATAAAAATTATATCCAGATTTTCTTCAGATATTTTGAAATGTATTCTCAGATTCCAATAACTTCCATTTCAAATAACTGTGCACCTGTTTTAATCTTTTGACAAAGTGCATTTTATTTTTAGCTTCAAGAACAATTGGCCATTGAATCCAAAGTCATTGGGTTTGGGCTTTTTTAAAAAAGGAAAAATAAGTTTTTGGTTTTTTTTTTATTGGGCATTTATGCTGGTTGGGGGCATGTGAATTTTTACTTGTACAATAAAGATATATTGTACTGGTCAGGTACAAGAGGCCACTTGCACATGATACTTAGCTAATGTTCACAAATAGTAATTCTGTTAGAATAAAGTGTCCATTCCCATCAACTCCAGATTTCCCTCCCCCATTAGAGTTCTACATTGTTCATCATTATCGAGGTGAGACAGATCAAAGGCACAAGGACCACTCAGATAAACTCCAGCTCTTTTCTAAGTAAACTTCTCTTAACAGAACTTTCAAAATTCCCAACTTCATTCCGCTTCACTGACTACTGCTCCTTAACTTAGGATGTTGATGAACTTTGGATTTAGTTTGGTCTGGAATAGCCATATATTTTCTTTCATTTGAGTTTTAAAGGGTCTAGAGAGGAGAGATAAAGGAATGGTAGTCATTGTAGGAATTTTTAAATGAAGAGAACCTGTATCCCTCCCTTTCTCTCCCCCCAAACAAAAGCAACCCTTTGCACACTGGGCCAGTGTTTTACTCTTGATTGATTTTTGTAACAGGCCTCAGAGAGAAAATTGTATTCCAAAAAAGAGACATTTATTGTCCAATTATTGACATTTATAGTATTTGGGGGATGTTTCATTCAAAAATACAAACTATCTCAAATTTGCTACCCTTACCATTTCTGCATGAAAATGTCAATTCTGGGCAGATAGATTGCTGATGAGATATTTCAAATAGGTGGAGGATTTGAGTTAAGAGCAATTTGTGACTCCCTTCAGGATATGTTGAATATTTCAGGTTTGGAAGAAATGAAGGACTCACCTATAAGCATGCTTCTTAATTCCTGAAATCTTTTTTAAAGTAATGGAGCTAATAAACTATTAATAGGTTACGAGCAACATCTAAAAAGAAAGGCAGAGTATGGGCAAAGGAAATCAATTTATAAAACCAAATTTTTAGTGGAATCGATTATTTTCCCTGTTTTTCCTTTATCCCTTCTATAATCTTGCAAAGGGAGCTCATTAGACAAGAAACCAGACAAGGTAGGTGAGGGAGAAGAGGAAAAAACAATAGATAGTTTGCAATTATTAAATTATTAATATTATTTAAATTTTTAGGTTAACTCATGTTGACCATAGTGATGAGATTCCTAATGTTTAAGTGAGAATGTGATATTCATTAACCTGATATTCTACTAATTAGCCTTTGCTTTCTCTCATGTTCCTATTTAGTATTATGTATTATATTTGTAGCACTTAAGTTTAAATTTTAAGGTAATCGATACACTTAACCGAATATTTGAGGCAGCTAGATGGCGCAATGGATATATCAGAAAGACCTGAATTCAAATATAGTCTTTTACTAGTTATTTACTTACCAGGCCAAGTTATTTAACTTCTCTATGTCCCAATTTCCTCATCTTTAAAATGAGGGTACTTAAAACACCTACCTTGAAGGGTTTTTATGAGGATCAAGTAAGATAATGTGTAAAATGCTTTGCAAACTGCTATATAAATGCTAGTTGTTGTGGTGGTAGTTGCTAATATTTGCATAAGGTCAAGAGAGGCAGGGATAACTGCCCCCAATATCAGATGGTAATGCTGATGGAAGAGACATTGAGGCTTGACCATGATTGGCCATGGGGAGGGCGTTGACTAATCTTTGAATCCACTAGTAGTTTTTATTAAGGGAATGTCTATTTTTTTCTTACATGTGCATGTGCATGCCATATCAACCTTGATTCATGTCTTGTTCAATCATTCTTGTAGCAGTTGGAGAAAAATCAGAGGTGTTCTCTGAGGTACATTAGAGAGAAGGTTCCTGTATAAGGTAGGATGTTGGACTGGATGGCTGCTGTTTTCTTCCAATGCTAAGATTCTATATCTGGATTAGAGTCCAGAAACTAAACTCTGCAGTATACATTATGCTTATTCCAGACTTCTCGTTTTTACTTGACCCTGCCTTACTAATGATAATGAGTCTGTAGGTGTGGTCCTACAAGCTGAGAGTTTTTTTTCTTCCAAGGAACTTTTGCTGCCCAGTGAGGAAATCACCAACTCTTCTGTCTGTCAGGTGCTTCCACATAAATAAGTCTTTAATTAAGAGAAGGGAATCAGATGGGAGCATCTGGGAACTACACAAAGATACCATAAAAACGGAGATGGAGAATCAACAGCAAAAGCAAATGGGAATGAACTCAAGTGTTGTTAGTGAGACAGCTCTCACCCCAAGGTCAGGTGTCTAAAGCCATTTCCTGATATTTGAAGTTCAGCAACTTCACAGCTTTTACCAAGTGTGATGGACTCCTTTTGTTAGATTTGCTTGGCTAGCCTGAATTAAATACTGGAAAGAGCAAACCAGGATTCTCCTAAGCACAGACATTTCAGAACCTGTCCTGAAAAATGCAGGGAGAAGCATTTTGGATAAGCTCAGTGGGAGCTGGATTGTTGTTTTTTGTTTAATGGATTTTAAAATGAAGACAGGAAAATACAACCTGTAGATTATGGCATAGTGTTATTCCATAATAGATGTGACCCTATAGCTCTTGAAGTTTTGGAGGTTCAATTCATAAGTACATAGCTTACATGTAGAAATTGTATTAAGAATTTTAAATGTAATAATTTTTAAAATTAAAGAATTAACTCAAGGACTATAGTGTGTAATGTTCGGGCTAGCTTTCTGGAGGTCCTTCAGACGAGCCTTGGTCTCAGCAACTTAAACAACAGGAGAATGGTCAAAGATAGAATGTTTATCTTCCAGTCCTTCTTAGCCATATACCTTATTGTAATTATAGCATTACAGCATACTGATTATGTGTGAACTTAGAGAACCATTACATCACCATGCTAAGTACAAAGTATATATGTAAACTAGAGAACCATTATCTCATCAATTCCACTGAGTTAACACCTTGTTTCAAGTATACTGCTCCAGAGTTCTAGCCCTCTGCAATAGACCTCTTGGTACTAAGTGGACATGGTACTTCCAGGGCTTGGAGGCCAGGAGCACCTGTATATTTCACTTGTTATTCCTATTGCTCTCCACATGCTTCAGCAAACACTTCATTTTGCAAATATTTGAACGAATTGTGTTTGCTCAGAAATAAAATGATGAATGGCTGAAGGTCTTCACCTACTTTATAAAGCTGCCCTTCTGAATACACTATAACAATTTATCTGAAAATGTTTCTTTGGTTTTTGAATAATTGATACTTAAAGATTCCTCTTCATAGCAGTCATTTTATTTGGATAGCAGCTTTTTAAAAGTAATGAGACATAGTTGTCAGCATCCAAAAGGATAGAGGCTTTTATAAAAGCCAGTGATAGAGATTGGGAGAGAATATTCCCTGGCTAGTTAGCTTTTTAATTATGTCTTTAAGGTACAGATTGAATAAAAGTAGAACTCAGATTTTCTTGATTCATCTGTTTAGTCAGTAGGGTGTGGGAGGAAAAAGAAGAAAAAGAGAAAGAAATAAGCATTTCTATAGTACCTACTATTGTAAATATAGTAAATATATCTCATTTGATCCTCACGAACAACCCTGGGAGGAGCTCCATTTTATACTTAAAGAAACTGAGGCAGACAGAAGGCTAACACAACTAGTATCTGTGATTGGATTTGAAGTCAGGATTTTTTGACTCCAAGCCCAGGGCCCTTTGGCTCTGAACCATCAACTGCCTTCAAAAACTAAGAATCCCTACTTTATCTCTAACCAATCTGAACAATGCCAGATGAGGTTCTGTTAGCAAAAATTTCCTCAGTGCTCTGTATGGAGCATTCTCCATAGATATATTACATGGAGCCTTTTGTAACCAGTTGTTTTCTGGACTTACTAGTAGTAGTAGAGGTAACAATATTTTTCTCTGTTTTCTAGATAAAGAAGTGTCCCTAATACTTGGAAAATATATCCAAAATATCTGGGTCTTGTTTCTCTGCCTTTTACAATAATGGGGTGGCAACCTTCTGTTTTTGCCCAGCAAGAAAACTCCCTTTCCTGCTAATCTTATGAATAAAATAGGGAGGTTTGCAGTCCATAAGTCAGGGAATTATTTACTGAAGGTCCCCCCCCACCCCCCATCTGCAGAGTAATAATAATAATAATAAGATAATTATCCTTTTTAAAAAATCATTGACCAGAAGCCCAAAAAAAGGACCTTAAAGGTTTGGCAGTAATTATTTGCTGATCCTTCTAGCTCTTTGGGTACTCATTAGGAGGGAAATCTTTGTTTAAGACAGATGATGCTATGCTGAAGAAAAGGGATTTCCTTCTTTTTGAGATTGCTCAACCTAGCTCCTTCTGTTGCTGGCTGGAAAATGTCCCTTTTTGGGAAGGGGGGGGGTCTTTAAAGCCTTGCAAAATGGTAACAGATGTATAATATCTTATTTATAGCCTTCTCTCTTTTTTCTGGGTATAATTCTCCAGTTTTTTCCTAGCTTTTGTACATTTTTCTTCCAAAGCTCTTTTCAAAGTTTGTAAGTTTTATCTACACCAGTACTGTGGATTAGCAGTACCAAAGATTTTGGTAAGTTTACATATCTATGTTTGGCTGTTATTTTTTTTTATTTCTTTTGTAATGAACTAAAATATTTAAGGTACAAGTGATAGAGAAATGAACTGGGAAGAAGGGGGCACTTTATTCCTTTCTCCAAATTGTATTCTAGTGGGGAAAAGCTATCTGAGATAATGATTATTAGAATTATTGGGTGGTGACATTTTCAGTTCCATTTCAGACTATAAAGTTATTGATAGGAAAAAGGCAAGAAGTCATGTAATCCCTGGCATTGGTACTCTGATAGTTAGAAATGATTTAAATTGCATAGAATCGTGCTTGTTTGAATCCAAGTAGAAGAGTGGCAATGGGACAAGATTTTAATGTGCCCCAAATCAGATTCACATATGTGTTTATCTTGAAATTTTCTTTCCAGTAGTAAAGAACTGTTATGCTATTATACAATCCACCCCCATTCTCCCTCAACAATAATAATGCTTTTGTTATATTACATTTAACTTCTATCTTTTTTTTTTTTTTTTACAATTTACAAAGAATTTTGTCATAGTGTTGTGATGGAGAGAGAACAAAAGTATTATTAGCCCTATTTTAAAGATTAGGAAGAAGAGAACCAAAGAAGCAATATAGCTTTGCCCCAAGAGAGACAGTATAGCTATAGTAGAAAGAATACAGACTCTCATTTATTACTTCTGTGATATTGGGGCAATGCCTTTAATCTTTTTGGGCCTTAGTTTCCTCATCTGTAACATGGTGAAATTAGACAAGGTGACCTCTGACTACTATCCTATGATTCCTGGTCACATAGCTACTAATGGTCAGAGTAGGAACATCAACTAATTGGTTTATATATCTAATTCCTTTTCCACTGTATTCTTCTTTTCTCCCTCTCTCCCCTTCTTGCCTTCTTCTTCTTAACTTTCCTCCTTCCTCCTCTGTCTGACAAGAAGCCAAATAGCAATTAGAGTGTTCAGATCTTTACCTAGTAGAAAATGGACTCTGGGGTTCTGTTTTTCTTATTCTCTGGAAGCTTTGGTTAGGGTCTGGAATAAGATGAAATAAGATGTGAGAATAAGATCAAGAAATAAGATGAAGAGACTCATGTAAATTAGATTGCTTGGTCTCATGCATTGTGGGCTGACATTTTGCCATGAAGCATTTTTCAAATCTGAACATAACCAAACCCCTCTTTGGAGAGAAGATTTTAAATATAGAGAATGAAAATAAGTGATAGCCTTGGAGTGAAAGGGGAGGAGAAATAGCAAGGGATTTTCAATTAAAACTTTATGCCCTGCCAAGATGCCTATTCTGGACATTTTTTCTTAGGTGGTATGAGATAATTAGAAGTGAAGTTGATAGAATACACCACCTGGACTATTTTTCTTTTCCTGAGCTCACATAATTTCCCTTGGAGTCTGCTGTCCTACCATATTCTCTGAGACAAATAGTGCTTAACTTCCTTAGACAGTAAGGTCCCTGTGACCTGGTAGAGCATTTTACAGTGCTTGTTGCACATTTCCCCCTCCCTCCCTTTTTTGATGATTTTTGACTGGCATTTATATAAGAAAAAAAAAAACTGGCACATCATGCATATATACATAGACACATATAATATGTAAATATTGTACATACCCACATGCATATATGTATATGCATATACATCTGTGAGTATAATTTCCTGAATGTATATATTGTCAATACCTACTTCAGAAATTAAAGCGAGAGGTATTTTAGACACCTCCACTTACAAAATAATAATGACAAATTGTTATCTGATTTGTAAACTTAAAACTCTAGTGCAACACCCTTATTTTAGAATGTTCTTCTATTCAGACTTCAAAATGGTCTGCTTTGATGGTTATCATTAGTTTGAAAGTGACTAAATCTGTGAGCACTAGAAGGCTCTTTGGCAATAAAAGTTTTTTAAAGTTATAAAATTATGACCTAGCCAATAATTTAGTAATAACTGCTCATTAGAAGAAGCTTAGACAAAATGACCTGAGGTACCTTCCTGCTTTAAATATCTATGATCTGAAACTACTCATTATTGCAGATAAATGTATTTATAACAATGGGTAGGATAATGTGGTTATTTCTGTGTGTTTTAAAATACCATCTTGGTTTGAGTATAGGATGGACTTTTCTTTTCAAATCTGACTCATGAAACTTGAATATGACCTATAATTTTTTTCAATGCAGTGTGTTTATTCATACACAAGTATATAATTTTTTCCACTTTAATCATACTGCTTATATTCAAATAGAATACATTCTAGTACATTAACACAGCCAAGTCCCATTAATGTAAATAATAAATCCCTTAAGTATGTTGCATTATTTAAATTTGCACTGTTTATTTCCATTGACTTGAGGAGGGAGTGTGGAAAGGTCTATATTGGATACAATTACAACTGTATTCAATACAGTGAATGTAAATAACACTTGAGGAGATTTATTGTTCCCAGAAGTTATATATCAGTACAATTATATAGTTATTAAATAGTCAAGTAAAATCATAGGGAATCTGCACCTAGTGAATTTTCTGTAGGGAATTTTCATTACCTGGTTACCAGGAGACCACTTTCTCCTATCCATAGTTGGTTAGTATGCAGAATCGGGACCTACAGTCTTATTTGAATGCAAATTATTTTATTGCTAGCCTAGGCAGAATATTACAAGGTAAGTCTATTGCACAAAAGTCAAAGATATATGAATGCCAAACATTCATATTATATCTACTCCTTGCTACCCTTGATAATGGGAAGACGTCCATGTCTTTCATAAAAATCTTATCATCTTAGCTAGCATTTATATAATGCTTTAAGGCAGCAAAATGTTTTACAGATAGTCTCCTTTTATCCTCACAATAACCCTAGGAGGTAGGTGCTATTATTAACCCGCTTTTTAGAGGAGAAGATTGAAGCACGTAGAAGTGAAATGATTTGCCCAGATGTCATATGACTTCAGGTCATCTTGTGCCTTGCCAAGAGGCTACTTTGTATCTCACTGATATGGAGTTATTCCCACCCACAGCTGTAACTTAATTTCCCACTCTGTTAGGGGGCCCAGTCTGTAGACTGGGATCTCCAGTTAATAAATATTTGGTAAGCACCTGCTATGTATAAAATGTAAATTCTCAATCTGTGAGATCCCCAACTGAGTTGAATCTGCCTCTTCCCTGAAGTTTTCTGAGATTTCTAGCACAAAAGACAACCTGTTTCCCCTTTGCTGTTAACATTACAGAACTTTCCTACCAGGACTTCTCCTTATCCTCGGGTTCTCAAAGTTTCAGGAAAATGTTAATTCCTCACAAAAAGATTAGAGGAGAAAAAGTTTGCAGACTTACAGGTACAATGACCTTTGCTTATTGATGTAAAAGCTTTTGTAACCTGGCAATTACTCCCCTACTAACTGCAAATCATTGAAAGTTGAGTCTTTATGTGTTACCTTGGGTTCCCTTTGACCATGACGGAAAGAAATAAAACAACATTTAAAAAAGATATTCCATTACTCATGGTTTTTGTTAAGTACAACTTGGCTTTTCCCTTCAGATTAAATAAATGTAGCTTTACTAACCCTGTACTAATGCCCATCAAAAATAAGGATTTTATTTGGACCGCTGCTATGTATATATGGACTCATCTGTTCACAATTGATGGTATATTCAGCTGTCTATATTCAGGACTCTTAAGATACCAAAAGAGTATTTAAGAAAATTGGTAAACTTGGGAACAGAGAGTCATCCCAAAGACAATTTGTGTTTTCTGAGATTCTAGGTAGGGTATTTTGTTATATTAGCAGACTTAAACAATAACAGACTTTTTGGTGAAATAAACCCTTAAGGCTCCCAAGCTGAACTGGGAGAGCCTGTTTGATGTGTACACTACAGATTGCAATAAGTCAACAAGGATTTAGAAGAAGTAGGACATTTGGGTCAAAGAAAACAAGATGAGAAAGAATAAAGGATTTTAAGTTAAGACAATGATCTTCATTGTCTTAGTTGGAAAATTATTTTTTAATGGAAGCACTATAATTTCTTCATTCTGAGCACAAAACTTTGGGAGTAAATAATTTTATTATTACTTATTTTGAATATTAACTATTTTGAAAATAATTTACTATTTTACCAGCCCTCTTGTTTGTGGCTTTAGTTCATTCACCTTAAATGTGCTGTTGGGGTGAAGACCCCAAAGTTTTGACTTTCCATAATTTATTTTCAAATTTGAACACTCAATTTGTTTTCTGATGCAGGCTTACTTAGGTCAAAAATACATTGATTGTTAAAGCTAGAAAGAACTTTAAAGATCTGGTCTAACCCACTTTTTTTTTTTTCAGACGTGGAAACTGTGGACTTACTGTGTTCACAGAGCAAGTTAATGATCAAGTTGGGAATAGAATCCAGAATTCCATCCTCCAAGCTCTGTGTTATTATTAAAAAAAAAAAAAAAAAAAAAAAAAGGTTGGACTGGTTCTAGTTACAATTTGGGTTGCAGATAGAAGATTAGGCAAGGTCTGATGGATAGGGCACTCAACCTGTGACCAAAAGGACCAGCATTCAAATCCAGTCTGTGATATTTACTAGTTCCTGTAACAAGGACAAGGAACCTCTCTCAGCCTCAGGTTCCTCGATTAAAAAGTGGACATAATAATAGCACCTACCTCACACACACACATACACACACACAAATGAGATCATATTTGTTTAAAAAAAAAAAAAACACCATGTAGCACAGTGGCTGATACATAATCAGTATTAGTTAAATATTTACTTCTTTCCTCTCGGAATCTGTTTTCCTTGCATATAAAATAGAACCTTGATTTGCCTTATTTGTGTAAAAAAAAAAAAAAAAAAAGTAAAATTTGCCTTATTTGTAAAAGGAGGAGGGGAAGCTTAATATTAGCCCTACCTCGGGGGTGGTTCTGAAGAAAGTGTTTTATAAAGCATAGAGCTTTACATAAATGTGAATTGTCATTTGTACTATGCCATTGTTTCAATAATACCACCTAGACTTCAGGTACTTGTTGTTCAGCCCTCTAGAAAACCAGCTGTGTTATGACATCAGAATTCAAGACCATTTTGTATTGAATGACTTTTAATGGATATTTCTTAGAAAGCCCACTATGTGCTTAAGCATTCAATTTTCTTGATTCTCATTTCAAGCCAAAAAATGTACAGAAGTCTTGAGTCTTTCTAATTTTCCTCTCTAGAAATGGAAGTGTGCACCAAGAATTTCCTACCAAGTAGTAATTACAAATTGTCAGCTGCTCTCAAAAATTTAATTTTGTCACTTTCTATAGCATATGAATCCTTTAGCTCAATTGTTCTTATTCCTTCCATCTCTCCTTCACCCCCATTATAGGTATTTTGGTTTGTTTGGTGCCCCCTGACCTTCTTAGGCATCTAGGTGGCTCAGTGGCTATGAGAGTTAGGAAGACCTAAGTTTAAATTTGCCCTCAGATTCTTAATAGCCATTTACCCCTGGGCAAGTCACTTAAACTGCCTCAGTTTCTTCATATGTAAAATGGCATCAGTCACTTAGTAATGACAAGTGCCTAATCTTTTTCATTTACTTTCTTTCTTTTTAGTCTTATGCTTTTTGCTTCTCTCTTCCCTTTTTTCCTTAATATGATTTATTCTCTTCTGCTACATCAGGGACCAAGATAAGAAAAATAACAACCTTATACTTTATGTATAATTTCTCATTTAGTCTCACAACACTATGATAAAGGAAACTGAAATTCAGAGAGCCCCTTTTCCCAGAACCCATAAACTCATAAGTGTTACTTAAAGAGCACAGATTTTTCTCACCCCAAGTCTAGCACTCAGAACATGGTATAGCATGGACCGTGTTGACATGGAAAGACCACCCAAATCCAGTGATCAGAAAATGTGGGCCCCTGCAAAATGGGTATGAGAATGTTCGACCTGAAAGTAGGGGCAGCTAGGTGGCTCATTGAATAGAGCACAACTGGTCTGGAGTCAAGAACATCTGAGTTCAAATGTGATCTTGGACACTTAATACTTACTGGCTGTGTGACCCTGAGCAAGTCATACTTCTCCCATCCTCTGCAATCATACTAGGCAGTCTAGCTCTTATAGGTACTCCTTTTCTAGCAGGATTTTACTCAAAAGACGCAATCATTGAAGCCATAAACACATCATACTCAAACACTTGAGCCCTATGCATAACTCTTATCACCACAATATTTACAATTTCTCTCTCTCTCTCTCTCTCTCTCTCTCACACACACACACACACACACACACACACACACACACACACACACACACACAATATTGAAAGTAGTGAAATGCTTCCCAAATCCTGATTGAAAGGTAATGGTCCCAGAGTACAGCTTGAGATGTTTTTGTATATATGGCCAATATGCTTTCTCAATGGAGGAGAGGAGAGAAGGAGAAGGTGGATCTTCATTTGAAAATGAAATTTTAATTTAAACATATGAATATATGTATATATACTATGTATGTGTGTATATATATGATAGTAATAGAAGTAAACAATTCTTTGCTATGTAAGAGCTTTTGGGGGCAGAGGAAGATGCAAACAAAGAAATTTTAGCATAAATTTCATTAAGAAAATTTTCTTTTAAAAAAGTACAAAAATAGAAAGTACATTCTAAGTTGTCAGATTCTTCATAAGTGAATTTCTCTGAGACTCTCTAGTTCTTTTGTTTGGGTCTTCCTTTGGCATCACAAAGTTAGGAGAGATCAGACATATTTATTTGTTTCAATAGTTCAGTAAGGAGTAAAGATGTACTTTTGCAATGGCAGGTATGGACCTATAACTAAGACTAGCCCTTTGACATTTAACTTAGTGCTCCTCCTTAGAGGAAGGTTCCATAGAACTTTCCTTAGATATCAAAGATATTTTGGATCTTTGCACCCAACCATCTCATTCATTGTCCAGAGGAGAAATCTAAGACCCAGCAGAGTAAAATATCTTGTCCAAGAAAACAGTATGATAGAGTGAGAAAAGGGCCTCTAGATCACTCAGTAGATAGTCCTGGGTCTGAGGTCAGGAAGACCTGATTTCAAATCAGCCTCAGGCACTTACTAGCTAGCTATATGACCCTGAGCAAGTCACTGAACTCTGTTTGCCTCAGTTTCCTCATCTGTAAAATGAAGAAAATGGCAAACCACCAATATCTCTGCCAAGAAGACCACAAATGGGGTCATGAAGAAAGACTAAACAACAATTACAATCAGTGAAAAGAGAACTGGATTTATAGTCAAAGGATTTAGATTCAATACTGGTTCTGACACTTAAATGTAAGGAAGCTACCGCAATGCTATGAAAAAAAAGGGACTGAACTTTTAGGGTTCTTAATAGGTAGTCTGAATATTGTTTGTTGTTGTTTGGTTAATATTTTGCATTAAAATGTCAATTTTCTGAAAAGGAATCCATATAGCACCAAGCTTGGAGTTAGTAGCTGTGTGACTCTAGGCAAGTCACTTAACCCCAGTTGTTTGGGGTGGGAGTGGGGAAGACAGCTTGAGTGACTACATCAAACCTTTTCATCCTGGAAATAAGGACGCCACAGGACTGAAGGGATTTTTCCCAAGCCCACTGAAGTAATAAGTAGCACAGTTATTGAACCCAGTTCCTCTGAAGTCTAAATTCACTCAGCCCTTCTCTACTTTTGATTGGTCTATGGAAGCACCATTTCTGGGGCAAGGATGTAGTCCTGATCCTTATGTTTTCAGTTCCTTGTAGGAGAACATTAAAATAAGCGTTTGGTACTATTTGAAAAAGGAAGGCAGATAGGGTTGGAAGAGTGGTGGATTTTGTGATGGAAGAAAACGGAGCACATAGTTGAGTCAATTTGTTAATAGATTAATTGATGGAAGCAACTTTGAAAGCCTCAGCAGGAGCTCCCTCTGCTGGCTCTGTACAACACAGCAAGCCAAAAAAGAATATTTCCGTTTTTCTCAAATGTGATGAGAAACTTGATAAACTACAGCCAGAGGTATCCTGTCCTCCTGCTCCTTCTGTCCAGGTACTACATGGCCTTGCTGTCATGCTTCCCTTTTGCGGGTTATTGTCATTGTCAGTAAAAGGACTTAGCATCAGTTTCGTCCCTTGATCTTCCCAGCAGTCCCAGGGGTCATTTTGTAAATGAGGACCACTTTGCAGTGAAAGCTTTGCCCCAGAGGTCACACAGATAGTGAGTGTTTGCCTATGATCACAGCGGCCTTCTTGGCTCCAAAGCTGATCCTTTCTGTACTGGGTAAAGCTAAATAGGACCAGAGATTGAAACTGTGATTTCACTGGGTTAATTCTCTCAGTGCAAGTCAGCCCCTTCTCCCCAGTTTGGAAAGTTGTCTAGACCAGTAAGAGCTGTCTAGAATTTAAATGCCTTGCCCAGAGCTACACAGCCAATATATGTCATAGGAAAGTCTTAAGTAAAGTTTTCCTAACTCAGGCCAGCCTTCTCTCTCTTCTTCTAGGTTTCTTAACCTAAGATGCATAAGCTCTTTTGTTAAATATTTTTATAACTATCCTTATGTAAATATCATTGGTGTTTGTAATATTGTCTATTTTATGCAGTTAAAACTATTACTCTAAAAAACAGATCTATAAATTTTATTATAGTCCAAAAGAATCTGTGACAGAAAAAAGTTTGAAGTCTCTGACAGTATAATATACTGCTTCTAATCCCAACATTGCCTTAGTGTTCATATTTAAAATGGTCACATTTAACAACAGGTCTAATGACAAAGAATTATTCTGAGCTGTTAATTTCAGGACATTAAGGGGTTTATTTACTACTAGACATTTCTTGAACACCTGTCTAGTACCTATTCCTCTGCCCAGGCGCTGAGGTAGGGGAGGAGGAGATATGGCCAGTACCCTCAAAGTCAGTAATAAGGGATAGAATGCATATGAGAGCATTCATTTGGGCAGAAAATGTTACGAGTATTCTAGAGTGTGTAGCATAAACAAATGAGCAGAGGCAAGATAATAAGAAAACAGTATTCACGATATAGGAATATATAGGAAGGGCACAAAAATGCCTGAACCAGGTGTTCAAGTCTTTGAAAGCGAGGTTTTGTGGAGGACCTTGAGTTCCAGCTAATGTGTTTTAAACACCACCCTTAAGGAAATGGGGAACCATTAAAGAGTGGAAGAGAAAAAAAAAGACATGATATTATTTCTGTCTTAAAAAGATTATTTGGCAGAGTGTGGGATTGATTGTAAAGAGTAGAAAGACAGGAATATCAGCTAGAAAGGTATTGGAATAGATGGTGAAGGCATAATGGATGGTAGATGGATTTGGGATTGGGGAAGCTCACAAGGAAGAGCATTTGAATGTCTGTGATTTTCAGTGTGAATTTGTCTATCTTTGTCCAGAGTTATTTTCTCATCTGTATGTTATGATAAGATAATATATTTCAAAAGAAAAATTACTTGTTTTCTCCTTAACTAGATTTTATCCAGTTGTTGGTTCTTTTTGTGTATTGATCTGTCTTAACACTTGTCATATGGATGTGTCTCACACATGTGAATGTATTGGAAGTGATATCACTTACTGTTATTATCTGTATATTAAAGTATGGGTGAAGAGGAGATACTCTGCTTTTCTCTGCAAGCCAAACTGTATGTCACACGTCCTGTAGCTTGTGTCTTCATGTTCCCATATGTCTCTATCTCATAGCGCAATAGCTCAATAATAGTATATGTGCAGAACTGAAATGATATATCAATTTTTTAAATGCTTAATCTCTCTATTGACTTAAAGGTACATCTCCTAGGTTATCTTCTTCCATCCACTCTCCCATTCCCCTCCAAAAAAAAGAGAGCAAAAAATAAAAATAGATTTGAAATCCTTTGAAAGACACCTGATATCAGCTCCCTGCAGAGAGAACAAGGTTTGCTTTTCCTAACTACAATTTCATTCACTAGTAGGATAGAAAGAAAACCTCCAACACTACTCTGTTTTTAAATGATTGTGCAATTTTTTTGCATAAATGTGTTTGAAAATTATACATAATTTCTTGTTCAGATTTAGAATGGCTAGAAGCATTAACTCTTTCAGGTCCTCTGCATTTGTTCCTGTGTATGTTTAGATGTTTGTTATTTGCAAAATGTTCATTGTTGAAATGTGATTTCATCTCCCTAAGCTTTAATTTGGAATTCGTGCCAAATTCTATTTCAATGTCTTGAAAGCAGAGATTTTTTTTTTCTGACAATATAATTTCATAGTAGTAATCATGAGGTTTGTGTGAATTCCTCGAACCATCTTCAATCTAGCACTTGTTTCCATTGTGGGAAAGGAGTTCTAGATATAATCTACTAACTAGCCATGGGAATAAAGGAAATGTAAGTGGGTAGGATGTTCACTTGAAGTCAGGGCTGGCCATCATTCACCTTTGTATCCCCCAGTGCCCAGGACAGTGTTTTGCAACTGGGTCCCGTAACAAATGGTTGCTTCATTGACTTAGAAGAGATAGAATGATTTCTGTTTCTGGTCTGTGATGATGACTAATTTAATTACATTTATAACATAACAAAGGAAAAATTGGACACTGCACTTCACTCACTGGACACATATTAAATGCACACTCTGTGCAAAGAACACTGTGTTACACATTGGATAATATGCAAATTTTGGACAATTTTAGTCCCTGCCTACATGGAGCACACAGTGTAGTAGAAGAAATGTAGTCTGAGATTTGTGCCAACTGAAGTAGGTACTGAGTAGGTTAAGAATTAACCACTCAAGCAACGTTTTTTCATAGAGTGCTACTAGCCTCATAGTGTCTCTTGAGCCATGTCAATGGAAAAGGGCCAAAAAAGGAGATGGGTGGTTCAGGGGTCCTTTTGGGGAGTCTTATGGCCCCCCATGAGCCATAGGGGGAATTACTAGCACAATCATGAAGTTGGTGAGGAAAATATTAAAACAGAAACAGAAGAGGTTACTCTGGCTTTTCTCTGACTTTTTAACAACCATTTTCTACAATCTGTCTCCTTCACCATTATTTCAAGTTCATCCCCTCACCAAGATCTGGATTTTAGTCCAAGAAGAGTAAACAAAAATACTCTGGATAATAAAGATAAACATTGGTGTGGAGTTTGTGTGAGTTGTTTTTAAAAAGAGACTTAAGAAACTGCACCTTCATTTTCAGCTAAGGACCAAAGCTATTTTCTAGCATTGGAAGGGAATGGGGATGTAGAACATATCAACTTATAACTTAAAAGGGTCTGTCAGCTTGCTCTAAGAATATATCTTCATCTTGTTTGATTTTAGAGTATCCCACTAAGGTATCCACTGGGTTGTGATTTTGCACTGATGGTTTTAAATGGGTTTTATACTAGAAAGTTGTTTCAGGAACATAAAAAAGAGACTTAGTTTTGGCTGTTAGTTCTCCCATTAATCTAGTTGAGTAATCTTAGGGAAAGTAATTTAAATGTACTTATCCCATCTCTAAAATAAGATACTTCCTCTCTATATTCTTTATGAGGCGATTACAAAGTTTGTTAAGTGGTGGACTAGTGTCCAATCATAAAAGTGGAGTCATTTCCCAGTGATAGTTTCCAGATAGCTTTAATATAATAACTAATCTATCTAAATTAACAATAAACCCTCAAATACAGTGCATTATAAACAAATGATATTGAAACTAGAATAAGGGAAAATGCCCTTTTATATTAATTACTAAGTACTTCTAACAGGCAAGAGAAAAGATTGTGCTTTATCCATACACAGAAATCTGTTAGACAATTGGCCCATGGCTTTTAACCCTTACTGTTTGTGAGGAGGTGGACATCTCCCATCTCCAGCGCCGCCACCACTACAGAGAATGTGTAACAAAACTCATTTTTAAATGCCCCTCACCCACGACTTGAGCAGTTTTTAAGCAGCAAATTGAAGCAAGATGGATGCCATTAGTGGTCCTCAATTAGGAAGGTAATTATGAAAGAAAGTTTAACTTCTCACCCCTACCCCACTCTTCCAATACTGAAAGAAGGAATGGTAATAAGAGCTTTTGGGTTACATGTCACAAAACTAGAGTATAAAAACTTTAATTCCAGATCAATTTTTGCCCTTTGAAATAAGGATGGGCTGATTTTTATTACATTTGATATTACCACTGAATTCAGAATACTCAAACTTCTTAGAAACCTTCGGATATTAGAATATTTTCCAAATTGGCCTCAGACCTACAGAACAATGTATCTTTTTGGACTTGTGAAACTTTGAATTTGTCCTTTACAGCCTATTAATCACCTGCTAGCCAGCTCCCCTTTGCATTAATAAGCTCTTGTAACCGATTTTAAACCGCTTTACGTGCCTAATCACAGCGGGGGTCCAAGCGCTTGTACTGGAAAGCGAAGGGGATATTTTTTTTTTCATAAACTTATAGAGACATTGGGTTTCCACATACAATGTCAAACTTGAAGCTTTCGAGTATTACTCTTGGCATGTGGATGTGCTTGGTAAAACATTTGTTAACCTGCACACTAACTAACGTGGGTTTGGGATGCCCAGTTAATTGAGGTTTTTCTCTTCTCTCTGAACTGCTGACTTTTTGTCTGTTCTTCCTTGCATAATGATGACCTTTGCTTGAACATACAGTAGCTTGTACAGCAGAAGTATACTGTCCTGCCTAACTCTGTGTGTCTTGTATTGTTTTACCTTGTAGGGTCCACCCTGAAACGTCTATGCCTAGGGAAAGAGCACAGTAGTAGTAATTATCTGATTTTTTTTTCCTCCTTTTCATATTTTCTCCATTGCATGGGGTCATTTCCTTTCTTGGCTATATCATCAGGGTTTCATTGATGTTCTTGCAAAAATGGTGCTGGCTGGGCGCTGTGTGCGTGAATGAGTAGACGGACACCCATGTCTATGATTGATGCTTGTGGAATAACCTGGCTGTTGCTGCCATGGAAGTGGCTGTTGTGTCTGGATGGTCCTGCAGCTTCCGTACAGCAGCATCTCTGCTCCTCATCTCATCCTGCCTTCATGCTTTTTCTTCCCTGTTCCCATTTATTTCATTACCAACATTATTTCAAGGACTCCTTTTTTCCCTAGATCCATAAATTACTAATAACTAATTGGCTCCTTTTCCTAAATCACCAGAATAAATATTCTCCAAAAGTTTTTTTTAAAAATAGAATGAATATCAATGCAAAATGAAAAATGTCCAGGATTAAATGGGTTACTGGTTTACCTGGACTGCTTTATTCAGCCATTCGTTGAAAATTTTCAATTAGAAATAGGCATCTGTGTCCGTGCTTGTTCATTGCTAATTACTAAAATAGACTCATATAGTGCATTGTGTTTCTGAACTGTTTGTTTGAAGAGATGGTCTCTGGTTAAATTTTCAAAATAAAAATGTTAATTTCAATTTTTTTATTAGGTTTTTTTTTAAGCAAGTTCATAATCGGATTGCTTTTCCATTTATAACTTACCCAGAATTTTAAATAAAAAATTATCTGTCAAATTTTTTAAAAAGAAATTCTATCATATGGGCCAAGCCCTTAACTCAACAAAGGGATTGATTTAATTACAATAATGAATATCGGGGAAAAATAATATCATAGCCAAACGTTATGGTGTTTATCCAATTTTTAATGTCAATTCCAAAAGCATTTATGAAGTGCTCACTGTGTTCCAGGAACTGACGACAGAAAAAATTCAAAAGCCCTGCCCTCAAAGACCTTACATTCCACTTTAGTTTATGATAGTACAAAGTATTTCTCCAAGTAGTGAAACAGGTTTCCTTCTACCTGGTTTAATTCGTTAAAGTTTCATGTTTGTGGAAAGCTGCCCAGCCAGCTCACAACAAAAGCATGTTACTTCTTGGCCTGACACTCCTAAATATTCACACATACCAACCAATACTGAGAGAAACTGAACTTCTACCTCCAATTCCCTTACTGATACTTTTAAAATTAATTAGAATCTCCAGGTAACTGGAACTTATTGGACTTAAAAAAAAAAAAAAATCTGGCCTGTTGTAATAAGCATTTTTTCTGGACATATAAATCTTGTTATCATGTTCTTTCTCTGTTCACTCCCAAGCCATGAGGTCCATGCTGTTCCCATTCCGGGAACCAAGCTTGGAGATTTGGTTTTGTACTTGCTCTGTGCACAGGGAGCACTGAACCATGGTGATGAAATGCTTGTGGTAGAACAGATGGGTGCTGTTCATAAAAACAAATTGGAAAAGCTACCGTAAGAATAGCCAAACTATTTGTCATGGCTCTTCCCCACCATGTGCGATAGTTGATAAAATATTCCCAAAGAGGGAGGCCTGTGTCCTGCACTTCCTCAGTCCAGAATTCAATGATAGGCAAAGTATGGGACATATCAGGAATTGGATTGAAAAATTCTGGAAAAAAAGGCCCCCTTTCTCCAGACCAACTCTTGAAGCAAAGGTGTTCTCCGGTGCAGTCATGTCAAAAATAACTCAAATCATGGAAGGCCCTTGTGTCAGCCTTATAATTGATCCTGCCTTGTGTGTGATTTCCTAGGATCTTCCACCACCAGTCTGGTAACGGGTCCCGAGCCGGTGCCCCCAGCCACCCTGCAAGTCCAGGCACAAGTCAATAATAGCAACAACAAGAAAGGGATGTTCACGGATGATTTGCACAAGCTAGTGGATGAATGGACAAGCAAGACTGTGGGAGCTGCTCAGACAAAGCCTTCCCTAAACCAGCTGAAACAGAATCAGAAAAGGCAAGACATGGAACCCCGAGCAAATCCTGCTCAGGCACAAAATGAGGCACGTGGCGTAAGTGACAGTTTCTGGGGAAGGCAGAGTGGCAAGGGGTTGGAGGGCCGAGGGAGAGCCTGCTCTTGTCCAGAAGGGGCCCTGGAAAGCAGGGATCCCTTCTTATGGAACAACGTCCACCTCACTGGGCTGCACAGAGCTCTAAAACCGATCCTCTGAGACCCACTGGTGTTGGGAATCTCTTGTCTGCGTAATACTCACTTGTTAGCATTCCTTTTTTCTGGTGTCCGACTAGTCCTGCTTAACCTGCCTTTCTAGTCCCTGATTTCCATTAGTTACACTGTGTGACCTGTTCATGGAAGAACTTGACTCCTGTTTGGGGGGGGAGAAGACCAAGGAGATCCCACCTCCTGTGATTCTCCGACTCCAGATCCGGGGGGGTCTGCAGTCCAACGTTAGTGACCTTCCTTTCCTTGTACATGTAATTCTCAGTGTTGCTTAAATTTCAAAATGTGTTGTTTCTGCTCTGATAAACATTTACAGCAATTGGATGAAGGAGTCATTGGCTGTTCTATGCCTCCCTGCTTTCTTCTTTCTTTCATCCTCTCCCTTCCTAATTCTCTCACTTTCGTCCAATGCACCATGAAAGAAATGTTTATTGCACATCTTCTATCATCCCCTCAAGAAAAGATCAGTTTTGAGGGAAATTTTCCCCCAAAGATTCCAATCAATAAGGTTTACTGAATAACTACCAGGTACAAGGCATTGGATAGAGACAAGAAAAAGTTCCTTAGCCCAAAGAGTTTATATTTTATTGATGTGCCTTCAAGGATCACACTTCAGGGATCAAGACTGAACTTGGGGAGAAGAAAAAAAAACAGAATGGTAGAATATCTTCTACCAACCCTCTTCAGCCTAAATGCTTTTCTCTTGGGTTAGGAAAACATACTTAGTGTGAACAACATTAGCCCGAGTTTCAGTAATGGATTTCTGGTTCTGATTCCAAAGTGGGATGACTCTTCAGTTAAGCTTGGCCATGACTTCTCCCTTTTACTATTTAATTTCTACCTCCTGAATGGAGAATAATCATTTCTCTTCTTCCTGACTATGGAGGATGAACAGAGTGTATGCTTGTTACTAATTAGCTCAGGAAGGATTTCATTTGTCCTTTCTCTACCCTAACCCATCTAAAAAACACAAACAAACCTAAACAGAAGAAAGGCACTTTGGCACATAGTTCTGTTCAGGGATAGTCTTTACAAGGGATGACAAATTCATGGGTTTGTTTTTCTGATTCTTTAAGGCTACAATAATAGGTTCATGAACGGCTAATTGACTTAATTTTGCTGGATGCAATGAGACCCATTTATGTTTCACCTTATGATGAAAGCATCTATTGAAAGACTATGCCTGACATAGAGAGTACCTTGTTAAGTTCTTCAGTTTACCTTACCTTTGGAGAATCCTGTCAAAGAGCTTCTATATATTTAGAAAGTGAACTCTTCAAAGCAGTGGTGCTTCCAAAGTAATCACTTTTTCTTTTCATTGCAATTAGATCAGGGACGAGCCTTTCCACCAACATCCCCATTCACCTCTCTACCAGATTCATCAGTTCTCAGCAATGTGGGCATCAGATACTTGCCTAAAAGAGACTGGCAAATGATGACCTGGAGAAAGGGAAAAAAATTAATTGGATCTAAAATGTTTTAGGACTTGATCTTAGTAATTCAGCAGATAGTGGTTCCTACTTGATTCCAAGGTAGTGAGATCAAATAATCTCCTTTTCTGAAAAGACCTGAAAAATTAGCATTTGTCTGACATAATTGTGAGGGGATACCTCCTTGCCTTTCATAAGAGGGAAGGAAAATGCTTGTTGTTAGATGAGAGGTGACATGTCTGTGTGGGATCTGGATAATGTCATGTAAAGAGCTACTACATGACACCCCATTAAACAGTTAAGAGTATGATCTGGCCAGGAATAATGCAGGTGATATAAAAACGAATGATAGCAGTATTTTTTTAAGTCTGACCTACCCGGCTAGAGGATTGTTCCTGCCTTCTCTGAAGAGTGTTCTGGAAGGACACTGAAGTGTCTTTCACATCTTTTTTTTTTTTTTGAAAGTGAAGAACAGAAACCAAGGGATTGATTGTCCGATAAACTGTTTCTTGGTTTAAGCTTGAATCGGAAACTTATGCTCAGCAGATTCATCTATTTCTGTAATTTGTATGTTTTGCTGCTTTGTTTTTGCTTATTTTCTTGTAAAAACACCTTGTGAAAAATTCCAGTATTATCTCTGGTTGAACTGAGGGAGAAAGAATTTTCTCTTTTATTTTAGGCTGTGTCACAAGGGGACCAGCTTGCTTATGGATGAGGTAATGGCATTAGTACCTATATCAACTCCAAACACAGAGTGAAGGGGCCCTAGAGTAGAGAAATGTCTGTTATGGAAGGAGAGAGATACAACATTTCAAAGGAAGGAAAATCAATGGGAATTAGAGACTGAACTGATAAACAGTATCAAAAAGAGACAGTGTTAAATTCAGAATGGCGTCAAGATTTGAGCCTGAAGGAAATAGGGAGATCAAGAAACTAGCAAAAAGAATATCAGGCCAGATTAATAATCTTTCTATTAGAGTTGTCCTATTAACAAATCCCAGGACTGTGGTAAACAACTACTTAAATTTACCTAAAGTAATTTTTCTCTGTCACTATGCTGAAAAGTAGTTTGAATCTTTAAATCTAACTGAATTCTTCCAGCTCAATTTGTAATTTAATTTTTTTCCAGCATTGCTGCTTAATTTTTTTTTATTCAAAGAGAACCAGAAGGTCAGTAGAGCCATCCACTATTTCCTATCCCAGAAACCATCTAAAAAGAAGAATCTAGTTATGATGTAAGATGAAACAGAATTGCCTTCACCATCACTCTTTTCCCTACTCCAAGAAGGGCACGTCTGAAATAGAATAGGACAATAGCATATGTCCATAATATTCAGTATGGTCCCCTTGAGCCATCAGAGCTTACTCTGTATTCAGAATGTGAGTGGCAGGGTCCCTTTTCTTAAGGACTTCGTTTAGTTGGGAATGGACTTTTCTGCTACTCTTGAACTAAGGTCCATATCCGTCTCTAGTCCTGAAACTGAATTTGTTACAACTTTATAGGGAAGCAGTTCTAACTTTCAGGCCATTCAGGAGTATTAGATGGATTGAAAAGAGCTGTTGGAGTAAGTGTGAAATCAGGTTTTCCACCAAGAAAGTTTTTTTTTTTCTTAGAGCTATTCTTTGAATATGTGTAGCAGCTTACTGCCACTTCAGGTCAAGGTAGTGCCTGACTTGAAAGCAACTTATGTGGACAGACAATACCCAGAGTTGTTACAGTAAGAGCTTTGTGAAAAATTGTGAAGATATTAGAGAAACATTAGCTTTGGGAGGAGGGGGAAAAAAACTCTAAGTACACTAATCAAAAAAAGCTCACAGCATCAGGAGTCTAAATTGGGAGGAGAGAATAAAAAACAGAACTCTCAAAAAACTGACGAGTGTCAGTGTTTTTAATCTGTGCCCCAACTTCCCTTCCACCTGAATTAATATACCTCACTGTTAAGGCCGCCCATAAATGTCATCATTTGGCAGTCCTCTGCCATTGTTTGTTTTAAGAAAACACAGTCCCATGACCCTCTCAGAGTAGGTATGGGTCATTCACACTTGAGGGTCACTTCTATTATTTTTCTTTTTTCCTGACACTTGACTGACATCAGCTGCTCTAAGGTGATAGCGCCAAGTTCCTTAACCTGGAGTCTATGGACTTGGATTTATTTCAACATAAGCTTTTGTTCAGAGTAGACTTTGTAAGACATAATTAAGTGAAATTTTTTATGTCTCACATAGCCCTTTCCTCCCTTCATCCAGAACTTTGGCCTAGAACTTACTTAAATTTTTTTTTTTCAGCTAATAATCATTTTTGAAGAGAAAATGCCTCTCCCAGTACAAACAAACAAAAAACAACTCTTGTAATCCATATGCAAAGTCAAGCAAAACAAATTCCTGTGTAGGCCATATCCCAAAACCTATCTATTCTGAGCTGATCCATAACATCTCTGTGAGGGGTGGAGGTATCATTTCTTTCTCATGGATCCTCTAGATTTATGATTAATCATTGTGTTAAACAGAGTTCTTAAGCCTTTCAAAAGTATTCATTTTATAATGTTATAGTCTAAATTGCTCTCCTGGTTCTGATCACTTCATACTGTATCAGTTCATAAAGTTCTTCCCAGGTTTCTCTGAAGACAACCCTTACATCATTTCTTATAGCAGAACAATGATATTCCATTGTATTCACATACTATAATTTGTTCAGTCATTCCCTAATTGTTGAACATTCCCTTAGTTTCCAGGTTTTTTTTTTTTTTCAATATGAAAGAGCTGCGACTTGTTCATATGACACCTTTTCTTTGATTTTCTTTTTGATTTCCTTTATGTGTAGGACTTACCTATTCTCTTGCAGATACTCTACATTTGTCATGTTCCTTTTTCTCACTCTTCTGAGTGTGAAGTGGAATCTTAGCGCTGCTTTTATTTGCATTTCTTTAATTATTAATGAGTTGGAGCATGCTTTCTTATTGCTGTTGATGGTTTGATTTTTTACCTTGAAAACAGTCTGTTCATTTCCTTGTTGGGGAATAGATTTTACAGAACACACACACACACACACACACACACACACCCCAGCCTTGGGCCCCAGTTGCTTTTCCAACATTGAGTATCAAACCAAGCGTACCCCCAAAAGCAGCCAGGTCGTGCTTTGTAACTGACTGGCCCCCAGTAGGAAGACTTAAACCATTCTATTTGAAATGTGCACAAGAGCCACAGTTTCTTATGTCCAGATGATCCTCATTCCACCATCCCTGCCCTGAGGGCTTTTCTGCTTCTTTACATTGTTAATCTGAGGTGCTTTCTTCCCAAACCAGGGGCACCTTTGGCTCCTCCCCATTTTGTGGTGCAGCTGGATGTCAAACTTGAGCTCTTTTGTACGGGAGGGGCAGGTTTTAAGTTAACCTTTTGTGTTCAAAGGACCTTCAGCCAACAATGGAGGTTCGGCTTAGCGCTATCAGAGCTCCTTTGAGTTCTCCCCTTTGAAAATGAAGGTCCTGCCTTATTCACCTGGACATTTCAGGTGAGATGTTAGCTTCTTAAAATACCTGGAGGGGTTCTCTCTGCTGAACACTGGGGAGAAGTAGGTTATGAGTCAGGAGGGAAAAGATGGTCTGATGGTTTGTAGTTCTCCACCTCTCAACCCCAAGTCCTGATTGAGTGGTGGACCCATTAGAAGGCCCAAGCATGGTTCAGTGACTGCTTTCTCTTAGAGACAGAGATGTCTGCTTGGCAGGTTCCTAAAGAACTCCCAGGGTTGAAGCAAACAGATTGTGTTGACCCTGGCTAGTCAACCTGAGCATAATCCTTCTGCGTGTCTTTGTGTTTTGTAGGTTAATTCAGTCAGAACGGGAGTGGGGAAACAATATCTTGTTCCAGTGCCTGGCCCTGTGTCAGCTGCATTAATTCCCGGAGTCACTCCAGCCCTGCCAATGCCTATGACAGGTACTCCCCTTTCTGGCCCAGTCCCACCTTACGTGCTCCCTCCGTGTCCATATGGAGGAATGTTCCCGGCACCTGTGTATGGTGTGCAGTGGCCAGACCCGGTGGGCCAGCCTGGGATTAGAGGGCATAACCTTGTACCATTTCCAAGCCTGAGCAAAACGGGTTTGCAGTTATTCCCAGTATACCTGCAGCAACCTGCTGTCAATCCATGCAGCCCCAAGCTGAGAATCACCTAGCTTTCTGACTCACCTGTAAAACAGGGTGTTCTCCTAAAACACACACATTCATTCTCATTCTCTCTCTCCTCTTCTTCCTTTCCTTCTTCCCCTCCCTCTCCATCTTTCTCTCTCCCTCTCCTTCTCTCTTTTTGACACACACATTTCCAAGACAGTATTTGAGCCTGGGGATGCGATTTGTCTGTGTAGCTTTGGTGGCTTCAGCTATAACCACAGCAAGCTTGGTAGAACCCACCACAAGCCATATCTCAAGGATGGGTTTGTTCATGGCAATATTTACATATTTCACTGCTAAAGACAATTTATTCTCCATTGTTGTGATTGTGGTATATACTTAACGTTCTTGAAAACACAAATAACTCCCTGTACTTGACTTGATGATGACGACAATATTGTATTAATCCTGCAGGAGTATTTGAGTGCCTTGAATTTTGACTTTTCAGTTCCTTACTGGAAAGAGATGTAAAATATATCTATATAGAGAAACATATATACGTATATACATATATATATATATATATTGGAAAGGCATTTTATTTATAGTTTGCTTGTGAGGTCAAAAACAATTTCCCTATTTTAAGTTGCAAAGATATGCAGAGTTTATACACTTTGAAACTGAAGCTTGTGGTCATTTTTTTGTTGTAGTTTCTACGTAAATGTGGTTTTTTTTCTTTCATTCTAATGAGAAGATAACCTTGACTATCAAAGGGTTCCAAATGTTAGGTTGAGATTTGTGTGATGGTCAAAAAACCTAAATCTCCTTTGAGTTTATCCAATGAGAAAGAAAAAAGAGGATTTTGGGGGGGGAAGTGTTCTTCAAGGAACATATTTGGAAGCTGTAAAGGTATCCTGCACAGAGAGCCAGGTAATAACTTTGGCCAGAGTAGGAGCCAGGTAATAACTTTGGCCAGAGTAGTTCTGTCCGAGGTACATAATGGTACAGGTGGTGACTTCTTTCTGTTAACAGGGACCTCAGAGAAAATTTTTTTCTTCTCTTCCTTAGTTAAGTATCCAAATTTTGCCACACTTTACCCAAAAGGACATGCGTAAGTCAGTTTGATTTGAAATCTGTATGTGCTTTGTTGGTGCAAAGCAAAGAAAAGCACCACTTTAAATGGCTCACTCTGAGAATAGACAGCCCTCCTGCGGGTTTCTGTCTTCCTTTAGGCCTGTGGTGCTGTTCTGTGAGGAACAAACTGAATCCAAGGCAGAGACAGTGTTCAAAGTGTCTCTGCTATTTGCCTTCTGACTAAACACATCTTTCAGAACAATATTACCTGACCAGCTCCTTTTGCCAGGCTTTTCTTTCTCTCTTTGCACTGGAGCGTGGGAGCAGCCTCCCTCTTCCCTCTCTGTGCCCCAAAGCCTACCCCAGTTTGATCCCTGTTATGGGCTGTGGACTCTCCATCACTCCACAGGTGACTGATAGAAAGTCAGTTTGTCTCTGGCAAGCTTCCTTTTCATAGACAGGTCGACCTCGACAGGCTCATTCTAGGCGTGGGATAAGAAAACTTTCCATGGTGGAATGCTGAAGGCACACTGTTCTCTTCCTGCAAAGATGTTTTATACTCCCTGCTGGAAAGCAGAATGCCCTGTGCTGCCAAACATGGGAACTGTATCATTCTATTGTACTTTGGAGCATTCTTAGAACTGTCAAATTATTTGGTTTGTACCCTTTGAGAATATATTATTCCATCAATTCAGTTAGAATTGAATTTTATAGACTATTAGGCAGAGTCTTCTGCCTGGGCAAAATACTGACTGTAGTAAGAGATTTCTGTTCTCTGTAACATGTATATTTGATTTGTTTGTTTTTAGATTCATGTCTGTATGCTTCATGAGCAAACATTAGGAGACTGTTCTCATTCCCCACATCCCCACTCCCTACCTTCCATTCCTCTTTGAGCTTGCATTGGAACTGTCTGGAGTCACTATTGCCTGTTAGTTCCATCCTTGTAAACAGACAGTCAGTGGAACGAAATCCCCAAGAGACTGTATATATTAAGGAGAAAAATAAACATTTTGTGCTTGAAAACAGTGTGAAAACATCTTTTTTTCCCCCTTTCCCCTAAAAAAAAAATCTGAAAAAATAACTCCCTCTGCCCAGATGACTTGGGACTACCTCCCACCAGAACCTTTGCTGGTCTTTTTTCATTATCTATATCTTGTATTTGGAGATAGTTTTTCTGGGCACTCTCTTCACCTGTTATAGATCGTTTTAATGGAATTTGTGACTCCCAGGCATTCCAAGGTTGCCATTTGGGGCATTACCTATTCAACTTTAGGCAAAATTTTCTACCCCACATGGGTGAGGCTGGATAGTCAATAGGCTGTCAGTAGGATTCCTTTCTAGATAACTAATTTCCTGAGACAAGGAAGAAGGAATTGCTCTTAAGTTAGAATTTCCATGGGTGCTAGGCTGGGAAAATATATTTCAACACTCTGTGCTGAAGGTGTCCCAATATCCTTCGAGGTTACCAGTCCCAGACTGAAGGATTTAAGGAAGAAGGAAGGAGAGAGTGTGTGTGTGTGTGTGTGTGTGTGTGTGTGTGTGTGTGTGTGTGAGAGAGAGAGAGAGAGACAGAGAGAGAGACAGAGACAGAAAGACACTAGCAGGAATCACTTGAGTTTTGTCTCCTTTTATATTGTATTTTTTTCATATGAATTCACTTTTGTAGGTTGTAGATTAACTGCTAAAGTCATGGGAAAAGAAAAGTTAATGGGGAGGAGGGTTGGAAAGTGGTTTTGGCTTTTTCTTTAAGATGTTCAGTAGATCTTCTATCTTAGCTACAGCCTGCCTAAGACTGGGGGGAAATGTTTGGGGAAAGTGGCAATATTGGAAATAGTCATAAATAATGGTTTTTACCTTCCACAAAGCACATCTTCAAGAAAGATAGAAGTTGGGGAGAATGTAAGGGGTCACCTTAGACTGTGACCATTGAGCCTTCTGTCCACCCACAAAACTAAAGCAGTCTTCCTGATTGGGATCATGAAAATACTATATTGACATATTCAACTTGAATCTGTAGAGAGATGACTGGAATGAAGGTCACCCTTGTAAAGTGGATCCCAATGTCCACAAGGTAGACTGTCCATGATGACATCTTGCTATTTCCCTTGTATCAGCAAAAACACTATATGATTATTAGGCTCGAGTAGCATTGCCATCCCTTTAACAGGAGGACTGCTGCCATAGCATGGCCATAGTAGAATGGCCAGCTGTTCCCACAGGTCAGGAAGCCTGGTGTACGGTGTCAGCTCGGGGCTGTTGGCCAAGTCACAGAAAGGAACAGCATTTTTTGCTGGCTTTGCTTTTGGACTTAGCCTGCCTACAACTTAAGGTAGGTCTGGCCTAATGGGAAATACAGGAGCTGACCATTGCCGATCAATACTTATATGTCTGGGTTAGAGTGACCATTAGGATATCATTTTGCCAAAGTTCCTTCAGGCCTTTCAGCCGTCACCAGAAATGGACGTGGGTTATTTTTGCCAGATCAGGCCCCCAAAGCCAGGGTTAGCACACCTTCTCACTTGACTGTCTACAATAGTTTCTTCGAACGAATCCCAACAGTGGCCCCAAAACTGATTTATTAGTGAGAAGGCTTATGTGTGCGCTGTGCCTTCCTGAGTCTGCGTTGAAGGAAAATTCCTGTTCTTAGTCCCTGAACAGAAGCCGCTGTGGGATTGAGTCTCTGTGTTTACTATCTGTTCTCATCTTGGTAATACTAAATGAAGCTGTGTTCTTATTTAATCACTTAAATCAACATACTAAGGAAAGCTCCCACATTCAGATTTAATCTGGATCACAAGAGGGGTGAGCTTCCGAGGTGTATTACTGAGGTGATTATATACAGGTCCTGCTTTGGAAGCCGCTTGAATTTCTTTCTGGGATGGTCTTGAGTGTGATCTTGCAGGAGGCAGGGGATCAGCCTAAAGCATTCTGCCGACCTCTGTGTACACTCTGGAGCTCCTTCTGTTCTTCTTTCTATGTATTACCTAGGGCAAGAAAAAGACACACGAGCTTTTCTTGTTTACAATAGGAAACCTGCCTTAGATAAACAAGAATCGGTTTACTTGTGGATGCCCTTGAGTCACCACTGCCCATTTTGATTCCCTGGCTGATAAAAATCGGAGACCTATATAATCAGTGGAGTCTTTAAAAATCTGCATTTATCTAATTAATTTCTTTACTTCCATCCGTCCCCTGGGTGTAAATTTCTGCTTCTGGTTCCCTTCCCAGTGTGTCCTTTCTCCTTGGGGAGGTTCGGTTTAGAGTCATGCTCCCTTGACCGCCTGTTGGTGATGGTTCACCGAGTGGCTGATGGGAGAAGCCTCCGGCTGGCGCCTTCAAATCAGAGTGGGGGTCAGCACGTTATCAGGACTGTAACTGGCTGTGGCGGTTTTGTCTTCTAGATTCTGAGAATTCGAAGCCCGACTGACCCCAAGCCAGATGAGCTTGCGTCCCAGGCGCCAGGTCCCACTTCATCTAAAGAGGAAGAAGGGGAAGATGGGAAGTGATTTGGCCTTGCTGTGTGTGAGGCGCCCTGCTCCTTGTCTATCCCATTGCTGTTTTGTAACTACTTTCTAATTTTTTTATTCACAATTGGAAACACAAATGTTATGCAAGAATAAAAAATATTTTGGGGGAAAAATACTTTGGTTTTTTTGAAGATCATTCTCCTTTCTCCTGGCCCCCAGGCAGGGAGGCCATTAGGGATGCCATTTAAGTAACAGGGAAAGTGAAGAACATTGACTTGAGCCCACTCATCCCAAGACATCCTGTGCTAGGGGAGAGAATTTCAGTCTACAGCATCCTGTACCTGTTGATCCTTAAAGGGCTCATCATTTACTATTCACCAGCACCAAAGTAGCGTGCGTTTGGGGTACCCAAACCCGGGACCCATCCACAATAGCCACTTTACAAGGGCCAGTCTGCATCTGGAAATAACAGCCATTTTATTCTTCAGTCCTGAATAAAGATTTCAGAAACCAACTTCTTTTCTAGGCCCCTAGCGAGGTTTCAGCTCCTCACCTGTGAAGATAGGCTGGGCCCTGCTCTTGAGAGGAATCATGAATTTTGTTTTTCTTGAGATGGCCAGAATCCTGAAGATGGAAGGGGCAGGTGTCCTCTGAGACTGCCCTTCTGAAACTTGTCAGGGTTTCCATTGCCAGTGTGGAGAAACCGTGGAGAGGAAGGAGACTTCATCCTAGATTTACTTCTTCTCATTGAGGGGGAAACTGAAGCCCTTCAGGTGGACTTGAGAAATTATTACTTCACCTTGGGCAGCTCCTGAAGACAGCTTCTCCTCCAAAAGCTGAGTGTTATTCTAGTGGTGTGGAATGAGGCACACACATCATGGTGTGATGATAGATACGCTGGTTAGCAGGAAAGTTGTAGGGTGAAAAATAAACTTGCATTGGGGAGGGGGGAGATTCTCCTGTCTCTACTCATCAGGCAAATTGTAAATGGGCAGTACGTCTCCAGTTCATTCAGCGTCATTCTTGGGTAAATGTGAGCATTTACTTCACCTCTCAGACCTCAGTTTCTTTATCTATAAAAAGGGGGCAGTGGCCAAGCTAAGCCTTTCCAGCTGGAAATATTTGGTGCTGTGATGTGATCATCCCTGTTCAGGTGTAAGTTGGACCAGTTGGCCACTGGAGCACCTTCCAGCTCTGATTCCTAGCTCTCTGTTGGAGATAGGAGTGTGGGGACTACTCAGTAGAAAGGCAAGTGGTCCTCAAATCATACCTTATCACAACAGGAGGCATCCTCATGCACTGGAAAGGTCTAGGTTCAAATCCCAACTTTTCCACTTCCTACCTACGGATCGGATTTGGGGTGAGTTATTGCACCCATTCTTGGTATCAGAATAAATGACTTTTAAGGTTGCGCTCAGATCTTGATTGTCATCCTCTTGTGTGTATAAAGATAATTTCTCTCCATACATTTCGTTTTCTAATTAGTAAATTCAAAATCTTTCTCCAAGACTCCATGAAATACAGCCAGCCATGAAACCCTAGAAAAGCTTAATCAAAGAAAATCACAAGTTAATTCAAGAGGTAATCATTCAGGCCAGGAACTAGAAGAGTATAAATTGTGCTGGTATCTGCAGACTAAGTTTGGGTTCCAGGAAAACCTACCAGGTGGAGGATACATATTTCCTAAGAACTTTCATGTTCCACTGGAGAGAAGGAATCCAAGAAGCTTGAAAACACTCTACTGCAGCTGTTGCCCTCAGGAAGGGCTAATGGGCAACGATCACCATCCCAGCCTATGAAAATAGGTGGATGAATTGGAATGCCCTGAGAGGGGCTACTAGAAACAGACCGGTGAGGATATTTTTCTTAACCTCAGAAGACCAAGCTCTTAAGAAAAGAACTGAGCAAAATACCAGTCCCACCCACCCACCTCCACCTCTGGCTAACCTCTCAAGATCAAATAGTATAGAAGGAGTCCTGAAGATTTTACATCACAAAGCATTGTGAAAGATCATCCATGCTTTTAAAAATTAATGCTGTAGTTAGCTGAAGACTCTTACATCGTTTGAGTTTTCTGGGAACCAGGCTTCCATTGCATGGGAAGCACACAATCTCCTCACTTAACATCCCTTCTATCCTCACCCACCAGTCTGTTCTATACCTGGTTGGGATCAATCTTTCTAGGGCACTTCTTGACGATGGGTCTCCTCTGCCAAAAAACCTTTCACGAGTTTCCTATTGCCTGTGGGATAAAGGCCAGGATCCTCAGTGTGGTATTCAGGATCTTTCACTCCAAGGTGCTCTTTTAGCATTTTTCATTCAACAATCAACAAGTATGATGTGCCATTTATGGGAAATGCACCTTTATTTTCACTGTAATTGGTTTCCTTTGTAATCCTATGTAATTTATGCCTTTGAAAACATTATTCTGCAAAGGGATCCAGGACACCAGAAAAAGATTAATGCTCCTCCCTGCACCCCAGCTTAGAGGAAATGTCTTTCTCTGATAGTTTTGGGGAAAGAGCTTGCCTTCTGTTTAACCGTAATATTTTGCCTTCTGATTTCACTTATAAAAAGAATGATAAGATAAAGCAGTCATGTCAAGAATTGGGTGGTCAGCAATATCTAAAGCTTGGTAGAGGTCAGGGACTTTGAAGACTAAGAAAAGACCGCTGGATTTAGGGCCTCGGCGGTAACCTTGTGGAATACAGTTTCAGTGGAGTGATGGTTAGGAATCAAATTGCAAAAGGAGGTTGAGAAATGAGTGAGAACCAAGCGGGCGTAGCAAACGCAAAGCTTCTCTTTCTAGGAGTCTGGTGTTGAAAGGCAGGGGAGATCTATAGGACTAGAGCTATTTTTGGCTTTGAATTCAGCTAAGCAGGATAAACAAATCCCTACCCGATGGGGAATTAGTTCTCCTGAGCCTGCCCTGCCAAGGGCATGGATAGCTACAGGACAGCTGTCTGAGAGAAGCTGGGCTTGGGAGGGAGGTCAGCTGAACAGGAGGAGCCCAGCAAACCTCCAGAATCAGGCAGATAAAGAGTTAAGCTCATGGAGCAAAGGAATGAGCAGGATCCCAAGGGCAGGTGGTTGGGGAGGCCGGCAGCCAAAACTGCCCCAGCAAGCAGGGGTGGTATGCTCCTGACTGGGTCCCTCTGCTCTTTGGGCTAATTTTACACAGCTTGCTAGGTGGGAGTGGGCTTCAGCCCATAGTTCTTAATCGTATCTAAAAGATCTGTTAGTCTTCAGGTATTCATTCAGCTGCTGGCCTATGAAACACAGAAGAAAAAGCGTTTTTGCAGAGTTAAAGTTGATCATAAAAATAAAGGGAGTATGACATACTTATATGTGTATATACACACATGGACTTATGCTAGTGATCTATGAATCATTTTACATTATACTATTACATTGTTGTTTTATATATATATGTATATATATATATAACATTGTTATAATGTGATGTATCATATTTAATATATAATAATGTATTACATTATATTATGTTATATTTTTAATTATTCTGGGTCTTATCACATCTAGGTTGGAAGTAGAATGACTATCTATGGACCTAATCCCCCTACTGATTGTCATAGGGCTTGGATCTGCTGCATTTCCAGTGTGGGTCAGTTTGCCCTCCTTAGGCAAACTAGCAGCTCCCCACTTTGGGGTTTATCATATTGATACCAGACTTAGTATGGGTACCCAATCCAGCTCAGAATCCTGAGCTCAGGTGATCTGCTAGCATCAGCCTCCTGACAATAGGGATACAGATGTATGCTACCCCTGGCTCACAGATAACTGAACTAGAAAATAATGTATTAGGCAACATGAAGTGGTGAAGGAAGGGATGTCCTCAAAGTCGGGAAGATTCGGATTGAGTCCCATGTCTGACACATATTGACTGCATATAACTTAGCTTTGACTTAACCCATTTCTTTTAAGTCAGTGAACTAGCATTTATTAAATACCTACTATGTGCCAAGTGGTAGTGATACAAAAAAAGGCCAAAGACAGAGGGAAACACCATGAATAGTTATGGACAAATAAGATATATGCAGGATGAACAGGGGGATTTCAGGGGGAAGGAGCTAAGATTAAGGACCAGAAAAGGCTTTGTGCAGAATGCAGGACTTCAGCTAAGCGGGAGGGAAGCCGGGAGGTAGAGATGAGAAGGGAGAGAATTCCAGGCCGGACCTCCAGGGAAAATGTCCAGTTGAGAGATGGAGTGAGATGGAATGACATCTACAAGGAACAGCAAGGAGACCACATCCTTCAGAGTACCGCGAAGGGAGTAAGGTGCAAGAAGACTAGACAGGTAGGGCTCTGTAAGCAAAACTGCAGATTTCCCCTTTGATTCTAGAAGTAACAAGGGAGCTACTGGAGTTTATTGAATAGGGGACTTATGTGGGCAGACCTGTGCGTTAGAATGATTACTTTGACAGCAGAAGAGCATGAATTGGAGACCAAACAGAGGGATAGTCCAGGGTCTGCGCCAAAGTGGTCATAGTGTCAGAGGGAAGAAGGGAGTGATGGGGTTTGACTACTGATAGGACGTGGGGAATGGGGGATAGTGAGAGCTCAGGGATGACCCTTAGCTTGTGAGCTGGAGTGACTAGGAAGTTGGTGGTTCTCTCAGCCGTAGTAGGGAAGTCAAGAGGAGGAGGGAAGGTAATGACTTAGACTATAAATCGCAGAAAAAGGTGCTGATCTACATTGGCAGAGGGAGTTTCCTCATTTGAGAGCTGCCTATAGCAATGAAGTCAGAGATCTGAGCTCTATCCAAAAATCATAAGTGCCTAAGGCCTAGGAAACAAAGAATACAAAATGACCTTCAGTCCTTTGTCATCCCTTTTTATTTCTGCAGTGACCATGGCTGAGTGGCAGAAATGTGGGAATGGGCAGGGCTGAAGACATTAGGAATTTTATATATACATACATACACACATATATGTAGAGATATATTACTACGGTAGAAAATGCATCATAGGAACCTTGACCTTTTTACTATAAGTGAAACCAAAAGACAAAAGGAGATTGCAGCCAAATGGTTGGATAGCTCACAGATCCTATTTGGAGAAGCAAAATGAAACCTCCCATCTTGGAGAGTTGCATCATTTCTCATTGCTCAGGCTTCTGATAAGCATTTAGGCCACCAGGAAAGGAATTGAAACTTGTGCACCAGCATGTTGCAGAGGATAAAAAGGTGGAGGGTTTCTACAAAGAATTAATAGTCTGAAAAATAAACTAACTATATATCTTAATCTTCCAAGGCTTCAATACCAAGTGGGGAGAGCAGTGAAAAATTGGCTGGAAAATAGAGTTCAGGAATAAAAAAGAAGCAAAGGCAAAAGCTTCTAGACCACACAGAATCCTCATATCTATATCTCATGAATACTTTCTCTGACAAGAAAGTTGGGAGGTACTGGATATGTTGAACACTACATACTGTTTCTGTCTCTCTTTTGCACATGTGCATGCATTCTCTCTCTGTCTCTCGCTCTTTCTCTCTCCCTCTCTCCTCCCCCCATACACACAAAAACACACACAGAGAATTTGTTTTAAAAGACTGGAAACAATTTGTGGCTAATATGAGAGTCATTCCTGAATTAACTAATTTATGTATGGACGGACCACCCACTTAGAGCAAAGAACCAAATGGAAACCAAATTAGAAAAAAGAATACAAATCAAAAGATGTGGCGTGGAATCGAAGCATTTCCAACCTGACCTGTTTCAACAAGTTGTTAATGCTGGAAAAAGAGAAAGGAATAAAAGAAGAGGAATTAATATAGGATTATCACCATTTTCTAAGTGAATTTAATTGATGTGTCAATTGCCACAAAAAGGAGACCAAAAGAGTCTAGAAACGGATAGAAAAATGGTAGGCAAGAGCAACATTAGTAAATGGACTCATTTTTTGGTCTGTACAGGAAAATAATGGAAGATTATCTGAAATATTATATTGCCTCATAAAAGAGTAAAAATAGATTAAGCCAAAAACTAATCTATGGATCATTTTGTATGAGACCCAACTAACCACATTATCCACTATGGTCAAATGAAAAGAGAACTCGACTTCGGGTGAGAAGCTGAATTCAAATCTTGTCTCTGTTCTTTACTATTCCTGTGATTTTGGGCAAGGAGCTTAATCTCACTAGATCTTAATTAGCACCTCTGTAAAATGGGAGGGTTTAACTAAGTGACCTTTGAGATGACTTCCTGCCTTAGGCTTATGAACCCAAGAACATTGATATCCGTTTGAAATATAAACTCAGTAAGATCCTAGGGAGGAAGATAGTGTGAACTGTGTTGCCTCATAAAATAGCAGGAAGCAATAGAGGTAAAAACACGTTTACTGAAAGTTTGGCAAAAATCCCTGAGATCATATAAGAATGAAGCTGGAAGGAGAATGACAAATGAAAAGTGCAAAAGCTGTATTAAGGATTTCTGTAATCAAGTCTTCTCAACATCTAGGATGGGGGAGCCACCAAATTTAAACCTGATAGTGTAGTTCCCAGGATGTAATATATAAAGATAGAAATCTACTAATGACAATGAAGATGAGAAGAACAGCTGTCCTAGATCAAGTTTAGACAGGTCCATACTGGAGACAACACAATTTTTGGAAAATAAAGGATTGCCTTGATACCTGAAAGAGAGAAAACAAAGTGGGGTAAAGGTGGGGGAGGAAGTCGGATATAGAATGCCAGATCTTATTATTATCAAAAAGGGCATTCAAGAAAAGACTAGTAAATACCAATCCACATAACCTATTTTTGAATCCATACAAGATCTTTACAAAAATAAGCACAATTATCAAGTGTTTCCTGGATGACAGCTTGAAAATGGGACAATTGGGCTTTGTCAAATAACATTCTACATCAGATCACAGCTTTGCAATCACAATTCACTGAACTACGAAAGGAAAACATAATCCCATTATGCTTATTGTTTGACTTTTTTTTCCCTTAATAATATTTTATTTTTCCAAATACATGCAGATAGTTTTCAGCATTCATCTTTGCAAAACCTTGTATTCCAAATTTTTCTCCCTCCCTCCCACCTCTCTCCTCCTCAAGACAGCAAGCAATCGAATAAGATTAAACACATGCAATTCTTCTAAACATATTTCCATATTCATCATGCTGTATAAGAAAAATCAGATCAAAAGGAAAAAAAAAAACAACCCGACAAAGAAAACAAACAATAACAACAAAAGGTGAAAAAAATACTATGATCCACATTCATTCCCCATAGTTCTCTCTCTGCATGTGGATGGCACTTTCTATCCCATTGATTTTTTTTAAGACTTTGATATGATTGAGCAGAATTACACCATAAAGGCTGTCTTGCATCATGTTATCTCCTATGTCAAAAGCATCATACATGATGCCTTGAAAGCTATAACAGAGATAATGGAAAGTGATATACTCATCAAAGATGTGTGCCCCCATCACATCCAGTTCAAAGTCAAAGCTGAAGAAGCATATATGTGAAAATGTGCTATAAAATTCTTGCATGGAGATGACAAGGTGAATACAGAATTTACTAAATAAGATTCATGCTTACTCAAGAGAATTAAAACCTGCCATCCACACAGGAAAAACCAAGTAGATGAAGAATGTCAGCTATTTTGAATGTAAGAAGTAGTTGAATAGACAAAACATAGAGTGTATATATATATATATATGTATATATATATCTTAAGCATAACTCTGTGTATATGTACATATACTTAGATATATATGTGTGTGTGAATATATATATATATATATTCTACCACAAAAGGTGGTAAAGTTGCTACCTAAGATACTCAATGCCTATGTGCTTTCTAGCACCAATCAATCACAAGCATTTCCTAGGCCCTCATTATGGGCCTGACTAAGGCCTGTGCTAAGAGATAGGATTACAAAGAAAAGACAAAAATAATCTCTTCAATAAGAGAATTTTTAATTTTTTTGGTGGCAGTGCTTAGCACAAATGCAGGTCACTTTAGATTTATTTTCCAATAAACCTCTTACAAAGTGTATTATTATTTCCATAAGATTGAACTAGCCCCTCATATCTTTCCAGATATCTGGGCAGAATTAATTGGTACATTTGGAGGAAGGATGCAAATAGGGGGCTCAGTGAATAGAATGCCAGCCTGAGACACTTAATAGCTGTGCGAGTCTGGGTAAGTCACTCAATCTTGTTTGCCCAGTTTCCTCATCTATAAAATGAGCTGGAGATGCAAACAACAAATCATTCCATTGTCTTTGCCAAGAAAACTCCAAATGGGATCACAAAGAATTGGATATAACTGAAACCAATATTTGAAGAAAGGCAGATTTCTATAAATGGGGAAGTTTCTGTTTGGGTAGCATTCATCTCAAGAATCTTCTCTCCTCCCCTTTGAGTTCTACTATTCTAGATTAACACTGGCCAAAGGGAAATGAGAAAATCCAGACTGTCACAATCCACCTGGGACATCTTTATAGCACATCATTCAGGAAGCATTTATTAAGCACTTCTTACACATTAAGCATTTAATAAAAATCAAGAGTCCCTGTCCTCAAGGAGCTTATAGTCTAACTGGGGAATATATATATCCATATCTGCGTGTGTGTGTGTGTGTGTGTGTATACCAGAATGAATTAAAATTTAAAATTGGGAAGACTGGCAGCTGGGGAAGTGGGAAAAGTCAAGAAAGACTAACCAGCTCACCAACACACACACACACACACACACACACACACACACACACACACGTGGACTGCAACTTGAAGGAAAATAGAGATTCTGAGAAATAAGGAAGGAAAGGATCACATTCTAGGCATGAGGACAGCCAATATAAATGGCACAGGGACAGGAATAGCAGGGTCAATATGGTTGGATTGTAGAGGGTAAAGGAAATTAATAGATTAGATGATTGAAAATATAGGCAGAGGTCAGATTGGGAAAAGGCTTAAATTCTAAATAAAGGAGTTTATATTTGAACCTAGAACTAATAAATGTTATTTATACATTCACCATTATTTTTATTGTTATATATTCACTATTCCTGAAGATATCTAGCAAACTGATAGAAGGAAGAATCAAGTCATACTGCCGAGTACAGAAATAGGTATAATATTTTCTGGATAATAGATCAGAAGTCACAGATTTAGATGTGCAATGGACCTTAGAGAGAATCTTTTAAGATGAAATCCTGAGTCCGTGAGCAAGGCTATGAGTAACCAATCAATGAACATTTATTGAGTACTCACTAAACACTGAATTTTATGTTTAGTCCTGGAAAGGAAAATCATCAGTGCTTTTAAGGAACTTAAAATCTAGCCACAGGATTTAATATATTTGCCTATATGTGTTATCTGTGTATTATTGTTGTTTAGTTGATTAGCAGTGTCTGACTTTTTATGGGGGTTTTCTTGGCAAAGATACTGCTGCGGTCTGCCATTTCCTTCTCCAGTTCCTTTTACGACTGAGGAAACTGAGACAAACAGGGTTGTGACACAGCTAGTTAAGTGACTGAACCTGGACTTAAACTCAGATCCTTCTAACTCCAGGCCCATCACTCTCTCCTCTGCTAAACCTAGATGCCCTCTATCTCTATATATAAGGTACAGAATAAATGATTTTGTTGGGAAAAGCATCAGAAACTAGAGGAAATTAGGGAAAGTCACATATTAAATAGTGATATTTGAGTTGAACCTTAAAGGGAAGAACCAGAGTTGGAGAGGGGAGGCATTCCAGTGCAAGCAGAGAACTTTTGGTGGAAGGGCATAAGGGCAGTCTAGCTAGCCCACAGTGTGTGTGTCAATTTGATACCTCTTCTCTTCAGCACTTTGCTTTGGAGCCTCCCAAATCTGAGCTCATTATCTATGAGTGTATCTCTGGAGAGCACATTGCCAACGTAAGCGAACTTACCCACAACAATTATCTCCATTTCTTATAACCAGTGGTTCCACATACGGATGGTGTGGTACCAGCTGATGGAGAACTTTTATTTTCCTGGTGTTGATCAGCCAAAATTAGTGCAGGCAGCAGAAAATCCACCCATACTCTACTGCATCTCAGCTTCAGATGCTGCATGTCATGCACAATCATCTGCAAACAAAAAGTCACGTATTAATTCTCCATCCATTTTTCTCTTGGTTTACGTAGGCTTTTCAAGTCAAATAATTTACTATCAGGAGAGTAAGTGAGCTTCATGCCGTTTTCATCTTTGTAAAGATATCTGACGACATCATTAAAAAAACTTTATGCTAAAAAGCATGGGAACAAGCACACATCCCTACTTCACTCTTTTGGTGATTGGGAAAGCAGAAGAGCATCATCCATTAGCCAGAACTCATGCAAGCATGCTTTCTTGAAACTGATATACAATACTAATGAACTTCTCTGAACAACCAAATTTTGCCATTATCTTTCCTTTATTAAGTAAGAGAATGACATCAGACCTGCATTGCGCTCTATTTAGGAAAGTCACTTTGGCAGTTTTATGAGGGATGGGTTGAAGGGGGAGATACTCGAGTCAGGGAAACCAATTAGGAAACTATTGCAATGGTTCCAATAAAAAGCAATTAAGGTCCTTAGCTGCTGTGTGAGTGGAGAGAAGACATATGAGAGATGTGGAGATAGAATAGACAAAATTTGTTAACTGTGTAGAGTGAGGAGTTGAGGGACCCTGACTGGCAACTTCTTGTTATTAGAATGTTTCCCCAAAGACCTTTTACCCATCTCTGATAACAACATGAGAACATAAATAAGAAAACTATTACTTGTACCAAAAATAAAACAATTTTCAGCATCCTGAAATTCAAGATGAAATTACATACTTTTTAAAGAACCAACTGCTTCCCCTGTCCAGAATCATTTTTGTGAAAACAAGCATGAGATCTAACTTGTTAAAGTCAGAAGAGTTGGGGAAGCAGAGGGGCGTCCATACCAGACATATACAAACAAGTAATATTAGAACCTTTGTTGTTGTTCAGTCATGACCCCATCTGGGATTTTCTTGACAAAGATACTAAAGTGGTTTGCTATTCCCTTCTCCAGCTCATTGTACAGATGAGTAAACTAAGGCAAACGGTATTAAGTGACTTGCCCAGGTCATACAACTAGTAAATGTCTGAAGCCAGATTTGAACTCAGGAAAATGAGTTTTCCGGATTCCAAACCCAGTGCTCTATGCACTGGCTGTTCATATATTCGAGCTTTAGTAAGCAACATGTTCATGTTGGAAAGGACTTTTGAACATAGACTGTATGATCTAAAAGAAACTTTGGAAACACAAAAAATCAAAGCTGTAAAAGGATTGAGGGATGCTCTCATTCAGTCCCTTCATTTTACAGATGAGAAAACTGATAGCTTCAGAGGGAAGGCTTCTTGCTCAGGGCTACACAGTTTGTTGACTTGATACAGAGTAGCAGAGCCGAGACCTCTCTTGCCTCAGACACAAGCTAACTGCTGGACCCTGGACAAGTCATTTATCCACTCAGCCTCAGTTTCCTCATATATAAAATGATCACCAGCAGGATGCTTTCACATGCCTGGAGAGACTTATGTGAACAGATGCTAAGTGAAGTGAGCAGATTCTGGAGATCATTATACAGGACAATGCTAAGATTACATGATGATCAATTCTGATGGACGTGGCTCTTTCCAACAATGAGATGATTCAGACCAGTTCCAATGATCTTGTGATAAAGAGAGCTATGTCACCTAGAGAGAGGACTGTGGGAAATGAATGTGGATCACAACATAGTATTTTCACGCTTTTTTGTTGTTTGCTTGCATTTTGTTTTTTCTCATTTTTTTCTCCTTTTTGATCTAATTTTTTTTTTGGTGCAGCATGATATTTGTGGAAATATGTATAGAAGAATTACACATGTATAATATATATTGCATTACTTGCCATCTAGGGGGAAGGGAGGGGAAAATTTGGAACACAAGGTTTTATAAAGATGAATGTTGAAAATTATCCATGCATATATTTTGAAAATAAAAAGCTTTAATTAAAAATAAAAAAAATTTAAGAAAAGAAATAATGATCACACCTACCTCATAGGGTCATTGTAAAGATTTTTTAAAAATGATACAGAGAAAGTGCTTTGCAGATGCTAAACATGAGAATGGTGATGATAATTTCAATTGATGCCTTCTTATGCACAATGGTCATGCCATTTCTTAGGGGTAGCTGAAAGAACACTGTAACTAGACTCCATTCTTCAGAACTCCCAAAATAATCGCAAAGTATATTTGGGATAGTTTGGCATGGAAAGAAGAAACAACCATGTAATTATCTTCTTCTTATTATTATTTATCATTGGATATATGTCAATAGCCAATAAATAAACCAACAATCAATCAATAATCAGCTGGGTTTCTGCTGTGCAATTGTATGGTCAACAGTCATCACAAGGAAATGAAAAAGTCTTTGTGCCCAGCACAATAAGGTGATAAAAAAAAAAGGGAGACCTTCCCCCCAGCTTTTAGTGTTGTTCAAAAATGAAGCAAAACAATCATTGTATTGTGCTTTCCTAGAGACTAAGTTTAACTTCCTCCATCAGAGCTGGTTTTTTTACTTCTGGCTCCACTTAACAAATGTTTCGGGTCCGGGAGCTTTAGCTCCCGTGGTGGGCTCTCTCACCCTCCTCCCTCCGAGGTCCAACAGTTTATCAGGTGTTGTTGAAAGGAGATTATTGGGAAGAGAAGTTGTGCCGTGAGTTGTAATTGTGAAAGAGCATAGACTATGGGGCTGCCAGACTATCCCTTCTCTGCCACAATCTTTGTAACTATTGGTAAATCCCTTCCGTTTTTTGGACTTCCGTTGCTTCCTCTGGTGAAAGAGGGATCTGGACTCTGCCCCTTCCTGCTCTAATCATCTGTAAACTTGAACTTTACTCGACATAGAGGTAGAGTTGTACACTAGAGCTCAATGCAGGAGACCCTATCCCAAATGCCTATGAGCTGTGGGATTGTGCCAACTTCTCAAAGCCTCAGCTTCCTCATTTCTAAAAAGGGAGTATATTTGCACTACCTACCTCCTAATGTTGTTATGAAGAGAATGCTTTGCAATCTTTAACTTGTAAAAAATGTATATACACACACACACACACACACATATATTTACGCATACACATGTTGATGTACATATTTATATGTGTATCTAGCTCAGGAACTATATGTTTGGTTTTTTTTATGTTTGAATTTAGGGTAATTTTTTTTCCCAAGAGAATCATGATTAAAACCTTATATTTATATCCTGATAATGTTAGGGGGGGGAAAAGGTCCTCAAACTAATATTTAGAGGTAATACAAGGTGGTAAATGGGAACAAGAGTTTGGAGGGCAAGATCAATGAGTCTGTGGGAAAGATTGGAAGTCACGGGAGCATCCTAAGCTGTAGTTGCTGCAGTGTACAGGATCTTGTCCTGGACAGTTGGATAATTTGGGTCCTAATAGGATACAGGAGCCAACTCAGGAGGAACAGGTGAAACCAGGTTTGAGACCAGGCTCTGGGGCAAGAGAGGAAAAGTATGAGCATAAAGCGAGATTCCAATTTGGAGAGCCCATGATTCTAGCCATTCCTGATTTTGAAGGTCCTGCGCCTTGTAGATCTCTGAGAGGCAGTATGGTGTAATGGAAAGAGCACTAGATTTAAGAGTCAGGATTTGTGTGACTCATTATGTTCATCAATCTGCCGGTCCTTAGGCTTCCTCACTGTAAAATGGGAATAATGAAATGTACTCTACCTCTACTTTAGACTATCCTTCATACCCCTCACCCTCCCACTTATTATAGCTATAATGTATAATGAAACACAGAGCTAAGAGGAGAGTGAACTAAGTCCAAAGAAAGAAAGATCATTTCTGATGAGGTGGGGAAGAGATGAGGAAGGAAGTCAGGAAAGACTCCAAGAAAGAGGTGACATTGGATTTATGACTAGCTAGAAAAAAGTCCAGTTCCATTTGTCCACTGCTTTGAGGCAAGGGTTTCATAAACCTTAAAATGCTTTAGAAATATGAATTTTCATTACTACTTGGTATAAGTTCTGCCCCAGTATGCCCTCTTGAGATACATTTGGATTTCCATTAAGTTTACTTCTTTTGCAATCTCTTTCTTGATTTTCTCCCTTCATTTGTACTCGTTCTTTCTCTTTTTAACTTTTCTTCTATTTAATGTAAACTCTATTTATCCCTCCAGGGGAATCTTTTGTGAAAGGTACTAAGAGGATCCTAGAACTTAAGAATTCTTTTGAACTGGAGGTGAGGCTTCTAAAATGTTTTCATTTGTCTCCCCTTTATTGATTGTGATGTGTAGAACATTGTGGTAGGTATAAGAGAGATATGAATTCTTCCCTTCATGGAATTTCTAATTTAACATGGGAAATTTATAGAAAACATAAATGAGTCCTTTATGAGTCTATAATCCTAAAACTATAGCCTATGTTCCCTTATCAATGTATTTACCTTTCAATAGCCGGGTAGAAGGCACAAAGCAAAGGCATTTACTGGAATAGCATAGAAAGATTTACAATATGTCAAAGTCACCCTCCTCCCTGTAAATTTAGTGCACACTCACCTGCAAACATGCACACCATTCATAGGGAGAGAATGAACAGGTAGAGAGCTCTGACGTTAGAATATAAGCTCCATGAGAACAAAAGTTATTTCATTTTTGTATTTGTATTTTTAGCACATGCACAGTAAACAATGTATTTAGTGCTTGTTGTTTGACCCATGAGGAGCCACAAAGGAGGAGTTCACACTCCTACTGCAGTGGCTCCCAGACATTCCCTCACTGCTCCTCACCAAGTGAGACATCTAGGTTAGGAACATTGTTCTGCTGGGTTTGCTGGGACTGTTCTCCATGGGGCATATTGCCCTGCCAGCTGGTGTTTGTTTCTAGCTAAGTTGAAAACCCTTGGCTAAGGCACCAGTAGAACTAGAACCAGAACCAGAACCCCAGCAGAACCCCCTGTTCCCCATCACCACCAGCGAGACTGCTCCCCCATAGTCTCAGCTCTGAGACTTGCCATCACCCAAGCAGCAGAATTATTCTTCAGAACTCACTTAGCATCCTAACCCCTTTGAAACTCTCATCAAGGTTACTGATATCCATGCCCAGGAACAAGTCCATTATGTCAGTCAATCGTCAGCAAATGTTTTCTGTGTCTTTCTTTTGTACATAGACTCTCAAGGTCCAACCCTTTTCATGCTATAAATAAGCCACAAAAATCTCCCACTCCTTCTTATGCAGGATTGTACAATACTTATAATACGTAATGAAACACAAGCCTAAGAGGAAAGTGAACACAGCCCAAGTACAAAGAAAGAAAGACCATTTCTGACAAAGTGGGGAAGAGGTGCAGCTCAGGAAAGACTGCAACAAAGAAGTGACGTGGGATTTGTGATTAGCTAGAAAGAAATCCAGTCTATTCTTAACTGAGCTCTTAACCCCTCAGGCTAGTTTTTCTTTTCTGAGACAAGAAAATTAGGAGACAAAGCAAGAAATAGTTGGGGCCTGAGCTGGTATACTGGCCAGCCATTTTTTAGCTAGACAGCTCAGGAACTGTGTACTTCCTTCCTCTTTCCCGATCCTCCAGATCCCTGAGGCAATCCATCATTGTAGGCCAAACTGAAGGGGTCCAGGAGGAGAGAGACATTAGAAAGGGGGAATTTTGGAGGATTCTGGGTTTTGTTCAGCACTCTCTGCCCCAGGCGGTCTATCTTCCTGTGTCGGTAGAGACATAATAGGTTATGGGCAGCAAGTTAAAGTCAGATCCTCCCAGAGACTTGGGGTTTAAGCCCTAGAAACCCAATCCAAAGCAGAACTTATCTTTGCTCCCTCTTCTCTCTCCTGATATCTAAACTAGAATTTTTTTTTTTTCCTCTCCCATACCTAATAAATTACCAAGTCCAGTCAAAGCTTTCCCCACTAGCTTTCTCTTATCTACTACCTCCTATTCTTCTGAGCCACTCCCTTACAAGGGGCCCTCTTTATCTTTCACCTGGATAACTCCAACAGCTTCTCATGATTGGTTTCTTGGCTTCCAGGCTCCCTTTTCTCCAGTCCCTCTTGTATCCCGTGCTGACCTAGCACGGGAACAGAAAAACCTGTTCATGTCACTGCACTCAAAGCCCTTCCAAGGATTCTCTTGCCTCCAAAATCCAGTATAATAACTTCCTTAGCCCTCAAACACTCTCAAAGTTGAAAGCAGTCTCAGAGAGTCCAACCCATGTGTAAATGGGGAGTGAGGGAAAGAGAAAGGGAAAGTCCAACTTGCACTTTTGGCAGTCAAGACCTTCTGTAATCTAGTTTTAATGTACCTTTAGAAATGTCTCACTGTACTGATCCCCGAAGTGCACCCTGCATCTTTCCAACCTGTACTTTTCCTCATACCATCTTGGAGTCCTAGAATGCCCTTCCTACAAACCAGTCTCCAACTGTTAAATTTCTAATCTACCTTAAATGCTCTTTCCTCCACTGAACCTTCTCTGGTTATATATGTCTATATATCAGACGTGATCCCTCTTAATTTCTGTGGCATTTTATTTGAACTCATCATGGATGTGTCACCCTCACTTAGAATGTATTTGGACACAAGTGATCCCCCTAAATTTCTTAAGAGGAGAAGCCCTATATTATCCTTTCATAATTTCCAGCGCAGGGTCCTTCCTGGTCATTGCTCATTAAGCTTTTGTTGAATTGAACAGCATAAAATAATTAACAAGAAATACAAAACCGGTTGCAGGGGGACTGACAAATCTGCACTAAGAATTCCCCTCCAAGACTGAGTCTCCAATACATAGTCTGGCTTTGTCTAAATGCACTGAGATGAACGGTGATACAAGGGACAACCTCATAAACCTTCCCCATCACTTCCTCTGCTAGTGTGCTCCATTCCAACAAAATCTACACCACGTTTTGTACTTATCTCTCCCAACAGCAGATGAGTGCCTTGAGCACATAGACCATCCCGCTTTTTAACTTTGTGTCCCCCAGGACCCTTGCACAATACGTGGGATATCATGGGTGCTTAATAAATGCTTAAAGTGTGACTGATCGGCACCATCTGCTGCATTCTGCTCTCCGGGAAGTGCCCCCCGAGGATGCAGCCCCCAACAAGTCACCCCAGATGTGTGCTTAGGGGCCATCAAATTTAGCAGAAGCAAAGTTGTAAGCTAAGCAGAAACCAAACCAACAAAAGCCCTTTGAGTATCCCCACAACATTAATTTATTCAACAGACATTAACTGAGTCCTGCTGTGTTGCTAGGAACTGAGGGAAATACAAAGATAACAGAATTCTGGATCTGGGTTACAGTTTAGGTGCAGCTGGGGGGTTGGGCAAAGGAGGTGGGGGGTGGGAAGATAAGATCTGGACACAACTAAGGTAGAAGAAGAGTTTTAGTAGTTCAGAAGAATGACTTCATGGAAGTCGAGCCCCTGATCTGGAGGAAGACTGGGCAGGATTTCAAAAGGCAGTGACTGGAGACTTGGTGGGGTAGAAGGGACATTTTTTCAGGCAAAAGTGTGGAAGTAGGAAAAGACCCTGGATGTGATCAAGGAATGGTTTTTAGTACAGATTTCTTGAATTGTGTAATGGGGACAGCAAGAGAAAAGACTAGGAATAAATGTGTAAATCATCATTTATGGACATCCCACAAATATCACTTCCTTCCAGCTTTCTTTCTCCCTTAATAATCCCTTCAGGGATTGGGATGAAGAGACAGAAGACTCATAAATCTCTGAGGCAAAGGACCGCTGTGCCTAATCAACACAACAAATTTGTTATAAAAGTGTCTTCTCAACAACTTATTTTAAAAATTCAAGTTTTGACCATTAATACTGAAACAGAAATAATCATAAATATTCATTATCATAAAATGAAATGATAAAGTGCCTACTAGGGATAAATAGGCATTTTGTTAGGTCCTGGGGGTAAAATGACCAAAATGGCTGTCTCAACCCTGAAAGAGCTTCTCTTATACTACAAGAAATAACATGGACAGAGATGTAGTCGAAAGAGCACTGATTTTGGAATCAGAGAACCCAGGTTCAAATCCCAGCTTGGCACTTGATACCTGTATCATATGAGCCCAGTAACTTCACTTTTGTAGGCTACAGTTTCCTCATCTGTAAAAAGCAGGTCGGACTAGTGGAAATGAGTCTCTGAGGCCCTTCAACTATGAAACCTGGGAACCTCCGATCCCATTTTTGCCCTTTATTATCTGTATGACTGGAGGTGTGGTGGTAAATATTTAACAAACAACTCTCTGGGGGAAAGTATAAAAGATACGCTTTTAAGTTTAATGTCCACTGTTAATATTTTCTCCATTACTTTTTAAAATTGAGACAATCAATGAAAACAATAAATCAAGAATTTACTGTTGATCAATTTTCAAGATGTCAATACCCTTGCTAAAAGTGTAATTATTGACTCTTGCTGGTTAGGGCTTAGTCCAGCTCACTCTTATGTGTGTGAGACTTTTGTCTATACATATGTGTGTGTGAACACATATATAAATATATACACATACGCATATGTATATACACACACATTTAAATATGGAGAGAGAGTGAGAAAAAGAGAGAGACAATGAGTAAGAGAGATAAAAAGAGAAATTAAGAGCCCTTGTTTTGCCTCTTTTTGTATCCCCACTATTTAGCATAGTGCCTGGTATTAATAAATGTTTATAGATTTATTGATAGCACCCATTACTGCCTGGCACTGGGATAAGCACTTTACAAATATTATCTCATTGGATCCTCACAGCAACTCTGAGAAGTGGGTGCTGATATTATCTCCATTTTTACAGTTGAGAAAACTGAGGTAATAAGAGTTTAAATGTCTTGTCCAGAGTCACACAGCCAGTTAACTTCTGAGGGTGAGTCTACATTAAAGTCTTCCTGACTCCACTTTGTTCACGGCACTATCTAATTGCCCAAGGAGAACTTGACGACGCTGAAACTAAGTTGTGAAAGACAAGGTTTCTTATGACAGAAAGGTAACAGATTCACGGCTATTGGGAGGTTTTCTTTTTTTGCTCTTGTTTGAATATTTGTTACAAAGGTTTTGTTTATCTTTCCATTGGTGGGAGTGGAAGAAGAGAGAAATAAAATTGATTTTTGTTAACTGAAAAAATAAAATTTAACTTCAAAATTTTAAAAATGATAAGGTTTTGACAGGCAAAGATGGTGGTGGAAATTGTTCTACATGTAGAGGAAGGTTTGTGTGAATGCATGGGAGTGGGAGATAGAATGTCAGATTTTGGTATCATTCCAGTTAGCATTCCATTTTGGAACACAGAGTCAGGGAAGGAGGGTAATTTGAAATAAGACTTAAAAGAAAATTTTAACCATATTGTAAAGGGTCATAAATCACAGTATGAAGAGTTCTTATTTTTATCCTAGAAGCAATCTGAAGACTTTGGGACCAAAAGTAACATAAGAGAATAGATTTAGAGCTGGAATGCATCTTTGTGATCATAATCTGTGAACTTAAAATAATTTTTGATAACTACTTCAAAAGAATTGGCTTATTTTATTATCCTATGTCTTTTATTTTGTGCATTTTAAAACATTATTCTGAGAAGAGAGCCATAGTTTTGATCAGCCCACCAAAGGAGATGCCGTGACACACAAAAAATGAGTAACTTATGATTTCTAGTTCAAGTGTCTCATTTGACAGATGAGGAAACTGAGAAAACAGTAATGATGATAGATATTTGTTGACTGTCTCTGTGATGTCATTCATTTAACATGCTTTTATTAATCGTAAACATACACCGAATACAGAACATTGTTGCAAAGTACTGGGAGAGAAGGGTTCAAAAAATAAGAAAGTCCCTACCTGCAAAGAACTTGCAGTCTAGTGGGTATGATGTGGAATGTAAATCCATATCATATAAAATGAATTATGAAAAGAGTATAAAAGAAATAAAAGCAAAGAGCTATTTGAAATCTGAGGAAGAAAAGATCATTTCCGAATTGAAGGACCCAGGAAAGCTTACAAGAGGCAGCAGGGTATGAAAGCATAAGATTTGAAAGGCAGGGATGAGTGAAAAGGAAGGAGGAAAGTGCAAGTCTAGGGAATAATATCCAGCTGGAAACCAATTTGAATGTCAAGCGTAATGTGTAAAGGATTAATATTGGAAAGATCATTTGAAAAAAAAAAACATGTAAGAAAAGATTTTCTTTATTTTTGTAAATAGACTTTTTGATAATCCTAGATATTCCTTGTGAACAAAAATTCAAATTGAAGAAAGAAAAGTCAGACTGACCAACTAATCAAAACACACAATCTGTGCAGGATTAAAATAGAGTATCTCGCTGTGGTGATTGGCAAGCACCAAGGGGGTGTTAGCAAGAATGACATCCTGTTCTCATGATTTAAATACAAAAACAATGCATTGACAAGAACAGAGAGTGGTCCCACATAAACCTTTCTTGAAGCTGTGCTTTCTGTGAAAAGCTGCCAAACACTGCCTTGCTAAGGTGTCTAGCTCACCTTAAATTCTAGAAGAAAGCTTTGTTTGGATTGGAAAGTTGAGATGAATTAGATAATTTTTCCTCCCAATTTATTTGATAGCTTCCCACTTCTTTGTTGGATTGTCAGAAGATTTTGCCTGTTGGATAGGAGTCAATATAGGGGTCCTGAAAAAGCACTGGGTTTGTAGGCAGAAGAAATGGCCCTGCCCTCAGTAGCTGAGGGATCTTAGCAAGTCATTGACTTAAACTTTCTAGACTGAACTTTCTCATCTGTAAAATGGGGAGGGGCTTTAAATCCTAGATGGCCCAAAGTGGTCACCTGGGAAGTGATTGGGGGATTAGAAAAGCCCCTCACTGGACTGCCGCAGGAAAAAATGAGAACGACAAAATTCAAGCAAAAAACAACAAAAAGAATGAAAATGCTATGTTGTGATCCACACTCAGTTCCCACAGGCCTCTGGGTGTAGATGGCTCTCTTCATCAGAAGATCATTGGAGTGAGGCGATTCTCTAAGATTATAAATTTTGAGGATGTTAATGCATTTGGGGGGGAAATATCCTCACTGGAGAGTTTGCTGAAGCAGTGAAATCAGAGGTCTGGTCAAGCCCCTTAGCAAATCTCAAAACAACAGAACCTGCAATTTAGGTATGATGTGACCAGATGGCAGTAATTTGCCGCAATCATTTAGTTCAAAAATTGTGTAAGGTGCAATTTATAACTTTCTTCCTGGGTTTAATTCATTTAATCATAAGTCTTCAAGATCAAAAAAGGAATTTTTTTGCTTGACTAAGGCAATTGGGGTTAAGTGACTTGCCCAAGATCACACAGCTAGGATGTATAAAGTATCTGCGGCCAGATTTTAACTCAAGTACTTCTGACTTCCGGGCCAATACTCTTTTCACTGCACCATCTAGCTTTCCCCAAAAAGGAAATTTTTAAGGAAAAAAAAAATTTTTTTGTTTGTTTTTGCAAGGCAATTGGGATAAATGACTTGCCTAGAGTCATACAGCAAATACAGCATTCTATCCACAAAAGATGAATTTGAATAACAACAATTGGATATAATGCCCCTAAATTCTGCAGGAACACTCTAAAGAAATCAATGCTTAATGTATCATTAGGTGTTTCATTAATTAACATTTTTTTGCCATCCCAGTCTGGATCTCAATTTGGGATCCAAACACCTATCTAATAGTTCATCTTCACTGTTAGAACTTATCCCTCTTGCTATCATTTCTATTTGTCACAAAAACATTAAAGCATTAAAGTCAGTCTTGTGGTTGAGCTGGGAATACTGGACACCTGGGTTTCCTCGGCCTGTCTGCCTCTGGCCAGCTGTGTGAGATTAGACAGCAAGATCATGGATTCCTCATCTATAAATTGAGGGATTTGGATTCCATGATTTCCTAAATTCCTTTCTGGTCAAAAAAAAACATGTTTGAACTCCTTTCACTTTTCCAGATTAGGGGAAAGGTTTCAGTTAGCCTAACTTGCATCCCAAAGTGGCTGAAGGGGAGGGGGTCCAGGCTGTTCCCCTACTCTGTGATTTCCCATTGTCTTTGTTATAGCGGCAGAAGAGTATAAAATAAATTATAAAATAATATGATGCTCCTGGGTGTTCTAAAAGGTCCCTAAATCTCCATTCTTGGAGAGGGAGCTGCTGCTCCCTTCCCCCTTTCCTCCAGCAACTTCCACATCTTCTTGGAGAGTTTTATCTCACTCCATTTGCATACACTAGCTGCAGTTAATTAGTATCCCATTTCAGCTCATAAACTGTCCCAGATAACAAGGTTGGGTTTTTCCCCACTCCTGACACGTTCTTTAAGGATTTATAGCCTTTATACAGAACAATATTTTGAACAATGTTTGTGAGCAGAAATATTAACTGGTTTTAGGAGAAAGGGTCCAGTATCTGGAAAGTATCTGGAAAGCAACATATATACTATTTGGTAAAGCTGAGAGTCATTAGATGTTCCTAGTTGTTGTACGACTTTGGCCAAGTCATTAAAATTTCTGCATTTTATCTTATAAAAACCCAGGAGTTGGGTTAATAATTTCTAAGCTTCCTTCCAGTTCTTCCAGTCCATAACCTGTTACCAGAGCCCAGAAGAGTTGACTAGGGAGGGAGACGCAGCCACTTGTAGGGGGCCCTAAGCTATGAGAGGGACACAGTCAGAGAATCTTAACTCCAATTCTGGCTCCTCTTTGTCCTGGAACAAAGTATCTCCCTTATTTGGACTTCATTTTCCTCGTCGGCAAAATGAGAGTTGAATTGGAAGATCTTTAAGTTCCCTCCTAGAACTGGTCTGTAATGAGTTATGAGGCAGCGTGGCCCACTGGGAGAATCTGGGGAGGGGAAGAAGATACCGGAAGATCCCCTCTTTGCAGGGGTCTGGGGAGTACAAGGAAAGGAGAGAGATGGATGGAAATTCTGAGAACAGAAGAGTCACCTCATAGAGGGGTGTATGGCTAAAGGTCTTTGTACGGCTGTGTATCACAGCTTAAAATATAGGAAGGATAAAGCTCCCAGCCAAGGCTGAAATACGCCTAATGAAGTCTAGTAAGAACATCATGTAGAAACAACTAGATGGATAAAGCACTAGATCTGGAGTCAAGAAAACCTAAATAAAAATCTGGCTTCTATCACGAGCTGTATAAGTCACTTATCCTGTGTTTGCCTTAATCTACTGGAGAAAAAAATGGCAAACTACTGCAGTATTCTTACCAAGAAAACCCCAAATGGAGTCATGAAAAGATGGACGTGGCTGAACAACAACAAAACACTGAAAATGTAACAATCTGCTCTGAAAATTTAACAATCAGCTCTCTGGAGTAGTTACAAGGTAGCTCTAATGTCCCCTGGTTGTCCCCCAGCTGGAAGGCCCTTTCCTCCTGAGAATCCGGGCTTCCCTGGCTGTCTTTTATAGGAGGTCTGCCCCGGTCCTCCTGACGCTAGTGAGATCTTGCTCTATCCATTTGTACACACATAATACACATGCATTGTAAGTTCACTTATATATGCTTACACACGCACACAAACACACTCTATGTGTGTATGCAGTGATTGAAGTGTTATGTTACAGTCACCTTGAGGTCGCCCCAACTCGAGGTCGTCCCAACTCGGTCCCAGAACCCCAGGCTATAATCATTCCCTCTTAAACATGTGAAGACATGAGGGTCTTGTACCTTTACAAGACAAAGGTCTGTTATTAGAATATCAGCAACCTCTCCAGCACCTCCCTTCATCACGGGTCTGTTATTAGAATATCAGTAACCTCTAGAGCATCTCCCTTCATCACACTATTCTAGGCACCTCCCTAATTAGAGTATCCCCATCCAGGTACCTCCTCCCACTATGTGATGGTGATAAAAGATCTTCATGGAAGGACACTCCCTGGGAAGAATACTTAAGATGAGAATCCTACTTAATTGATTGATTTACTCTCCAATAAATTAATAATCAAATTGTACTCCAATCTCTATTCGGTCTCAGTTTCTTTTAACATTACAGAAGCACCAGCATTTTGCCTTTCTTGGGGTCCCCAGGCCCCAGCGCCCCGTTGTGCCAGAGAAAGATTTTTTTGCATGGTCACATCATTGCAGGGAGAAGTGACCCCCCCCCTCCCCATCCGAAGAGATGTGTTGGCTGATTTCTCATAAGCTGCATTATGAACTATGATAAAAGGAATACCAGAGGCATCCTTCTGGGGATGTTTAGTCTGGAGGACAGCAGACTTGGGCTTTGGTTTTTGAGGTTTGGGGAGGAGGCCAGAGGAGGAGGAGGAGGGAAGGGGGCAGATTTCAGCTCAGCAGAAAGACGGTTCTAACAACCTGAGCTGCCCAACCTCATGAAGGGCTGGCTGCCTTAGACAGAAGTAAGCTAGCTGTCCATCACTAGAGAAGTAAATTGCCTATGAATTAGACCCTCAAACTTTTTAAATACGGGGCTAGTTAGTTCACTGTCCCTCAGACTGTGGGAGGGCCGGATTATAGTAAAAACAAAAACTTTGTTTTGTGGGCCTTTAAATAAAGAAACTTCATAGCCCTGGGTCAGGGGGATAAATGTCCTCAATTGCCACATCTGGCCCGCGGGGCATAGTTTGAGGACCCCTGAACTCGAGTTCAAGCAGAAGCTCAACAGTCACCTACTGAGGAGGTGATGGAATGAATGTATTTTCAGGCAGATGATTTGGGGGATCCCTTCAAACATTCAGATTTTATGATTTTGACGCTTTCGCCATTTTCATTCATTAGACTTTTATTTCTCCCAGAGTCATAAAAATGTCCTGTGGATTTGGACTGAACCCGTGGTTTTCTTAACACAAAGGACTCCCAGCAGAGGAAGCTCCCATTACCAAAGCACGTCGGCTGCTTCTGTGTAATTTCCATTGTTTGAGAGTTGCCTAAAACCCTGAGAAGTTAAGTGATTTTCATCGTCTCCTGCAGACAATAGAGACTTGAATCCATGACTTCCTGGTCCCAAAGCCAGCTGTCCCAATGTTCCTAAGATACTTGGCGAGAATCCCACAGATCCCGGCCGGAGCAGGTGGGATGACTCTCAGCATCAGGAGGACAGCCCACAGGTCCAGTTATCTAAGAGACCCATGCCAGACAACTTGGGACCCCTGAGCCAGCTAACGCGGCCTGCCTTTGGTACCCATCCCAGCTGCTGTTTTAACCCAATTAGCAGCACATCCAGGGGCTCCCAAGAGACGCTAGGACTTGGAAGAGGCAGCCAGCCCGGTCACATGGCCAGCGTAGGGAGCAATTTCATCTCACTGGCTTCAGAAACATTTCCTTGGCCGTAGGCAATCACTGCTAACCTACTTAATGAGAACTTTCCAAAACATTCCATTTCTGTCCTTTCGTAAGCCCTCCGGGAAGCCGCCTTGTCCCTTTTCTGCTTCAGAGAGGAAAAGTGCCCAGTGTGGCAATGAGCTCGGACCGTTTCTGAGAAGTTGTGTGCAGGAAGGAGTGCCGGACCGAAATGAGAGGATGCAGTGGATGTCCCCGGGCTGGGACAGCCACCAAATAAAATACAAACTCCTCCAAGCCAAACTGCCTTTACATAAGGATCTGCCGAAGGAACTGGGGCTCTTTCCCCTGGAGAAGAGGAAGGAGGGGAATGGGGACATGGGAAAGACATGACAGCTCTCTCTAGAACTAGAAGTGATGAGTGTTCTTTCCCCCAGCTAGACTGGAAGCTACTTAAGATCACAAACGATTTCATTTTTATTTTTGTGGATTTCCTAGGGATGGTGGGGAGCTGCTCTCTCTCTCTCTCTCTCTCTCTCTCTCTCTCTCTCTCTCTCTCTCTCTCTGTCTCTCTCTCTCTCTCTGTCTCTCTCTCTGTTTCTGTCTCTCTCTCTCTCTCTATTTCTGTCTCTATCTCTCTCTGTCTCTCTGTGTTTCTGTCTCTCTCTCTCTCTGTCTCTCTTTCTGTCTCTGTTTCTAATATATGTCATATTACATATATTATATATATTTAATATATATACTTAAAAATATGTTATATATTAAAGAGAGACAGCTTCTACTCTCTATCTTGACCTGTGAACTCCTTCTTCCTCTCTGGGACTGCAGATTTCAGACTTTAGGTACCCTGCCCTGCCCTAGTAACCTCATGGTAACTGCTTATCTATGGCATAGGTGGATGGCCATAGTTTTGTTGGCAGCCTCCCAAGTTCTATCGAGGAGCTCCCTGGTCCCTCAGGAAGCCTTAGTTGAAAGCCCGAGGGATTTCTTGCATTGAAAAGAGTGATCATTGAAATCGTAGAGGGATTCCATCCTACAGTAAGGGAGTAACTGATGAGAATCCCATGGAGTTTCCTGAGCCAGCCCACAGGGTGTTTCCTGGTGGCTCAGCTGGGTTCAGGACACTTTGACATGAAGCCGCGGGCCCAGCATGGGGAGGGGGAGTAGATCAGACTGAGGTACAGGAATGGTGGTGGAGGGGAAGGGTTTGGTACCCAGCCCTGGCATAGCAGGGCAGTAGGGACAGCTGCTCCACTCCCAAACAGGAGACACCAGTTGACTAGGGCAACAGTTAATGGCAATGAAGGAAGGAACTGGCCCAGTGGGCAACAGAACTGGACCCCACAGCAAAGACAGCCCAAGGAAAGCCCTCTGGCCAGTGAGCACCAGTACGGGTAGTGGAAAGATAGACCCCACAACTCTTTGCTGACTGTAATCTAAAATCCACTGACCCCACTCCCCCAGGACAACCTCCAGCGGTTGTTATGTCACTACTCCTTAGGAAGAGCTTGTATTTTTAAGGAAATGACTTCCTTTCTGGTAATAAGGGAAGATAAAGTATCTATTCAGCCTTCCCAGAAGAAGAAGAAAAGTCCCTCAAGAGGCTCTAATGGGGCAAAGATTTGGTCTTATGCTCCACCACTATAGAACTGCCATGAGGGAAGGGGAGGTCCTGAGGTGGCCCAGAGAACAGTTGGTGGGTGCCAGCCAGGGCAGTGCTCTCCAACTCAAGGGAAGGATTGGTGACTTAAGTAAGCAGATCAGCAGCAGCCTGCACAGGAGCCCTGATTGTCTTAGTCCTGGGCTTCCTTATCTCTTGACATCAAAAATACATACGATAACTAGCAAAGATTTGGCAAATACAAGCAAAAAAGAAATGCTCTCCCTACACTCATGCAGCTTATATTCTAATGGAGGAGCAGGATAGTGAGAGGGGAGGGGTAGAAAGAGAAGGAGAAGGAGCATCTGAAGTCAAGAACAGGACCGGGAGGGGAATGACACACAGACCCCTTTGCAAGCCCTAGGCTTGCTCATCTTTAGAAGGTATTGGAACAATTCTCAAGACTGAATTGACTTAGGAGACTAAAGGCCCAGGTTCTTACTGTAATGTCCTGATCTTCTGAATGAAGAGCTTCAGGACCTCTCTGATGCTTGGATGGTGGAACACTATGGACAAGAAACAGATTTAGATTGCTAAATCCCCCATGTTGTCCTTGATATCTGTCCCTCTTGAGCAGCCTTCCTCTGCTATGGCTAAGGGAATCTTTTGTTAACTGCTGAATGATCTTTGAGTTTCCTATTTCATTCTAATATCAAGACTTAAAACACCAGGGGATTGGTCTAGATTAAGACTGGTTCAAAACACCCAATCCTTGCCTAGTATTACTCTGTTTAGAGCATGATGCAGTCATGGAGCTTATAGTCTAGGAAGATGATGAGATATATGGAATGCCTTCATTATAAAATAATACAAAAAAACAAAATTAAGCTCAGCTGAAAGGCGAGCTTCCCACCCAAAATAACTACTTCCTGATCTCTACCCAGCACCTCATTCCAAGAGATCCCTCCCTCCCCATAATACTGTTTTTCACCTTTCCTTTGGAATAGGGGTCAGCAAACTACAACCCATATAAGAAATCAGCCTGTCACATTTGGCCCAAAGGCCACAGTTTGCTAGACCCAGATTTATCCCATGCCATTTTGTACCCTAATTATTTGTGTCATTGTCAAATTTCTCTATGAGACTGTGGATTCCTCAAAAATGAGGGCTGTGCTTTATTCAGTTTTGTGACTTGCACAATGTCTAGCATAGTGCCCTGCACAGAGTATAGTCTTAATAAACATTAATTGAATTGTCCAATTATCCTGGACCAAATCCTGTACAATTATTCAATTATCCTGGACACAGTTAGTTACAAAAATAACAAAATTTAATTTAAAATCTATCCAAACAGTCTCCTTTGTTACCACCAGCCTTTACCCCATATAAGCTTGGTAAACTGTACAAATTTCTAAAAAATGTCATCAAGGTTTCTTCCAAAATTTCTTTTTTAATCTGTTCATGGTCAGGTCCCGTGCACTAAACAGGCCTCCTAGCCCCAGGGAATGATTGTGAGCAGCTTCAGGTCAGTCTTGGAAGTACCCTCCCCAGAAGCCCAGTTTGTGTTATCAAATGGGGGCAGCATCTGTCTGCTTCCCACGAAACCTTTGTCCCCTGCGTGTCCCTAATATAGAGTTCAGAGGCCTGTAAAAGATAGGCAGCATGTTCTGAAAGGGCCTGCATTAGTTGGATGGGAGTACCCAGCTGTGTTTAACTCCACAGCCAAGGCCGGCACCCGACTGACAGCCAGCATCAGGAGGATGGTCCTGGCTGCTGGGGATGCTGAATGGCAGCATCTGCATAGAAGAGGGCCAAGGGGTGGAGAAGGGGAGGGATACCCTACAGTGATCTGATTGGGTTTGGGGATGCAAGGAGAGGCTTGGTGGAGGATGAGCTCACCAGATGCAGAATACATGGCTTATGTCGCCCTGAAGTGTGATTAAAAGCGCTTTAATCACATTAAGACATCTCAGCATTAAGGATGTTTTATTAATTTACTCTTAATTGTGTTGCTAGCACTCTACCCACACCCTGAGAGAGAATTAATACAATACAATTCACATCCTGTCACGCTTCTCTCGAAATGACTTCTTCCTCAATTAACTCATACATCAGCTTGTTATGGCACATTCTGGGACTTAGCCATTAGAACATGCACTCAATGAGGAGACCCAGATTCCCCCCCCCCCTTTATTTGACAAGACAAACTACCTGGAGTCTTCTAGATTCATGGCCCACATTTGTAGTTAGATATTCTTTTTTTTTTAATCATTTATTATAATGAACCCGAGTCATCAACCAACATGAAAACTTCCATATGCAAAGGAAAAGATTACATAAAAAGCTGAATCTTCCACGAGCAGTTTTTTTTTCTTCCAGATTTAATATGGTAATACTAATTCTGCCTTTCTTATCTGTATCACCTTCAAAATTTCCTTTTGATATCCTCTGTGTATTTTTAAGTATGTTACCCAAGCAGGTGGCCATCTTCATCTCAATACAAAGCATGTTATCCTCTCTAAGCCAGGGACCCTCCATCTATTGGAAAGTGCTAATGCCTTATTGGCCACTCTGGGGTTCCTGTGTGATTTTCTGTTTCCATCATGGAGAGGAAGGAGATTTCTTTCCCTAAAATGATATAGTGAAATCCATCAAACACATACATACACGCACATATACACACATACACACACACACACACACTCATGTGAACAAAGGCATCCACCATCATTTTATTCACCTGAGAAGCAAAGGCAGAATTCAAATCCAGGTTGTAGCTTCGTTGATCTACAGTTGGAAGGGATTTAGAAATCATAGAATACAACCCCCTCATTTTACAGATGAGGAAACTGAGTCCCAGAGAAGTGAAGATCATACAGGTGGGCAGTAGCCAAGCCTAGCTCTGACTTCAAATTCAGGACTCTTTTTCACTTACATGACCCTGACATTCACATCAAAATTTTACATGTGAAAGGGAATGTACCTTTAAGACATTAAATGTCATCTCCAATGTAATGTATAATGACTTTTTTTTTTCTTTTCATGCTTATTCAAAGGGCTACATCTGAGGTTATGAGGAACACAATGTCAGGGCAACCACTCCTGATCTTGCCTTACTCTCTCCTTCTTGCCACTTCTTTAGATTGACAGTGGTATAAATGACTGTTGTTTTAATTCTACTACTCATTCAAACTGATACCTACGGAAGACTTTAGCTTTAAAAAGACCAAGGTCTCTCACTGCATCAGGACCATCTGCAGTCATCCTGATCTAGATCTGGCCACTAGACCCAGATGGCTCTGGAGAGGAAACTGAGGCAGGGGACCTTGCACAGCCCTCCCTCCCTTAAATCCAACTCACTTGCATGTCATGATACCATCTCCTTCATGTCACCGTGCTCTTCGAGAATGAAGGACAAACGATGACAATTATGCCCTAGTAAAGGATGCTTCTTCCTCACTTTTTTGTATTCTCCCTCCTCAGGCCTGTGGTATCTCTGCTAATAGCTTAGCCTCCATATAAGCCTTCAAAACTACTCCCTGCCTGAGAGAAACCTCCTAAGTGAAGACACAGAAAAATGATCCTGGAATTCAAAGGCCACAGAAAGGCCACACATTTCCAAAAATAGAACAAATTCTTAACATGAGTCTACTAATTGACATGGAAGCAGTTTAAGTTCCCAAGTAGAAATGTTTTATTTTTGAAGGTCTGTGATATGGAGCATAGAATTATAGATTCATAGGTTAGGAGCTAAAAAGTCATTTTATCTAACCTTCTCATTTTTACAAATGAGGAAACTGAAACTCAAAGAAGTGATGATTGCCCCAGACACTTACAAGCTGAACAGCTCACTGTAGCCTAGCTCTTGTTTGGCAGTTCACTGGTTGTATAGATCTTAGTCGTCAAAGTCTCCTGACGCAGAATGATGGGGTTATTTGCTTCTCCCTCAGTCCCAGCTTTTAGTTCTATCTTGCTCAACATCTTAGGAAAATAAGGTGAACAGAATCTAATTGTCCGATTTGTTCAGTCATTTCAGTCACTCCAATTCTTTGTGACCCCATTTTGGGATTTTCTTAGCTAAGAAACTGGAATGGTTGGCCATTTTCCTCTCCAGATCACTTTATGAATGAAGAGGCAAACAGGGTTAAGTGACTTGCCCAGTAAATATTTGAGGTTAGATTTGAACCCTGGAAGATCCAGGCCTGATATTCTATCTACTGTACCACCTTGCTAATTGTCTTATTAGTAGCATATTAATGAATGATTTAAGTTTTGCCTGTGATATGGAGTCTGATTTTATTTTCTTAGGTTTTTTCCCCTTTTGTCATTTTCCTGTAAATTAAAATGATAAGGCTCACAGTTTCTTTATGTGAAACTCTGAAAAATCAAATTGAAATAGTTTATTTTCAGAAGCTACCTTTAAAACATTTAGGATAACTCTCTATTATGGTCTATATTTAAATTCCCTACCCAAGGATGCTCGGTTATTTGCTCCATAAAGCACCTCTGTGGCATGATGTGTGGAAGTAGAAAAGGCACTGATTTAACAAACATATTTTTCAACACCCTAGGAGATGTCATGAAGACAATCAGAGCAGAAAATTTAGGGTCATGTGCAAAAATTGCCCTTGGGGACACTGACTCTGACATTTGGCTTCTGTGCAATGAGGTGATGGAGTAGTTCGAGAACTGGTCATGGACTCAGGAAGCTCTGAGTCCAAATTTGTCTTCAAATTCTTACTAGCTGGGCAAATCACTTAACTTCTGCCCACCTCAGTTTCCTTGACTGTACAATGGGGATCATAATATCATCTATTCATAGAGTTGTTTTAAGGATCTAGCATAGTACCTGGCACATAATAGGCATTTAATAAATGCTTGTTCCCTTTCCAGTGCTTCTGAACCTTTCCCCAGCTTCTTCAGCTTATATTTGCATCTTATTCTGAGAATCATAGAATGCTAAAGTTGGAAGGGACCTCAGAAAACTCGGAGTCCAACCTTGCTTTAGACCCTGCATTTGCTCCATAATATCCACCACATTATATGGCAGAGTACCATGCCATATTCCCACATGCCCAATCTTTCCTCCAATGCTAAACACAATCCTCTGTATGCACAATAGATATTTCATTGCTTTTATTGTTTGTTTCATTTGGCTATGGAGTTTAAAGTTGTTGCACAGTCATTTTTTATTCATGTCCGATTCTTTGTGACTCCATTTGGAGTTTTTTTAGTATAGATACTGGAGGGCTTTGCCATTTCCTTCCCTAGTTCATTTTAAAAATGAGGAAACTGAGGTAAACAGAGTTAAACAACTTGTCTGGGTTCACATAGATAGGAAGTGTCTGGGGCAGGATTTGAACTCAGGAAGATGAGATTTTCTGACTCCAGGCCTGGTGCTCTATAGCTACACCAAAGTTTAAAGAACCAGGTTCAAATCTGTTGCATGCTGGCTCTACAAACTTAGGTAAATCATGTTGTCTCTCAGGACCTTAGTTTCTTTATCTGAAATAGGTGGATGCCTATACTTGCTGTAGCTATGGTGTGAATAATGGATGTGAAAATGTTCTATAAAGATAAGAGACTTTTGATTAAGCATCTGATTCTAAGATAGAAAACCTAGGTTAGAATACCAGCTATTCTACATACTTGTTGGATGATCTTGGACTAGTCAAACTCACCTTATCCTTCCAAGCTCAGTTTCCTCATCTATTAAATGATGGAGTTGAATTAAAAGATCTCAGAGCTTCCTTCCAACTCTAAATCCTATAAATATGACCTGTAGTGATGGGTAACTGGCTACATGACTATCTTCTGCAGTGGATATTATATTGCTCTATAAGCAGTAGGCTTTGCTTAACTAGTTGCTGAGTATGTGAGGTTTATTGATCTACTAACCTCAAATGATACCAAGTAACAGAAGGAATGAATGTGTTTAGAATGAAATACAAATTATAACAGTCAGTTGGACCTCTGAAGTGAAAAAAAGCCTCTGGAAAGCAATTTGGAATTATGCCAAAAGGAATGAGTAAAATGGCTCTGATATCTGACTGTTAGGCATAATTCCTCAAGAAAGTTAGATATAAATGTCCCAAATACACCATGATACTCATAACTCTTGTGGTAATAAAATAGAAACCCATTTGTTAGAAAATAACTAAACAAACTGTGGTCCATGGATGTAACGTGATATTACTGCCTTGTAAGGAACAAAGAAACATGAAAAATTCAGAGAAGCATGGGAAGATTTATATGACCTGATGAATAGTTTAAAAAGTAGAATGAAAAAAAACAATATAGACAATTATTCCAAAACTGGAAATGGAAAGAGCTTAAAAAAAAAAAAAACCTTGAATGTTAAGTAGTTATAATTATCAAGTTTAGTCTGAGAAGAGATGAAAAAATGCAGTGTCCTTTGAAGACATGGGAAATGAGTGTGGATGATTGCGTAATTATTAAACTTGTTGATGTGTTGGTTAGTTTCGTTGAACTGACTTTTTTCTCTACTTTTTTTATTCTTTGTTTCAAAGTTTGATTTACTAGGTGAGAAAGATATTTTGGAAAAGAAGGTGATGATAATGTTACAAATGAAAAAAAGAAGTGTCAATAACATATTAAAATATACAGGGGGAAAAGAAGTGCAGAAGGGAACACAGAGCAATTTTGTTATTACTTAAACTGTTATTATTACTCTACTGTAAAAAAAAAAAAAACCCAACCCACAACTCTATACAGAAGTTCATAACTCCTCATGCAATCTCTTTTGTTGCTCTTTGTATACTGAAATGTTTGTATTTGTTGGTGATTAAGTTCATAATAAAAAAATTAAACATAAGAAAAAAGTAATTAAAAAATAAAAGATATCAATAAAAATTTTAAAAGAAAACTCACCATTCTTGCTTCTTAGATTGCCAGCCTCTTAATCCTACTGGTCAATCTTCAAACTTAATTGCAGAGATTGTGCTGAATTCTTTTTAAAAAGAAAGCTAGTTCTATATGAGACCTCCTCATAGCTGAATCAGACAGGAACATCTCATTACTAGCTGAGAAACTAGTGCCCAATTCACTTAGAAAAAAGGAGAGAAATATCCTTTTTTCCCTTTCTCTCGCCTTTCTGTTCCTTCCTTTTCCTCTCCTTCCTTACTTCCTGCCTTTTCTCCTCTTCAATCTTTCAATCTATCTTTCTCTCTCTTTTTTTTTTTTCATTCATCTTCAGCATCCTTCCCTTCCATTTCTATCTTCTTTTTAAGATCTCTGTGATCAGGACCACAAGACATCTAATCATTTTAGGAGCAACAAGGAAGAAACGTGTGTCTCTGTCCCTAATTTCCACTCCTTCTCCAACCAGTCCAGTAAGCATTTATTAAACACTTTTTACTTGCCAGGAGAGAAGCAACATGGTAGCTGGCTTCAGAGCCAGGAAGACCCAGGTTGAAGCCCCCCCTCTGACACATACTATCTGAATGACTATGGACAAATTAAATAACCTCCTGGGGTTCCAGATAACTCTAAAACTTTAAATTAGAGAGAAGATGCCAACCTGCACTGGAAGAAGGAATTTCTTAATCCAAGAGTTCTCTATGTCAATGGAATCCCAGATCCCTTCTCTCTTCCCTATGTATATATATATATATATATATATATATATATATATATATATATATATATCAGGAGCTGTGCTAGATGCTTTACAAAGACAAGAATAAAATATTCCTTGCCCTCAAAGAGCTTGGGGAAAACAATGTGTCCATAAGCATGTAAATACTAATGGGGTAGAGAACCCTGACTACTAGGGGTATCAAGAAAGGTTTCATATAGGAGGGGATTCTTGAGCTAAGTCTTGAAGAGATTTAAGGATTCTGAAAGACAAAGGAATATTTTTGTAATATTCTTTTCCTAGGGAAAAGCTTGTGTCAAGGAATGAAGGTAAGAAATGAAAGGTCATGTATGGAGAATAAGTGTGGAATGGGGAATAAATATAAGAAGGAGGGTACTAGAAAGACTGAGACAGACTGTAGAAGAGCTTTTAAAAAGGTTTATTTCTTCAGAGGTCAAGCAATTGATAAGCATTTATTAAGTACCTACTATATGTTGGGCATTTGTGCTAATCCCTGGGGATACTAAGACAAAAAACGAACAGTCCTCGACATCAAAGAGCTTATATTCTATTGGAGGAAACAGCATGCATGTATATACCACATATAGTATATACTATATGAACTGCTAGATGGCTAGTAGTGCTGGAACTGGAGCCAGGAAGACCTAAGTTCAAATCCAGTCTCAAACACTTACCAGCTGTGTGACCCCGGGCAAGCCCTTTAACCCTATTTATCTCAGTTTCCTCATCCAGAAAACTAAGTGGCAAATTATTCCAGTGTTTTTGCCATGAGCACCCCAAAAATGGGGTCATGAAGAGTTGGACATGATTGAACAACAATAACAATAATATGCCATATGTGTACAAAAGAAAGAAGGGAATTGGGAAGAGGGATAGGTTCTGGAGAAAACATAATAAATTCTGTTCTAGACATATTATGTTTGAGACATCTATAGGATATCCAGTTTGGAATGTCAAATAGACAGTTGGAACAGGGCTGGATATATAGAGCTGAGGGTCATCTGCATAGAAATAACAATTAAACTATGGAATATAATGAGAAAGTATAGAGAAAGAAGATAAAAGGGCTCAGGACTGACTCTTGGAGTTTATATTCAGCTAATGGGCATAATATGGATGGTGAACTAGCCAAGAAATTATCAGATAGGTAAGGTGAGAGCCAAAAATGAGTAGTGAAAGCCCAGAAAGAAGAAGCAGTCCAGGAAAAGAAAGTGGTCAACAGAGAGTTGGGAAAGGATAATGATTCTTCAAATTGGGTTATTAAGAGATCATTGATAACTTTGAAGAGAGCAGTTGTGATCAATGAGACCAAAAGTTCAGTTGCAAAAGATTTAAAAATGAATGAGAAGATGTAAAGGATGATAGCTTAAGTGGATGATAGGATCTAGTAAATGCTTTTGGGAGGAGACTCAGGTGCACGCAAAAGGCAGTGGGGAAAAGACTGAAGATTAGAGAAAGACAAATAAAATTGGGAGGGCAATTTGCAAGAGAAAATGGGAAGAGATAGGATGGGATGGAAGATATATGTAAAAGGACAAAAAATGAGTCACTGAAGCTTGTTGGGCAAAAAAATAACAGAGGAATTATTTAGGAATATCAATTAGCAATTTTATGAAGGATGATCTGGAGAAGGAAGATTCGGGAGAATGATTAGAAGATAATTGTCCAGATAAGATGTAATGAGGACCTGAAGCAGAGTGGTAACCATAAAGAAGAAGGAAGAATAATAAAAGGAAAGTTTTGTAGATAGAATCAACAAAACTTGGCAACTTATTGACTATGGGAAGTGAGAAAGAATAAGGAATGGAAGAGAACTCCAATAGAATGAATGTGGGGGACTTAAATGGTGATATCCTCAACAAAATTAGGGCAATTATTAAAAAGGAGAGATTTTGGGAGAAAAACAATGACCTATATCTTGGACATGTGGAGTTTGAGATGCCCAAGGGTCATCTGGTTCAAGATGTCCAATTTTTATTGGATATTAGTTGATGAAGTGAGAATAGAGCTCAGAGGAATGACAGGGACCAGATAAGTTATATAGAGCTGATGAGATAAATGAATGAGAAATATAGATCTTGGAATCATTTATGTGGAAGTAATAATTAGAACAATTGGGACTGATGAGGCTGCCAAGAGAGTGAACATGTAGCGAGAACATTAAAAGATCTAGTTCAGATTTTTTGAGGCATGTAGATGATGAGTATAATGAAAGCACTGGACTTGGAATCAAGGAAATCTTTGTTCAAATCTTGCCTTAAATATTTATTAACTGACTCTGATTAAGTCACTTAACCCCTCAGCCTCAGTTTCCTCATCTGTTAATGGGGATAAAAAATAGCACCCAACTCATAGGATTGTGAGGATCCATTGAGATAACACATAGAAAGTACTTTGCAACTTTTATCAATGGTAGCAATTGTTGGGAACATCTCTATCCAGAGATATGAAATAGAGTTTCTTAGATTAAGCAGCACATTCAGTAAATCAGAACACCCCTCTTCTCAATATCTGAACTCAAATAAGCATTTAATAGATGGCTATTATATGGAAAACACTATCATATATAAAAACATATGATCAAATATTAACCTAAACTTTTATATATATATTTGGCCATGGACCTATGGAGAGGGTGGATAGGAATAAAGGAGCTCTTCTGCTTCACTTTGTCCCTACTCAGAGTCCAAAGCTGGCTGAGAAGCCATTCCTGCTCATTGGGAATAGCTTTGGACCAGAGGTCTTCAACTGCTCTATCATTAATTCTATTCCAAAATTTCCTGTTTGGGAGAGAGTGCTGGACTACTGAGAGGGCTAGAATATGGTATTCAATCAACAAGTGTTTATGAAACACTGCTGCATAGGGTGTCCAAAGACTAGCATCTCAAGGCTTGCCAAACCTTTTTCAGGGGTACTCATCTGCCTTTGGTGTCCATTTGTTATCCAACTCCCAACAGATGGGCTAAACCAGATTGAGGGCAACACTGACCTCAAACCTGCCAATAAATTAGGGGGGTGTCCATCCCAAACATGTGAAACATCCCAAACATCCCAAACTTCCTCTGGAAGAATAAGCAGATAAGAACAATTTGTTCCAGTAACCATGAAAATGGCTGAACCAGGCACTGTGGAGCTCTTAGAGCGTGGTCAGAAATCAAACACACCAAGGTCATTCAATGCATCTGGGACCACCTCCAGTTGCCTTGACTTTTTATCTGGCCATCGGACTTTGATGAATGTAGAGGAGACAGTGAAAGAGACAATTTTATACAACTCCGACTCACTTAAATCCAATTCACCCCATGATGTTTTGACCTCTTTGAAAATGAGGGACAAACAACAGCAACATGAAACACTGGAGACATTCCTGGTAGATGGAACTTGGCTTGGGATACACCCTTCCCCAGTCAGCTCCAAAGGTTCCCCATTTCATGGGGTTTCTACATCTTCCTGAAGGAAAACTAACTTATAAATCAGAAAACATTGGGATTTGTTAATCAAATTGGGATTTGTGAATAATAGAACTAAAAATTCATTGTACTTCATGAAATCTTTTGCAAAATATTCCAAGTAGCAATGTTCCCACTATCAAATCGCCCTCAGAAGGGACAGTTTTATCTGATACTATATATGATTATATGTGTATATATTGTCAGCTGAAGCATGCACTATATATATATATATATATATAATATTTACAGTATATATAACATAGACATACTATATATATGCACAGTATATATAGTATAAAAATATATACACAGTATATATAATATATACAGTATATGTACATATGCATGCACATATTAAAATGCATTTATATATAAAATGCATACATAAAGTGTATGCATACACATGCATTTCTAGGGCCTATTGGAAGATAGCTCATAAAGTCACTGTAGGTGCCTCCAAGCAATGATGTGGTAACTTGAGCTTATGGACCCACCTTTGGAAACTATCCTCTCCTGTAGCCATAGGCAAATTGTGCCCTGTGGTACTGACATACATCATTAAAGCATTCCATAATCTGACCTCATCCAATTATTACAGCCTCTAAATCCATCACTCCCTTCCTTCACTTTAAAATCTAGCCAAATAAATGCCTTCTTTCTCTTTCTCAATAATGAGTGACAGCTAGCGCTGATGTAACTCTTAAGGGTTTGCTTTGCAGAGACGCTGGTCTATTTTCTGGTTCTGTGCTCTTGTTTATCATTTCCCATGCCTAGAATTCTCTCCTTTCTCTCCCGAAGCAGCTTGGGTTCTGTCTTCTACATGAGACCTTTCCTGAGTCCTCAACTGCTGGCAGCCTCCCTCCCAAACTAACTTGTCGTGATTTTTAAAAAATTTATTCTGACACATGTTTATTGTGTCTTTCCTGAGTCTCATATTTAAAAATGACTTCACAAGTATAAGATGGGGATTTATGGTTAGATAGCTGTCTGTTTGAAGGAGATAGGGATAGGAGATAAGGTTAGGAGATATGAGGTTCAATATGAGTCAATAGTGCGATGTGACAATAAATAAAGCAAATTCAGTCTTGAGCTGCTTTAAGAGAGACATAACCTTCAGGAAGATTGAGGTGTTAGTCCATTCACATTCTACTGTATTCAGGCCACCTCTGGGGTATTTGGTTCAATTTTGAGTGCTGCAATTTAAGAATAATTTGGGGTGGGGGGGCAGAGCCAAGTTGGCAGTTTAGAGGCAATTTAGCCAAACTCAACATTCCCCTCCAAACAGCTTAATTTTTTTATTAAAGCTTTTTAATTTTCAAAACATATGCATGGATAATTTTTCAACATTGACTCTTGCAAAACCTTGTGTTCCAGTTTTTCTACCTCACTCCCCAACCCCTCCCCTAAATGGCAAGTAGCCCAATATATGTTAAACATGGTAAAAATATATGTTAAATGCAAAATATGCATATATATTTATACAATAATCTTGCTGCACAAGAAAAATCAAATCAAAAAGGAAAAAATGAGAAAGAAAATAAAATGCAAGCAAACAACAACAGAAAGAGTGAAAATGCTATGTTGTGATCCTCACTCAATTCCCACAGTCCTCTCTCTGGGTGCAGATGGCTCTCTTCATCACAAAATCATTAGAACTGGCCTCAATCATCTCATTGTTTGTGAAGATCACGTATTTTTAAATCAGCAGGAGTCAGGAATTCAGGTTAGGGGAAAATCGTCGGTCTTTATTCTCAGTGAAGAAGGATCTCAGGTGGAAGAGAATCGGCGATAGCAATGCCTGCAGCTGAGTCAAGAAGCTAGCTAGACCAGCAGCCACACGACCAGCAGCTAGGAGTATCGAACCCAGGCCCAATCTCTCCCAGCTTCTCTTCCTATCTCTCTCTCTGCCTCCACCCACCAAAATCGTCATTTCCTATACAACACATCAGGACTTGCACGGAGAGTGGGCAGGGACCATTCTTTATCCAATCATGTATATTAATAGAGTATAGCCCAATTACTATTTAGCCTCATGTACTTGGGACCTCAGTGCATCAACTCAAACCTCAGCCCATTACAATTGTTGGAAAAAGCCAAGTCCATCAGAATTGATTGTGGTATAGTCTTGTTGTTGCCGTGTATAATGATCTCCTGGTCCTACTCATTTCACTCAGCATCAGTTCATGTAAGTCTCTCCAGGCCTTTCTGAAATCATCCTGTTCATCTTTTTTTATAGAACAACAATATTCCATAATATTCATATACCACAATTTATTCAGCCATTCTCCAGTTGATGGGCATCCACTCAGTTTCCAGTTTCTGGCCACTACAAAGAGGGCTGCCACAAACATTTTTGCACATGTGGGTCCCTTTCCCTTCTTTAAAATCTCTTTGGGACATAAGCCCAGTAGAAACACTGCTGGATCAAAGAGTATGCACAGTGTAATAACTTTTTGAGCATAGTTCCAGATTGCTCTCCAGAATGGTGGGATCTGTTCACAATTTCATCAACAATGTAGTAGTGTCCCAGTTTTCCCACATCCCCTCCAACATTCATCATTATCTTTTCCTGTCATCTTATTCAATCTGACAGGTGTGTAGTGATATCTCAGATTTGTCTTAACTTGCATTTCTCTGATCAATAGTGATTTGGAAGCATCTTTTCATGAGTAGAAATAGTTTTAATTTCTTCATCTGAAAATTGTCTATTCATATCCTTTGACCATTTATCATTTAGAGAATTGCTTGAATTCTTATAGATTTGAGTCAATACTCTATGTATTTTAGAAATGGTGTCTTTATCAGAACCTTTGAATGTAAAAATGTTTTCTGTTTATTGCCTCCCTTCTAATCTTGTCTGCATTAGTTTTGCTTGTACAAGAACTTTTTAACTTAATATAATCAGAAGTATTTTTGGTTCAGTAATAAATTCGGTTCTTCTTTGGTCACAAATTCCTTCCTCCTCCACAGATTTTAGAGGTAAACTATCCTATACTCTTCTAATTTGCTTATAATATCACTCTTTATGTCTAAATCATGGATCCATTTCGATCTTATCTTGGTATATGGTGTTAGGTGTGGGTCAATGCCTAGTTTCTGCCATACTAATTTCCAATTTTCCAAGCAGTTTTTGTCAAATAGTGAGTTTTTATCTCAAAAGCTAGGGTTTGGAAGTTTGTCAAACACTAGATTACTATACTTATTGACTTTTGTCCTGTGATTCTAACCTATTCCACTGATCAACTACTTATTTCTTAGCCAGTACCAAATGGTTTTGATGATCTCTGCTTTGTAATGCAGTTTTAGATCTGATACAGTTAAGCTACCTTCATGTGCATTTTTTCATTTATTCTCTTGAAATTCTTGACCTTTTGTTCTTCCAGATGAACTTTTTCATTATTTTTTCTATATCTGTAAAATAATTTCTTGGGACTTTGATTGGTATGGCCCTGAATAAGTAGATTAATTTAGGTATTATTGTCATTTTTATTATATTAGCTTGACCTACCCATTTTTTCCAGTTGGTTAGATCTGATTTTGTTTGTGTAGAAAGTGTTTTGTAGTTGTATTCATATAGTTCCTGACTTTGCCTTGGAAAGTAGACTTCCAAATATTTTATATTATCAACAGTTATTTTAAAAGGAATTTCTCTGTGTATCTCTTGCTGTTGGACTTTGTTGGTAATATATAAAAATGCTGATGATTTGTGTGTATTTATTTTGTATCTTGCAACTTTGCTAAAGTCAAATAACTTTAAAATAATACCTCATATCAAATTTTGAGAGCCAAGTACAAGTCAGAGTGAGACATTTTTCTAGCCTAAGAAACTTAGAAGGTCAGAAGGAAAAGTCTGTGACATGGGGTAGAAACCTGTCTGAAGCCTACATATTTTGCTGCAGCAATGGCAGCTTGTAGCAGCAACAGCTTCAGGAGCTCTGCCCAAAAATGGTTGGACAATTAGGGAGAAAGAGATTATAGAGGATTATAGAGATTGTTTGTTGGCACTGATTGGCAACTCTATTACACCTATCCAATTCTGAGTTTCATTTCCTGGGTGGAGAGGAATAATGGTGCTTGGACATAAGAGCACAGAAGCCCTGGTATCAGTTCCAAGGCAAAAGGGAAAAGTAGTGTGATAGCAGGGGATCAGGGTCTCTTTCCAGGTAAAGACCAGAAAATTTAATTTTCTGGATTTAATGTATATTTCTATCATGGTCACGTGTCTCCCAAGACCATACTACCTTGAAAGCACCCAAAACTTCCAGCTCCCCCAGAACTAGCTCAGCACAAAAAAGCCTAAAGCTTGGGACAGTGCATCAACCCTCCAAGGTAAACAGAGTTCAACTTTTATATCAAGTTCAAATTTTTTAAAAAGCGAGAAAAAGAACAAACAACAACAACAAAAAGAACTTGACAATACAAAGCTTCTATCTTGGCAGGGAAGACCAAGACATGAACACAGAAGAAGAAAGAAATATGACAACTACAACAAGGCCTCGGAGAAAATGCTAATGGGACCAAAGTAAAACAATGCATTGAGGAGATAAATTTAGTAGAGGAAAAATTGGGAAAATAAATCAGTGTTACAAGAAAATTATGAAAAGAGAATTAACAGCTTGATAAAAAGTGGCACAAAAATACTGAAGAAAATAACACCTTTTAAAAAACTTAAGTGGCCCCAAATAGTAAAAGAGGCACACAAATTCACTGAAGAAAAGAACTTCTTTAAAAAATGAAATTGGCCAAATGAAAAAAGAAATACAAAATCCCTCAAAATAAAATAATTCATTAAAAATGAGAATGGGATAAATGGAAGCTAATGATCTCATGAGACATCAAAAAATGATAAAACAAAGTTAAAAAAAATAAAAAGAAGAAAACTTGAAACATCTCATTGGAAAAACAACTGCTCAGGATAATAGAGCAAAGAGATATCTGAAAGTCATGATCAGAGAAAGAGTCTAGACATCATGTTTCAAGAAATAATCAAGGAATATTGCTCTGATATCTTAGATCCAGAGGGTAAAATAGAAATCGAAAGAATTCATCATTTATCTCTTGAAAGAGATCCCCAATGAAAATTCCCAGGAATATTATAGCAAAATTTCAGATCTTTTAGGTCAGAGAAAATTTTTCAGGCAGTCAGAAAGAAACAATTTCAGTATTGTAGAACAACAGTGAGGCTTACACAAGATTTAGTGGGTTTTGCATTGAAAGAACAGAGGGCTTGGAAAATGATATTCCAAAAAGTCAAATGAGGATTACAATCAACAATAATCTACTCAGCAAAACTGAATATAATCTTTCAGGGGGAAAATAGATATTTAATGAAATACAGAACTTTCAAGCCTTCCTAATGAAAAGACTAGGACTAAAAGAAAATTTGATATTCAAATACAATATTCAAGAAAAGCATAAAAAGGTAAACATGAAAGCGTAATCATAAGAGTCTCAATAATTTATAATCCTATTTATAATCCTATTTGGCAAGATGATATGTGTAACACCTAGGAACTTTGATTTACAGCAGTTAAAATTATTACACAGAGGGCATGAATATGAGTTGATTATATTAAAATGATCTCCAAAAAAATGAAGAGTTTAGAAAAAAGGATGCACTGAGAGGATGTACTTTTAAAGAAGAGGTATAATGGGGAAAACTTTATCACCTAAAAGAGATATACAAGGAAGAGTTTTTACAGAGGGGGGAAAATAAGAGATGGTGGAATTGGAATTGGTTCAGAGGGGAAAAAAAAAAATATATATATATATATATATACACACACACTTGTATGTATGCATTACATAATGCATGCATATACACACATACCTTCAGTTCTATACAGAAATATAATTTATTCAAGAAATAGGAGGAGAAAGATAAAATAAAGAAGAGGAGGAAGATAAAAAGGAGAACAGATTAAGGAAATTAGTGGTTAGAAGCAAAATAGATTTTTGAGGAGGGACAAGATAAAAAGAGAGAGAGAAAGAAAAATAGAAACAGAAGAAAATAGGATGGAGGGGAACAAATAGTAATCATAACTGGGATTGTGAATAGGAAGCTTACCCATAAAATAGAAGCAGATAGAAGAATGGACTAGAAAGCAGAATTCAACAATGTACTGTTTACAAGAGACACACTTGAAACAGATAAGGCACAGAGTTCAAAGAAAGGGTTGAAGCAGAATATACTATGCTTTATTTAAAGTAAAAATAAAGGCAGGGATAGCAAACAAGATCGCAGACAAAGTGAAAGCATTAATTAATTAAGAGGGGTAATCAGGGAAACTACCTTTTGCTAAAAGAGGACATACACCTCTCTTCAACAATGAGATGATTCAAACCAGTTATAATTGTTCAATGATGAAGAGAGCCATCTATCTATACTCAGAGAGAGGACAATGGGAACTGAATGTGGTTCACAACATAGCATTCTCACTCTTTGTTGTTGTTTGCTTGCATTTTATTTTGCTCCACTTTTTCTTTTTTTTTTTTTTACTGGTTTGATTTGATTTTTCTTGTGCAGCATAATAATTGTATAAATATGTATGCATATATTGGATTTAATGTATATTTCTATCATGTTTAACATATATTGAACTATTTGCCATCTAGGGAAGGAGGTGGGAGGAAGGGGAGAAAACGAACACAAAGTTTTGCAAGGGCTAATATTGAAGAATTGTCCATGCGTATGCTTTGAAAAATAAAAAGCTTTAATTTAAAAAAAAAGAAAATAAAAAGAAAGCCTATATAATAAATACTACACATTGTGTTCAAAAAAATTTTTTAACAAAAAAATAAAAAATGCCATAGACAATAAAGAAATCTCAAAAAAAAACGTATTGCAAGTTTCTATGACAATGGCCTTACTTCCCAAATATATTACCAAGTATGGAACTGAGTTAAATTTATAAAAATAAGAGCCATTTCCCCAATTAAAAAATGGTCAAAGGACATGAACAAGCAGTTTTCAGAAGAAATTATCTATAGTAACATTTTTTAAAATGCTCTAAATAACTGTTGGAATCTTTACAAAGTGTTAAGACATTTCTTTACAAAGTGTTAAAACATTGGAGCTGATTTGATCTTAGAAGAAGATATTTTGGGCCAGAACTTGAACTAGGTACTAAGTACAACTGATGGAAACAATGCTTGTGTTCACACCTTTAGAGAGCTCTAAGAACTCAATGGAGTTCACAGTTCGGGAGATTCAGGCTCTAGAAAGAGATATCTGAATTCACACCTTCCTTAGGACCAGAGAGCACTCTGGGAGATAACCCAGAATCCCTCTCCCTCCAGAAGGTGGAGTTAACCTTTGGGAGATCACATAAATATAAGGAGCTTTTGAAGCTTGAAATTACTTCTTCAGGTGGAACTGACTGGAGGTACAGAGAGATTCATTGCATCTTCCAACTTGGTGCTGGCTGGAGGCTGAAGAAAGCAGAGGCAGAAGCCAAGGACAAAGCTGCAAGATCTCTTGGAGCCAGGCAGAGAGATAGGCCTCAACTAACCGGGCTAAATTTGGAAGGAAAAATAAACGTTTGCATTTTTACCAGCTGGCTGCGGTAATGGAGTAATTATTTATTTCAATAAGGCTGCCTCCAGGGAAACCACCACAAATAACTATTGATTAGAGAAATGCAAATTAAAACAATTTGGAGATACTGTCTCATACCTATTAGAAATGACAAATGCTGGAGGGGATGAGGAAAAATGAGTACACAAATAAATTGTTGGTGGCATTGTGAACTAGTCCACTCACATTGGAAAACAATTTTGAACTGTACCCTAATGGCTATAAAATTGTGTACCCTTTGACCTAGCCACTACTAGGTCTGTATTCCAAAGGAATCAAAGGAAAAAGAAAAGTATTTATATGTACAAAAATATTTTTAGCAGCTCTTTTTGTGATGGCAAAGAAGTGGAATTTGAGATGCCCATCTACTAGGGAATGGTTACACAACTTGTGGTGTATGATTACGATGGAATACTCTCGTGCAGAGGGAAATGACAAGGGGAGGTTTCAGAAAAATTGAGGATGACCTATATGAACTGATATAAAGTGAAGTGAGAACTGGGAGAGCATTGTGCACAGTAACAGCAATATTGTAAAGATGATCTACTGTGAAAGATATGGCTACTCTGATCAATTAATGATCTCAGACAATTCCAAAGGACTCATGATGAAAAAATGCTATCCACCTGCAGAGAGAGAACTGATAAACTTGAGTGAAAAATGAAATATAATTGTTTCGCTTTCCTTAATTGTCTTGCTTTTTTAAAAAATATGGCTAACTTGGAAATATGTCCTATTTCTTGTCTTCTTGATAGGTTGGAGGGGATAGCAAGGAATGAGAGAATTTGGAACTCAAAATTTAAAAAGAAAATAATACTATGGCAGCTAGGTGACATAGTGGATAGAGCACCAGTCCTGAATTCAGGAGGACCTGAGTTCAAATCTGCTCCCAGACACTTAACATATCCTAGCTGTGTGACCCTAGGCGAGTCATTTAACCCCAATTGTCTCAGCAAAAAATAAAAATAAATTTTTAAAAGGAGGATGATTTTGATAAGCTGGAGTGTCTAGGGCTGGTCAAATGAAATTGTGAAGGGACTTGAGTCCATGATATATGAAGATTGGTTAAAGGAACTGGAAAAGAGGAGACTTGGTGGGAGAATGCTATCTGTGTTCAAGAATTGAAGAGGAGAAACTAGACTTGGTCTATTTGGCAGTAGAAGTGACTGTAGCAGCTAGGGGGTGCACAGAGCACTGGACCTGAAGTCAGAAAGACCTGAGTTCAAATTCTGACTCAGACTCTCTAGTTGAATGGTCCTAGACAAATCATTTAAACTTTATTGGAATCAGTTTCCTCTTCAGTAAAACTCGATAATAAACAGTACCTACCTCTCAGGGCTGTTTTCAGACTCAGCTCAGATAATTCAACAATCCTTAAAGCCCTACATAAATAAAGCTGTGGAGAGAGAACTGGGAGTCTAGCATGGAAGTTGTAAAGAAGCAAATTTAGCCTAGATATCAGTGAGAATTTCCTACGATTGGGGCTGTTTAAAAGTAGAGCAGGCTGCCTGCCTCCAGAGCTGGTGATTTTCTCCCTCCTTGGGAGGTCTTAAAACAGGGGCTGGAAAATGACCACTTGTCAAAGATGTGATAGTGGGGTTTGTTTTCATGTAACGGTTGGGCTAGATGGTTCCTTTTCAGTTCTCAAATTCTGTGATTCCCTACTGCTGGTTCATTCCCCTCAAAAACTGTGTCTAGTTTGAGGAAGGGTGTCCTAAAAGTCTTAGTGCAATTTAAGTCCAAATTTACTGTAGTTAAGACTTTTGAAACACCCTATATTTCTTATGTGCTTATAGACAATATTCTCATTTGTTTCCCCAGTAGACTTTTCTTGAGAGCAGGAACTATTTTCCTTTTGTCTTTGTATGGCCAAAGTTTAGAGTAGTCCCAAGTACAGAATAGGAGTTTATTAAATGCTTGTTTCTTTATTAGATTGGTTGAATCTGAGAAAAAGAGCAATAAGAATTTAAGTGATTTATTCAGGTATATATATTTATATACATACACATATGTTATCATATATAATCAGATAATATATGTCACTATTTTATACACATTTTTGTATGTAAATATAATTGATATATAAGTTACTTATTCAGGTATATATATATATATATATATATATATATATCACCATATATACTCAACTAATATATGTCACCACATTTTTATATATGTATGTATATATGTAAATAGACATATAAGTGACTTATTCAGGTGTGTGTATATATATGTCACCATATATATTTAGATAATATATCACCACAATTTTGTATATATGTAAATATAATAGACATATAAATAACTAGTTTCTACAGCAGAAATCCATATGATATCATTTTATAATTTCTATGTAAATGCATTTTTAACTCTTCTTGTTCCTCATCTGAAATGATCTAATTGGATGCTGCTTTGTGATCTTTCTGTTTTCTAAGTCTTTATGTACTATAGAAGTAATCTTCTCTCTCCTAACTCTTTCTGTTTGTCTTTCCTTGGCATCATGTTTATTTTCTGCAAAAGATAGTGGTCTCTCTGAGTGTTTTGCATTTAAGAGCTTTCTACCAATAAATATATAAGCACAAGATCATCATTTACATACAACAGGAACCTTTAAAACACTTTAGACTTTGCTATCAGGAACCATACTTAGTATCTCATCCAGAACCTAGATTGGTCAGTCCTTTGTTCTAAAGAAGATTGTCTTTATATATGTTTATTTCTTATGTTTCTGCAGTGTGTTATAGTTTATTTCACACTAAATGCTGTCAAACTTTTTACCCACAAACTTAATGTTTAACATAAAAAATTACTATGGTTCTGATAAAGGCCTCATTTCTAAAATATATAGAGGTTTGACTCAAATTTATAAGAATTCAAGCCATTCTCCAATTGGTAAATAGGCAAAGGATATGAATACACAATTTTCAGATGAAGAAATTGGAACTATTTTTAGTCAGATGAAAAGATACTCCAAGTCATTATTAACCAGAGAAATGCAAATTAAAACAACTCTGAGATACCACTTTACCACAGAATGACGGAAAGATAATGATGAATGTTGGAGGGGATGTGGGAAAACTGAGACACTGATGCATTGTTGGTGGAATTTGGAATTATGCTCACAAAGTTATCAAACTGTGCATACCCTTTGACCCAGCAGTGTTTCTACTGGGCTTATATCCCAAAGTGATTTTAAAGAAGGGAAAGGGACCCACATGTGCAAGCATGTTTGTGGCAGGTCTCTTTGTAGTGGCCAGAAACTGGAAACTGAGTGGATGCCCATCAACTGGAGAATGGGGGAATAAATTGTGGTATATGAATATTATGGAATATTATTGTTCTCTAAGAAATGACCCACAGGATGATTTCAGAAAGGCCTGGAGAGACTTACATGAACTGATGCTGAGTGAAACTGAGCTGGGCCAGGGATCATCATACATGGCAACAAGACTATACAAGGATTGATTCTGACCATAGAGGCTCTGTTCAACAAAGAGATGATTCAAGCCAATTCCAGTTCAGTGATGAAGAAAGCCATCTACACCCAGAAAGAGGCCCTTGGGAACTGAGTGTGAACCAGAACATAGATAGCATTCTCACTCTTTTTGTTGTTGTTTGCTTGCATTGTGTTTTGCTTCTCTTTTTTTTTTTTTTTTTTCTGTGTGGCACGATAATTGTATAAATGTATACCTATACTGGATTTAACATTTTAAAAAACGAACAGGAAAAAAATTACTAGGTAGGGCAGCTAGGTAGTGCAGTGGATAGAGCACCAGCCCAGAAGGCAGGAGGACCCAAGTTCAAATCTAATCTCAGACACTTAATATTGGGCAAGTCACTTAACCCTAATTGCCTCAGGAAAGAAAAAAAAAAATTACTCTGTAGTTCCTATTAATTGAGAGAGATGGTGATGTCATGGACAGAGAGACATTTTTGAAGTTAGGAAAGACACAAATTCAAACTCTGAAGAAGTCCCTTAAACTCTTATTTCTGTCTCTAAGACTTCATAAATAGCAGGAGGGAAGGAGTTTCCACCCTGGAAGATCTCTAAACCAAAGGAATCCCAGGTCTGGACCCAAACCCCTCCGCTGTCCCCCAGACTCTAAACAACATTGATCTCGTGGCCTTCAGGGAGCTGGGTTTTCTCCTGGGTAAGGCGAGGGCGATGGATTCAGTGTCCTTCAGAGGGCCTCCCAAGTCTGCTGTTCGGCGCCGTGATCCCCTGAGCCGCTTGGGTTTGTCTCAGGCAGCTGCGGGGCCGCCCGGGAATCAAAGCCTTGTTCCCGAGCCAGGGCCGGGCTCCGGCCAGGAATGTGAGTGTGTCAGCAGAGCTGGCCGGGAGTCAGATGGCGTCCCGATAACGAGGAGAGGGAGCGCTGTCCAAGTGTGCAGAACGGGCAGAGCCGGCCCCTGACGGGAAGGCAGGGGGTCCGGGGAGAAGGCGCGCGAGCGCGGGGACCCAAATGGGGGCGCTCCGAGGGCGGCCGTCTATTTATAGACCAGGGCTTGTCACTCCGTTGCCGCTGATGTAAAGTCGGCGGCGGGAGCCAGAGCTCCGGCATGAGAAGGCCTAGCATTTGGGAGCAGGGGGGAGTTCCCTGGGAAATCTCAGCCCCAACGGCTGGGGAGGGTCCACCTGACTGGGTCAAATCTAGGCCGGCTATTCCATAGGGAGAGAATATCGAATGCCAAATGTAGAGGAACTCCTCTGAGGGGGGGCGGGGGAGGGGCTCGCCCTCTTTACGTAATCCCCACCTGGATTATGGGGTTCTTGTCCGGAGAACCACAGTTTACTCTTAGGGGAGAAGTGTAGGATGAGCAGTTGGGGTTCTGACCCTGATTTGGCCACTGCATCGAGAAAAAAAGTCTAATCAGTGACTTAAAGTCAAAAGATCGGAGCTCCAGGATGGACTCTGTCAGCTATAATCTGTGTCACTGGGAACGTCAGCTAGGTTGGGAAATAGGTTGGGAAAGGTTTGGCAACACAAAATAAGGAGGATCGGATGCAAAAGGTCTGCCCACATTGAACCAAGGGGGAACCAAAGTTGGAAAATATCCATCCATATAGGATGGATATAGATCAATATTATTGATCTGTGTATGTATAGGTATGTATCTATATGCATGTGCATGCATATACATAGATACACACGTGTAAGCATGTATTGTATGTATATACACGTGTGTGCATGCATTGTATATGTGTGTATATATGCACATATATTCCTATATTATAAGCTACACATATGTGGACTGCTGGCATTAAAGTGTAAAAGGGGTTTTGTTGCACTAAGGTCTTTTCCCTCTTTTTTTTTTTATTCTTTGTTCTAACAGTTTTCTGGGATGGGGAGAAAAGAGCTATGGCATGGAGGGACTAAGATCAGCAAAGATAAGGGGAAATGCCCACCAATTAAAGCCCAGGGGAACAGGTGGGTTCAGTTCCATAGGTAGAATATCTGCAAGACCTATTCTACTGGGTCACAGGGACCTTTGATGAAATAATTATGAAAATCATTTTATAAACATCAGAGAAGTCTGTAAATGTCAGTTATTATTATTATTATTATGGGATAGATGTCACTACTCTCTAAAATACTAGGGCAAGGCAATCATGATAGTGGCTTATTAACTACTGGTGAGGTTGCCATCAAAGGCAACTAAGAGCAGTTTATGGGCAACACAAAATAAGGAGGATTGGATGCAAAAGTTCTGCCCACATTGAACCGAGGGGGAACCAGAGTTGGAAAATATAAACAAAGAAAGGGAACCAGGGAGTTCTAATTGCCAAAGAAAGATCTGTAGTCTTCTATGACTCCAACTGGCAAAATCTGAACAGGTAAGCAGAGTGCTCTTTGACAGATTCCCATGATATTTACCATGAAGCTCAACCATTTGTTATTTGGGACCCCAGGAATAATTATTGGACATAGTGAAATAAAGGCAATAAGAAGAGGAGAAATGTCCAGATACAGATGGCCCCATGTGAAGGAGCAGGAGAAGGATTGCCCAACAACCACAAAAGACGGATCCAAATGGATCAGAGGTAGTGTCAGAGCATGGGGATTGTCCACACTGATGCAATAGTCTGTCCACAAAGACGGAAGCAAATGAGGAATATCTGAAGACCAACCCAACCAAATCCATGTACACTAAATTCTAACCAGGCTGGACACTTCTTAACACGCCCCTGTGCTCTCCACCTCCACACATTTGCTCACTTTGTTCTCAGGGCCAGGAATGTAATCTTCCCTCCCCCTCTTTTCCTGTTCAATTCCTCTCCAGCCTTTAACACCTAACTCAAATGTCAGAGAGCTTTTTCTGCTCCTTCTTGCTCCCTGGTAGCAGCTCCTTTCCCATCAGACCTCATATGGCACTTTATTTCTCACCACTCTAATAAACAAATAATGCTGTAAGGGTTGTTTTTTTAACTTTTCTGTTTATGAATCTTGTTTCCTTGTTCCAGGAGAAAAGAGATTTTTTTTTTTAATCTAAATTTTGTCTTTCCAGTACCTATCACTGTGCTATGCACACATAGGTGCTAAATAAAGGCTTGTTGTTTTTAATTAAATTGAATCCAGCCTATAAAAATGTTAACACAGTAAATTGTCTTACATGGCTAAGATGGGTAAAAAATCCTGACTCACCTATTAACTATTATTATTGACTATTAAGATAGGAAGCAATCTTTTTTTTTTCCCCTTTGAGCTAGTTTTATGAAACATTTTTATTGATCATGTCTTTTTTACATTGCCTAACTTTCTTCTCATGTCCCTTTCCTTTTCCCTCTCACCCAAATAACAAAGAATATTTTGATAAGGAAACCATCCTGTTGTAGAAGAATATCCAACAAGGCTCAAAGTTTTTTTTTTTTTTTTTTTTTTTTTGGTTATTGTTTGTTTTGTTTTGTTTTTTGCTCAGGCAATTGGAGTTAAGTGACTTGCCCAGGGTCACACAACTAGGAAGTATTAAACGTATGAGATCAAATTTGAATTCAGGTCCTCCTGACTTCAGGGCTGCTGCTCTATCCACTACACCAACTAGCTGCCCCTCAAGGTTCTTTTAGGAAATAGGACCTTACTAACTTCAGGTCCAGGTCCCTATTCATTGAATCACCTAGCTACCCTAGTTTACATATCAAACATATCAAAATATATACCTATTTCCAGTGTGTCAGGTTTGCAATCTCAAGCTTGTTGTCATTTTCCCTTACTGTAAGTATCTAATCAATTGCCAAATATTGCCATTCTACCTTCATGACATCTCTTGAATCTGCTCCTTCTTTCTACTTATGTACTTACTACCTTCATCTATTCTCACTTAGACTACCACAATGTCCTTTTTAAAGTTGCTGTTTACTTATTTTTAACATTCTTTTTTTAAATGTTGATTTACAAATACTCTCCCTCCCTTTTGCCTAATGCAAAGGCAAGAAATGTGATATTAATTATACACATGAAATTATGTAAAATATATTTCCATATTAGTCACACTGAAACAAAAAAGTAAGAAAAATAAGAAAGTGAAAAAAATGTGCTTCCATCTGCTCTTTCCATCTTTCTCGAGATGGATAGTATTTTTCATTAGTCCTTTGGAATTGTCTTGGATCAATCTATTGATCAGAAGGGCTAAGTCATTCACAATTAATCCTCATACAACATCACAATGATTGTATAATGGTTCTGTACTCGTTCTCCTGGTCCTCCTTAGTTTCTTTGTATCTGTTCATGTAAGTCTTTCCAGGATTTTCTGAAATCATCCTGCTCATCATTTCTTATAGCACATATTCCATCATAATCAAAAGCCACAACTCGTTCCCCAGCTGACAAGAATCTCATCCATTTCCAATGCTTTGCTACCACAAAAAGGAGCTATTATAAATACTTTTATGCAAATAGATCCTTTTCATTTTTCTTTGATCTCATTGGGATGCAGACTTAGAAATGGTATTGCTGGGTCAAAAGATATGCACAGTTTGCTGGCCCGTTGAGCACAGTGCCAACTGCTTTCCAGAATGGTTGGATCAGTTCACTATTTCACCACCAATGCATTTGTATCCCTGTTTTTCCACATCCCCGCCAACATTTGTCATTTTCCTTTTCTGTCATCTTAGTCAACTTGATAAGGGTAAATTGTTTTAATTTGCATTCTCTAATCAGTGTTTTAGAGCATTTCTTCATATGATGAGAGAGAGCTTTGATTTCTTCTTCTGAAATCTACATTCATATCCTCTGATAATTTCTCAGTTGAAGAATGGCTGACTTAGGGTCTTATAAACTTGACTCAATTCTCTATTACAATAGCCTTTAGTTGGTCTCTCCCCATTCAAATCTAACTCCCAGATAGTGCAAGGGGATTTCCACAAAATATAGATCTAACAATGTCACATACATGCATCCATACCCCTTTTTCACAATCGTGTTTTATTTTTCCAATTTTATGTAAAGGTAATCTTCAACATTCATTTCTGCAAAATTTCAAATTCCAAATTTTCTTTCCTCTCCTCCCTTACCTGTCCCCTCCCTCAAACAGCACACAATCTGATATAGGTTATAAATGTATGATCATTTTAAACATAACCTTATTCCCTTCCCAAGAAACTTAAATAGTTCCATGTTGCCTCTAAAATAAAATATAATCCATTTTATGGCATTAAAAATTTTTTATGATCTGGCTCCTTCATGCCTTTCCAACCTTCTTGTACATTATTCCCCTCTATATACCATAATTTCTAGCCATGTTAGTCTACTTTCTATCCCTTATACATTAGGCCCGTCTTCTACCTCCATGCCTTTGCTCTGGCTAGCATCAGTATCTGCTGTACCCTCCTTCCTTGTTTTACCTCTACACCGTAGAATCCCTGGTTTCCTTCAAACCTTAGCTCAGACACCGCCTACTAAAGCAGGCCTTTCCTGGTCCTCCCAGGTGCCAATGCCTTTCCCTTTAAGATTGCAGAATATCTATTTTATATTTATCTTATATATACCTATACATACATGGCATCTCCCCTTTTAAAATATAAGTTCCTTGACTGTTGTTTTCCTTCAGTATTTAAATCCACATTGATGAGTAAAATGCTTAATAAATTCTAATTGATTGTGTTTCCCAGACTCAATACAACTCTTCTGGATATACTCTAGCTTATTATTCCTCCCCCCCCCCCCCCCCCCCCCCCCCCCCCCCCCCCCCCCCCCCCCCCCCCCCCCGCACCACAGAGTGAGAGCGTGGAGCTCGGGAGCGCGCTGGCGAAGTGAACAAAATGCTACATAAGTGAGCTGGCCAGGGTGGAATAGAGTAGGACTCCCTTCAACTAAACACTACAAATTTATTAAAATAATCTTAGATTGTTGACTTTCGGCTACCAGTCTTTATTGACAGTTATCTCAAAAGATTCAGGGAGGAAGGCAAAAATGCATATATACATATAAATATAAATGATGAGGTCCTGGGTAAGGAGATGATGTTGGTAGAAAAAACCTGAAGTATTCCCTGAGACAAACAGAGGAGGGCACCCATGGGGATCAGTTTAACCTTATAGTTCCACTTTCTGTGGAGGTCATGGGTAGCCCCACCTTGTTGAGAACAGTCAGAAATACAAGTTATGTCAAATTCCTGAGGTTAAATTTCTGCTATAAATCTGCCCATGGCCCATGCCATCTTGGCTGAACCCCTTTGGGGTTAAGCCCACCATGGCACTCTGTCTCATGGGTCTTTCTCCTCACTCTTCCCTCATGCCTCATAGTGTCTTTTTCCTTCTTACAGCTAATATACATATGTATTACATACATTATTATTACATTTCTATCATAAAATATATTATTTTATATATAATATAATATATTGCTATATTATATATATATAGCTTCTTATATGCTCTCCCAAATTTATTTCATATTCACCATTCCTGATAAATTATATCTCTTCATTTTGTCTGTAACCTCTTCTAAATAAATCTACTTTTTGCTAAACAGAATGGCCATTGTGAATTCTTCACATGACCAAACCCATCATCTCATAGTTTGGTGAAAAAACCCCAAACACATCATATGTGAATAAATATTCTAATTTACTTATCCTAATTTATCTTTGATGTCCTCAAAAATCTTTAATGAACCCCCTGATTTATGTGAAATAATTTCCTAGAACTTTTGTTTATGCAATTATCTCTGCTTAGAATCTTCTGCTGTCCCCCCTTCACAAATCCTATCCATCCATCAAAATGCTGCTCAGTTCCACTTCCCCCATGAAGCCTTCCTTTATCCCACCAACTTTAATTAATTAATTTCCTCCAAACTTCCATATCGCTTTGTGCCTCTTTAATGGAATTAATCACATTCTACTTTGTTTTATAGTTGTGTATGTCTGACATCCATGAGACCTACTAGCACAAATGGAGCTGTTTTACTCATCTTTGCATTCTATTCAATTATCACAAAGCCTTGCACACAATAAATCTGCAAACAATTAATGACTGGATTGACCAAAGAAAAGTGACTCCCCGGCTGCATAGAAATCAGAAGCAAAATAAATTGAAATTTGGATCTCTTAATATTTCTTTCTTCTTTTAGTAAGTGAATGATCAGAATAAAAAATTACTTTTTAAAGGCAAGTCCACATGTAAAGCAAGGAGAAGGCAGATGATTTTCACTTAAAAGGCAATGTTTATATTTAAGATTATCCTTTTAGGTTTGGGATTTAAGTCCCTTTGGTTCCTAAGGAGAAGAACAAGGAAGCTGCTGCAGCCCTAGATTATTGTTCAAGCTTCCACAAAGAGTCAAAGGTGCACTGGGGGTCCCCAAGTGCAATACAAGAAATGAGGGAGAAGAGAAACAGAGGTAAAAAAAAAAACTGAGCAGTACCAGCTTTTGCTTTGCCATACCTGCCAGTAAAAGGTAACTCCTTCCATTTAACCCTTTTGTCATGGTAGCTGGGTGGCTCAGTGGACAGAGGACAGGTTCTCAGGAAGACCTGAGTTCAAATCCAGCTTCAGATCCTGACTAGTTGTATGAACTTAATTGTAATCTGGCATGAACAGATCACTGATTTTGTAGCTCAAGTCATCCTATTCAACTCAGAGGCCCAGAGAAATTGTGACTTGATCAATGTCACACAGGTACTAAATAGCAGACTTAGGATTCTAACCTAGGTCCATGGACTCCCAAGTCAGCCTTCTTCCCACTGTATGATGCTGTCCCTCAACATCTACTGGCATTACTTGTTTGTCTGCTTTTTAAAATAATAGCTTTTTTCCCCAAAATATGTGCAAAGAAAGTTTTCAACATTTACCCTTGCAAAATCCTATGTTCCAAGTTTTTCTTCCTCCTTTCATCCCATCCCTTCCCCTAAATAATAAGTAATCCAATATATGTTAAATATGCAATTCTTCTATACACATTTCCACATTTATCAAACTGCACAAGAAAATTTAGATCAAGGGAGGACAAAGGACAGTGGGGACTGAGTGAGGATCACAACATAGCATTTTCACTCTTTTTGTTGTTGTTTGTTTGCATTTTATTTTCTTTCTAATTTTTTCCTTTTTAATTTGATTTTTCTCGTGCAGCAAGATAATTGTATAAATATGTATGCATGTATTGGGTTTAATATATATATTTTACCATGTTTAATATATATTGGATTATTTGCTATCTAGGGGAGGAGGAGGGGAAAATTGGAACACAAGGTTTTGCAAGGGCGAATGTTGAAAAAAATTATCCATGCATATCTTTTGAAAATTAAAAAGCTTTAATAAAAAAAAGAAAAAGAAAAATCAGTTCAAAAAAGAAAAAATGAGAAAAAAAAGCAAGCAAACAACAACAAAAATGATGAAAATACTATGTTGTGATCCACATTCAGCCCCACAGTCTCTCTCTAGATGAAGATGGCTCTTTCCATCACAAGACCATTGGAATTGACCTGAATCACCTCATTGTTGAAAACTACTTTGTTGTTTTAATGAAGACAAGTGAAGCAAAGGAGAGAGAAGAGGGAAATTATGCAGGGAAAGCAGTTTTCTTGATTCTACTTTCAAAATATGCCTATGGCTATATTTGAGGGAAATACATGAATACTTAAAAATAAACAAGGAAGTGTGACATATCATATTTCTCTTTAAGGAAAACATGGCTGTTCATTTTGTAGGGGGGGAGTGGAAAAACTCCCCAGCATCAGAACAACATTTTGCAAGGATAATCGATCAATCAACAAGCATTTATTAAGCACTACTATGTTCGAAGGAACTGAACAGATGGCTTAAAAGTCTCTTAAAATGCCTGACATACACCAAATGTTTATTATTAATAATAGTACAAAATAAAATATATTTATCTGACTATAACATACACCAGGCTCCAAGAACAGGGAGGTCTAGGCTTATAGCCTGATTTTCACAGCTTTATCTGAAGAGAGGTTGGGTGGGGAGAAGAAGGGAAACATATTCTCAGACTCCCAGAATGTTATTATAGCTGTAGGAACCTTAGATGAGCTAGTTAATGTTTAACAATTAGTTCTTTGGGTGAAAAATGTACACATGACACACTTTTAAGTGTGATCTTTATTATTACCATTTTCTTGATCACTTTCTTAAGCCCAGAAAATCAACCAACTCATATGATAAATCAAGCCCTTATTAGTAATGTTTGCCCATTTGGGAGCTATAAATGTTCACAATTGAATCGATCAATTCTCAGAGCCAGCTCTAGCCCATCCAACCCCTTCATTTTATCTAGATGTCCCAGTGCAGTGTAGCAGAAACTTAGTACATGGGAACTTATCCTGCCTCCCATGTGGCTAGTTCAGAGATCTTTTGATTATGATTGAATGATTAAAAATAATATTTTAAAGGAAAAACCAAACTTTGTATAGTGAGATAAAAAGAAGACTTGGAAGTTTAAAAATTGAAGGGGAAGAAGATGACCCAAATAGGAGTTTCTAGAACCTAGTGAATATAAATTGGGGGGGGGGGGATGCTGTATTCGAAGAACAAATAGTTTGCTTTTCCCAAATATTTCTGTTCTTCCCTCTACAAGACAGGCTGAGTCACAAGACAGATCAATTGATCAATAAATCAACAAACATTTGTCAAAGTATAAGGGCAAGGATTTTATAATCTCTCCCTCCTCAGCCGATTTAGTCAGCATATAATCACAGATTTCTTCATGAATAACTTTCTCTGATGAAATGAAAAGGAGCCTAATCATGGGACTGGGCAAACAAATTGGTCTCTCTCACAAGCATAAATACTAGAGATAGAGAGGTCTGTGCAATTCAAGGGCTGGAGACAAGAGGTAAAAGTCAAGAGTGGCAGAAAAATCCAGATCTTTGTGTCCTGAGTTGAGTTCTTTCTCTATCCCATTATTCCTGGCAGATAGCAGGGACACCCCCTCCACTACATGGAGTTCCCCTCCTGGAAGGCAACAAAATACCCAGCTGTTCCTAACTAAATGACTCATGTGGACAGAGGGAGGGTCACTAACGATAAGAAGCAGTTTCAAGAAGCACAAAAACCCCCTGAACCCAACAATGAGAGCCCATGGTGGATTCCATGAGGTGCAGACCCCAGAAGTGCAGATTAGCAGCTTCCCAGCAGAGAAGCTGTGTGGTGGGGAGGATCCTAAAGGAAAAGGAGTAAGGAGAGGGAACAAGCCTTTTTATACTACCTACTATGCGCAGGGCACCATACTAAACGCTTTACAAATATTGTCTCATCACAGGAATCCTGCAAGGGTCCTGCTAATATCATGACAGTTTTACAGTTGAGGTAACTTAGGTAAATAGGGTTCGAGTGACTTATACAGGGTCACATAGCTAATAAGGGTCTGAGGCTAGATTTGAACTCAGATCTACCTTGTCCCAGAATCATTGTGCCTACCTGCCAAAAAAAGGACTTTGAGAACTAGAAGTCCTAGAGGAATATTTCTTACATGTGTACCTTATAATTACATTATAAGTTTGTATGCACTTTTCCCAAAGACACTGGTTTTAGAAAAATATGCTCTAGGTTTGTGGGCATGCAATGTTTCTTATTGTGCCATTTTAATAAAAGCCTTTGTCAAGAGACAATTGTGTTGGGGGCAGCTAGGTGGCTCAGTGGATAGAGTGCCAGCCCTGAAGTCGAGAGGATCTAAGTACACTTAATACTCCCTGGCTGTGTGACCCTGGCAAGTCACTTAACCCCAATTGCCTCAGAAAAAAAAAAAGAATTGTGTTTATTGGCTGACTATTAAGTAAGCTTATTGGTGGGGCTTCATTGCCTGAAGTGTTGGAAAGCAATTCCACAGATGGATCTAGAACCTGAAACTAGCAGCTGCCCTTTGGAAACAGGTTCAAGATGGTAGAGTACCCTGAACAGGGTTCTATAGAAGCACCTATAATGTTCCAGGTCAAGGGTTGGCAAACTGTGATCCACTACGTATTTTTTTTTATTTTATTCTGAACTTAAGAAATAAAACAATCATTTCCATAACAGTAGAATAGAAAAAATATTGTACACAAAACTGCAAATCTATTATGTACAATCCATGTCTTTAAAATATAAACTAAAATTACCACATAACTTTTTTCTTCTCTTTTTCTTCCCTTCTTATACAAAAACAAGTGGAAGATCAGATTTGGCCCCTTGGGCTGTAAGTTTGCCAATCTCTGTTTCAGACTATAAAGCTGTAAATAGAAGATATTTAAATAGACAAAGACTCATTAATGACATGAGTGTTACCCTTAAATGACTATCTGCATAGAATCAGCCCATCAACTTGTTGGAACTAACATCAGAATTAGAAAAAAATAAAAAAAGAATAATGAGGAAGATATGGCATGCAGTTTTAAAAAATTAAATCTTGAATTATTTTAAAAAGTAATCGATGATTTAAAATGGAAAATAGTTAATAGAAATGATATCTGTACAGATTATAATAAGTTTATACAGAAATTTAACTAATGTAAATTAAACTGCCCCAATGAGGGGACCAAAGAAAGAACCTTAGCCAGCAAGCATCTACCTGTCAAGTGAAAAGACATGGCTGCCAAAGACAACCTCAAGTTAAGATATAAACTTTATATAAAATGTTCCAAAGATGGACGATAGTAAGTTTGTCATCTCATAGAACAGAGAGAATTAGTGGAGGCTAAAGACCAATTTAAAGAAAGCTTACATCTTAAGGTCAGAACCACTCTCTTCCTTATCTTGGGGAGACTGGAAATGTGTTAGGAAAGCTCTAAGAACGACTGCAAAGTCTACTCGAATGTTTGAAAGACTGGTGACTCTGAGAGGTAGAACTGGCAATCAGATTCTAACATTGTTTATATAAAGGGTGCCTGTAGAAATAATGGAAGAGAAGAAACCCAGGGAATTATGAATAAGATCATGCGCTAAATATAAGTGGTACACATTTCGGACAACAGAAAAACCAAAAAGCAGGATTAAAAGTAATTTTCTTCATAGAGGAACTCATAGTCATAGATCATCACCTCAGGACACAGATGCTGAGTGGAGATATGTTCCTGCTCATTCAAAGGTTGAAGGTAATGGTATTAGCCAGGCAAAGAACCAGAAAGTGAGAAGACTCAATTGATATTTGCAGAAGTAAATTTATTTCAAGGAAGTATTCTATTTAACCCTACAATGATGAAATGAAAGGAAGCCTAGTCATTGGATTGAGTAAACAAATTGACCTTTTTCACACTGAGAGTTTTAAAAAATGAAGCCCTGGAGACAAGGAGATAGTTTATGCAATCTCAGCCCTTCTTTCTCTTATTCTTTTCCCCTCTGATTTGGAGCCCTATTTTGTAGTCATCTATGGCCATCTTTGGTTATTTCCCTTTTTCATTTTCCTTATGTATTTTCTAGGGTTTTTTATGTTTACATTTTAAATTCTGTTTAAAATAATACGTAAAAAAACAAGAAATACAGAGTATCAAAAATAGTGGTTATTGTTCATATTCAGTAATAATCAGAGACAGGCATATCATTAAATCTACATGGCAGGTTTGGCTAAATGCTGCCTACCACAATTCCTGCACTGATCACTTTGAATCCATCTGGACTTCTTGACTGTTTGTGTGACTTTTTGGATTAATGAAAATTGATATGAAAAAAATGGCACTTATGAAAAGGATGATGGAGAATATCAGTAACTAGTAACCTAAATGCATATTCTTCCATCTGTTCCAAGTCTTTTGAACTAAGGGCATTTTTGGTGAAGATATTAGGAGAGGATAAATGAATTTTCATGATGATCAATAATTCCTTTCACAATTGACTGAAAGACATAAAGATCCCCCTAGGCTTATTGTTTGTTGATTATGAAAAAAACATTTGATTTGGTAGAACAGATATCAAGTGAAAGGCTCTTTTTTCACCAGGTGTCTCTTCTCCATATAGCAAGAAAGCTATAGCAAAACAAATAACTCTTTTCAATGACCCTCGGATCATAAACATCAGGCAAGGCTTCCAACAGGGAAACAGACATTCAACAAAAGTGTTTATCACTATGATGGAAGAATACTGTGTAAGTTGAAAAGTGTAATGTCTATCAACTAAGTTGAAAAGTAATCTCTGTGAATGGTCATGTCCTCCAGATATTCTCCATTGTGGATTGCATTGTGTCATTTGCCCCAAACCATTGCCAAGCCTGTTGGAAGAGCTCTCTAATTAGTCAAAGAAGTTTGATCTGATGACCAGTAAAGCCCAAGTTAATGAAGAATGTCTCTTGCCTACATTGCAACATGCATTTAAATATGCAACATAAAAAACTGGCCCATCAGCATGTATATCTGGGACAAACAGTAGAAATGGACAAACAGGTTAGAACCAGAATTGGACAAGAGGAGGAAAGTGGACTAGATTGCCTTCAGAAAATTGCAGCTTCTTTAATGACTGGCAACTTTCCATGAAAGTAAAAATCCATTTTTCTATGAGTGTTGTTTTAGGGCAGTAAAATATGGAATATGTTGAAAAAGAATTAAAAATGAATATCACACAGAGGATAATGGAAAGACACATGGTGGGTGCGAGCAAGCTGAAACATACAATCAGTAAGGAATTTTGAAGAATAGAAATAAAAGATGTCATCAAAACAACTGTATGAGAAGAGAAGATGGGCTAGTTATATAATACTCCATTGTGTTCTTCACAATGTCAGAAGACAGCAGCAAAGCCTTTTGTATGAATCCCTAGTGATAAATTTATGAAGGATGTAGCCAAAGATGGCTACAGACGAGAAGGCAGAATCTTCATCAGGATTAGGAACTGTTGCATTTGAGGGTCTTCAAGACAGTTGAGATCCATTTGTGTTTTTGAATATGATCCACTTTTAGGCCCTTGGAATCCAAAGACAAAAATGAAACTCAAAAGAATTTGTATTCTATAGTGGAAAACAATATGCACATGTATAAGTATATACAAAAAATAGGTAATTTGGGAAGGAAACTATTAATAGTTGGTGGGTTGTGAAAGACTACAAGAGCTGAGACTTAAAAGAAACTAATAATCCTAAAAGACTGAGTTGAAAAGGGTATGCTTTCTAGCCAGTACAAAGGTTTAGAGATGGGGAGCCCAATGGTGTTCTAACATTTTAAGGGGCTTTGAATATTCTGACTGTAAATCCAGGTTAGCCTTATATACAAGCAGAGCAAGCTTCTTTCGGGTGATATAAAGAACATGCAAATCTTGGCTCCATTCACCTGCCATAATTATGAAATGCTGCCTTTGGGGTAAGCCATCAAAACTTCAGTAACAATGCAGATATATTACTTAAGAATGGGCTATCATCAGCCACTAACCTTTAGTTTAAGTTATATTATACCACTAGTCTTTGTAAAAAGCCAGGTCCTGGCAAAAGAGATCTAAGAAAGCAAAGTTTTAATGGCAGAGAGACAGGGAAGTTGGAACATGGACATATTTGAATATGGTAGATAGGTACAAAATCTACAAATATTAGGCAAAGAAACCATTTTAGAATTTGGTAGTAAGTTTTACTATATAGGATGTCCCCAAATTCTCAGTTTTAGGTTATCAAAGTTATTTATTAATTTAAGTTATTATAACTACACCAAGTTTTTTGATTAAAGCTTAAACTATACCAAGTTTGTTTCAGTCACTCTATTGCAAAGCTTCTTAAATTGTAGGTTGGTCGCATAACTGAATGTGGGAGTGGCAAAACATGAAAATATCAATCAACTCTGCAAAATTTTGAAAACTTCCTGCAGTATCAAATATTCCACTAAGATTTAATTTTTTATGTAAAAATAGACAAGCACATCCATCTCTTTAGTATACAAATTTGCTTTCATCTTTAATAAATGGTAAAATTATGTTTACTAAAGAATTGTGTTTATAATAAATTTATTCATGATTAATAAATCATTAAATTTTCAAATTTTCATTTCAAATATAAAATTTCAAAATTATCAGTTTGATTTGTATGTTTATATATATATATATATATATGTATGTATGTACACATACAGAGACAGAGAGAATCATTATAGATAAGAAACAGTTTCAAGAAACACAAATACCCACTACCAGCCCAACAATGAGAACCCACTATGGATTCGATGAGGTACAGACTTCTAGTACACATTGGCAATTTTATATATCAGTAAACCCAGGATCGTGTAAATATTTCTTGGGCCAAAAGGGATCACAAATGAAAAAAGCTTAAGAAGCCCTGCTCTAGACCAGAGCTTTAACTAGCAACAGTCAAATGTTGTCTTTGTCCCAGGACACTTGCTCCTGGGACATGATGTTCTCCATTATCTCTCTGTCAGTCCTTCAGAAAGCCAAGGCCCTGGGACCCTCCAGAAGAGCTCCTTTTTCAGCCTGACTGGGTCCCCGTAGGGACTGTCTACTGTTTTCAAGTCTTTGCTATCCCATCTTCCATAACCATCTATCTGCCTTCCTCAAATGTCCCAAATAAATTTGAATTGTGGTGCATTGTAGGTTACACATTTTTGTTCACAGGGTCAAGGCTGAGGGAAGGAGATAGCTGAAACTTTTTAATATTGTGTTACTTTTCCAAAATGCATATGTTCAAGGCCCACAACTTCCATTAGCAGTGGGATAGAAGCGCTTATTGTGTAATAAGCCAAATAGCATATGTTACAGCAAACACTCCACCTCGGAGAGGAAGTGGGTGCAATGGAAAGCTTGATGCACCTCCCTGCAAACCCTGGCTCTGACACTTACTTGGCAAATGATCTTAGGTTAATGGCTTTACTTCCCTTATCTGTAAAATAAAAGGGTTGGGTTAAATGGCCTCTATGGTCCTTCCTGGGGCAGCTAGGTGGTACCATGGTGCATGAGCTTCTGGCCTGAATTCTGGAAGCCTCATCCTCCCAAGTTCAAATATGGCTTTAGAGACCTGAAAATGCCTTGCCCAGCAATTATTTGTCTTATTTATTTCCTCATTAAAGAGGGAATTGGATTAAATGACTCTACTGCTAAATCTATGCTCTTATTATGATTCCTTCTAAAGCTAACATTCTAAGCTATTTTAGCTATTCTAACTACAGCCAAATAGGCAATGAATATCTGGGCTATTATTGGGTTGGGTTGGGTTGGATAGAAGGGTTGGACTTGAAACAAACATTGCTTTTAAATGTTTTTTTCAGGTAAGTCAGGGAATGCAATTTCTATTGGATGAAATTACCCTAGAGTGCTCTGTAAGAAAGACAATGGAAAGTGCTCTGTTTACCTTAAATGCTATCTAAATGCAAGGTATCATTATCACTATTATTATTATGATTATTATCGCAAGCTGAGACAAGAAATACTGAATGAGTGAATATAGTCCCAGCACGGTAGCCACCTGGGTTTTGTTCAGCTGAAGTCACACAAAATGGCAACCTGCACCAAACCTTTAGCTGTGGTTGGTGGTTTGCCCAAATATGAGCTCTGAAGGAAAGCTGACTTCTCCATAGGGGAAGAAGACTTCCCAATTCTCACATCCATGGGTTCCTTATCCCAGAAAGTACTTAATTTACAATAATAATTTTAACTCAAGGGTTTCTCTCAAAGAATGAGAAAGGAGTAAGAAAGGTGCCCAATATACAAACACAAATCTGGTATGAAACAAAGTTTATTCTCAAACAGAAAAGAATATACTAAACAATGAGGAATGACTGAATGATTAGGAGAGAATTGGAAACAGTATTCAAGCCTTTTTGCAGCACTTTTGATTGGTCAGTTCACATTTCACTTCCATTAAAACCACAAATGACATGCATAATCCAACCTCTCTCTCAGGTGCCAACTCTTCCCCTGGCACCAACTTGCTCCTACTGCTACTGCAAAAAGACACGCCAGCGGATACCATAGCAGTTACCAAGCCAGTCTTCTGGAACTTCATAATCTTTTGAAGCTCACCAGGTCACTTCTATCTTGAGGGGGCTGATTAGACACCCAGTTGGTGAAGGAAATGTATGAAAAGAAAGCTGGTTCCATTGCAGTCACAGGCTTGCCTCCAGAGGATACATAGTCACAGGTGTAAGGGATCAAGTGGGGAATGTCTTTAGGGATTTGCCCACTTATTTCTCCAAATAATTCTCACATTTCAAAACTGGAAAGAAAGAGGAGCCTTGAAAAAGGAGTGGATGGCTCCTTTATGTATCCCTGAAGTTACAGATTAGTAATCAATCAATGGGTCTCAACTCAGAAATGATTCACACAGAAGAGGAAGCTCAAATTTCCATGGTCACCAGAAATGCCGGTAAAGAGGAATAATGACTGCGCATGTTCCAAAAGCTGGGGCAGAGGAGGAGAGTTCACCTACTGGTGCAAAGATAGCTTAGGAATAGCTTCACCTTCCCCTCACAACAGCAGAGGAAGAATTATTGTTTTAGACGCATCCTTTTTCCTTTGATGGCTTCATTTCCAATACCACGTAGCCCCTAGCACAGGCTATTCTGTCTTCCACAAGCTTTCCTGAATTCACACTATTCCTGCAGAGATTACCGATTCAATGATTACTTCCACTTTGATGACCCCCAACTCTACATTTCTGCATCTGATCTGTTTCTTGAGTTTTCATTTTTAATACCTAAATGCATCCCACCAGATGATTCACCACTGCATTGTTCTCCCCAAATCAGCTTCTCTTCTAAATGCCTCTATTTTTGTCCATTGTTCTAAGTCACCTTGACTTAGATTCTTGTTGGACAAGTCTCTGAGCTAGGAAACTATCTAAAATTTATGTCCTTAATCCTTCCTTTTCTCTCTTTATTCAGTCACCAATTCATCCCCCATAATTTTTCTCTTTCTGCTCATGCTAGTGCCAATCTAGCCCAGGCAGAAATGTGCAGGAAACAATTCTAACCGATTTACAACAGCCTATTTTTAAAATTTCAGTATAAGCACTTACATCTTGAAAATAGTCAAACACTACACTTTAGTGCTAGATTTACTGCTTTTTTGGTTGTTGAGACTTAGGAAAATGATGGAAAAAATGTTGACAATGCATGTTAAATTTGAAAATATATTGGATCTCCAAATGATAAATGAACAAAGGATATGAACAGATAACTTTCAGAAGCCCTTTTTAGTCATATGAAAAAATACTCTAAAATATTATTGATTAAAGAAATTCAGATTAAGGCAATTCTGAGGTACCACTTCAGCCTCTTAGATAGGCTAAGATGACACAAAAAGATAATGAGGGGATGTGGGAAAAGTGGGACACTGATGCATTGTTGGTAGAGTTATGAGATGATCCAACTGTTCTGGAGAACATTTTGGAACTATGCCCAAAGGGCTATCAAACTGTGTATATACCCTTTGATCCAGCAGTGTTTCTACTGGGCCTATATCCCAAAGGGATCTTAAAGAAGGGAAAGGGACCCGCATGTACAAAAATGTTTGTGGCAGCCCTTTTTGTGGTGGAAAGAAATCGGAAACTGAGTGCGTGCCCATCAGTTGGAGAATGGCTGAATAAGTTATGGCATGTGAATGTTATGGAACATTATTGTTCTGTAAGAAATGATGAGCAGATTTATTTCAGAAAAGCCTGGAAAGACTTACATGTGAACTGATGTTGAGTGAATTGAGCAGAATCAAGAGAACATTGTACCCAGCAACAAGAAGATTATGTGATGATCAACTCTGATGGATGTGGCTCTTTTCAACAATGAGATGATTCAGGCCATTTCTAATAGACTTGTGATAGAGAGAGCCATCTGCATCCAGATAGCAGTGGAGACTAAATATGGATCAAAACATAGTATTTTTCACTGTTTTTTTCCTCCATGTGTTTTTTTCCTTTTGTTCTGATTCTTCTTGTATAACATAACAAGTATGGAATTATGTTTAAAAGAATTATATGTCTTTTCTGCTGTCTTGGGGAAGGGGGAAGTAAGGGTAGAAGGGAGGAGAAAAATTTGGAACACAAGTTTTATGAAAATGAATAGTTAAAACTATCTTAACATATATTTAGAAAATAAAATATTATTGAAAAAAATTTTAAGTGTATTGGAAAGATTTTTCCCCCAGAGATCTTGTTGTTAAACATTTATGTGGGTCCTTTAGAATCAGAGGGACTGAGTTTGAATCTTGCCTTTGTTTCTTAATACTTGTGTGACCTTGCCCAGGTTCCTGAGGCTCCTCAGGTTTCGTTTTCTTTATCTGTGTATGAGGAGTTGGTTTACAAGGCTTCTGAGATATTCTACAATTCTAGACCTATGATCCTGTGATACCATTGCTGGTCCATAATTATATCTCCTAGTTTTCCCGTCTTCAGTCTTCTTTAAAAGAAGATATCTTTCATTTCTATTTCAGTATTTTCCAATATAACTATACCTCTTCCATTCCCAGAGAGCCATCCCTTATAATAAAAGTGAGAAAAAATACTTTAGCAAAATTAACTATTATATCAATCCACTAGATATAAGTCTTTCACCGCCATTAAAACAAAAGTCAGGCGGTCCATTTTTATAGCTCTTCTTTAGGGTCAGGTTTGTCCATCAAAATTATTTTTATTTAATAAATTTTTCTTGATATCTTTTATTTTTAGATCTCCATTTCTTGCTACAACCTCCCTTTTCCCCTCTCCCAGAAAGCTATTCATTTCATATTTATCTCATAATAAAGAATTTTTTAAAGACATATGAGAAAAATAGCAGAATCAATGAACAAATAACAAAATTTGACACCATATGCAATAGCTTACAACTATAATTCTTTACATTTGTAAAGAAATGGGGGGAGGAGTCTTCTCATATCTATTATTTGGGGCCAGGTTTGATCCTTATAATTTCATTGTATTCATTGTTAATTATTTTGCTATTGTTCTTTCTATCTACATTGTTGTAGTCATTGTGTAGATCATTTTCAGGACTTCAATTACTTTCCTTTTCATCATTTTGTATAAATCATCCAGTACCTTTTTGTATCCATCCTGTTCCTCATAATATTCCATTTTATTCTTGTAATGCAATTTGCTTAGCAATTCCCCAATTTATGGGCATCTATCTTTTCCACCATGACATATATTGCTACAACTATTTTGGTATATGTAATCTTTCTTTCTATTATTGATATCTTTGGGTTCTATATCTAGCAATAGAATGTCTGGGCCAAACTATAGATAATTTAGTCTCTTCATCTGCACAATTCCAAATTGTTTTTTACAGAATGGTTGAACCAATCCACATTCCTCAAATAATGAATGAATTCTACAACCATTGCAACACTGATCACCCTGATCTTTAGTCATCTTTGGGTTTGACATGAAACCCAGAGTTGTTTTGATTTGTATCTCTCTTATTAATAGTAATTTGAAAAATTTTAAAATATTGTTGCTCCTCTTTTGTAGGTCTTTTGAGAACTTTTTGCTCATATCCTTTGACAATCTGTCTATTGGGAAATCACTTTTGCCTATACATATTTCTATTAGTTTTCTCCATATTTTATATAGCAAACTATTACCAGAGATACTAGATAAAAAAAATTCCCAGTTGACTTATTTCCTTCTCTTACTCTTGATGTGTTAATTTTGTTTATGAAAAAGCTTTTCAATTTTAGGTAATCAAAAATGTATATTATCTTTTATGATTTTATCTTTTATATGCCTGGATCCCTTATTTGATTAAGAATACATTTCTTAGGGGCACTTAGATGGTGCAGTGGATAGAGCGCCAGCCCTGAAGTCAGGAGGATCTGAGTTCAAATCTTGCCCCAGACACTTAACACTTCCTAGCCTTGTGACCTTGGGCAAGTCACTTTACCCCAATTGCCTCAGCAAAAAAAAAATAAATATATATATATATATATATATATATATATATATATATATCCTATCCATAGTTGTTAAAGTATTCTCTAAATTTTTTGTTGTGTAATCATAAATATCCAGGTCATTTTGAGTTTTATGTTATATTGTATAAAGTGCTGATGTATATCTAATTTCTATTAGTATCCTTTCCAGTTTCCCAAATAGTTATTAGGAATAACTTGGAATATTTTTTGATATATTTGTTAATATTTTTACAGTGCTCATGAGAATATTTTGTTCATAGCTTTTGACAATTTGTTTATTGTGAAATGACTTTTGATATATTTGTTAGTTGTCCATATCCTTTGGATATCAAACTATTATTTTTCTTAGATAATTTATGTTTGAAAAAAAAAGATAATTTATATTTGAGAGTCTATCATGCCTTGGATTATTGATTTTAATTATTTCTGATTCTTCTTTATCTAATGTACTTCATTTATCTGTGTTTCTATTCTTTAATGAGCCTAATGGAGAAATAATCAAAATCACTTTTCCAGTCATATGTTTCCCCCTTATTTTAATAGTATTCTATTTTCCCAATTACATGTAGAGGTATCTTTTGACATTCATTTTTGTAAGATTTTGAGTTCAAGTTTTTTTCCTCTTCTCTCTCTTACTTCTGCCCTCCCAAGACAACAAGCAATGTGATATAGGTTATATATGAACAATAAATTTTTTTCTTCTTTTTTCATTTCTTATTAAAGCCTTTTATTTTCAAGATATATGCATGGATAATTTTTCAACATAAAACCTTGTGTTTCAGTTTTCCCCCCTTTCCCCTACTCTCTCCCTAGATGGCAAGAAATCCAATATATGTTAAACATGGTAAAAATATATGTTAAATCCAATATATCCATATTTATACAATTATCTTGCTACACAAGAAAAATCAAATCAAAAAAAAAAATGACAAAGAAAATAAAATGCAAGCAAACAACAACCAAGAGTGAAAATGCTGTGTTGGTGATCCACACTCAGTTCCCACAGTCTCTCCCTGGATGTAGATGGCTCTCTCCATTACAAGATCATTGGAACTTGTCTGGATCATTTCATTGAACAGAGCCACATTCATCAGAATTGATCATTGTATAGTTTTGTTATTGCCATGTATAATGATCTCCTGGTCCTGCTCATTTCACTCAGCAGCAGTTCATGTAAGTCTCTCCAGGCCTCTCTGAAATCATCCTGATGATTAATGAACAATAATTTTTAACATGTTTCCATATAGTCATGTTGGCAAAAAAAAAAAAAAAAATCAGAACAAAGGGGAAAAACCATGAGAAAAAAAAAACAAAATAAAGCAAGAAGGTGAAAATAGGAGTGTTACACTTTGATATTTGCTTTTGACTTTTATTGTCCTTGTGAGCTTGTGTGTGCATGCTATTTTTTGGTTCTACTTACTTTTTTTTGGCATAGATTCATATAATTTTCCCCATTCTTCCCTGTAGTCATTAGATTCATCACATCTTAGCTTACAATAACATTTTGTTATATCAGTATATCCCAATTTCTTTATTTATTCCTCAAACATGGCCTTTAAACTTAATCCCTTCAGGGCATCTGATTAACTATGGATGACAACTGTCAGGGAGGGTACATCATGGATTTTTGTTCAGGTACGAGCTGGCCTAAGCATCCACAGGGCTCCCTCCCCAGCTCTCAAAGCCTTCAGCTCTACGGAACTGAGGTACTCTAGAGCACCAAGGTAATGAATTTGGCACAGGGACACAGCTCCTAAAACTAGAGTACCAAGAAATGAATTTCATTTGAAACAAGGCCAGAATCAGCCCATGAGTCAAAAGGCCAGGAACGAGCTGTCCTGATTCTGAATCACCCAACCTATGAATTCACGTATGAGTTCTTCTATTTCTCCTATTTAGGAAAACTCAACTTTCAACATTTTTCTGTTAAGAACTTTCCAAATTCAGAATTACATCCTTGATGAAGGCTGTGATAGGACAGAGAGGAATGAACAGATGTTTTGTTTTTTCCTTCTGTGTCCAATGCTTAAGACATAATAAGTGTTTAATAAATACATGTTAGGTTAGATTGAATGAAATGGATGGAGCAAAGTCTGTTTGAAGGCACAGTTTAATAAGCTTCAGTTGTGAGATCTAGAGGATGCCCAGGATTCCTTCACAATCCCACTATGTTTAAAACATCCCCCTTTGTCTAATATGGGGCCTTGTATGCAACAGTTACCTAGCAAAGAGAGAGATAGAATAATTGTACATATAATCTATCAGTTTACTTGCTATCTGAGGAGAAAAAATGGAGCTCAAAATCTTACAAAATGAATGCTGAAAACTATCTTGTAATTGGAAAAATTTAAAAAAAACTATTAACCAGACAGAGAGACAAAAACAGAGACAGAGAGACAGACAGAGAGAAAGAGAGGTAGAATGATTGTATATGTATAACCTATATTAGATTACTTGTTGTCTTGGGAGGAGGGAAGGGAGAGAGGGAGAAAAAATTGGACCTCAAAATTTTACAAAAATGAATGTTGATGGGGAATGGCTCATTAAGTTATTGTATATGAATGTTATGGAATATTATTGTTCCATAAGAAATGATCAGCATCAGCAAGAGTTGTGTTCAAAATTTTTCTCTGGCATGTACCAGTTGTGTATCCCTAGACAAGTCACAAAACTCTGGGACTGAGGTTTTTTTCATCTATAAAAGAAGGCTCAGAATATTTGTATCTACTTCATAGAGTGGTTGTAAGTTAATTATTAATTACACTTTTATATGTAAAATATTTTGCAAACTTTAGAACATTATTTATCTGTCATAGTTTTACAAAAACGTTTGTTGCTCATTATGACAAGGATACTAGTGATGACAATTTTATAAAACCAAGTTTCATCATGTCATTCTTTTGCTCACAAGCTTTCAAAAGAAAGAATTATATTGGTTTGTATCAAAGGTTGAGTGGCCTGACCTTACAGAGCAATGAGTGGGTACATTGCGATCTTTAAAGCAAGTAATAAAAATACAAATAGAACAAAGCTGCCTGGATTTCTGAGTGTAAAAATAGGTGACATTTCAGAGTTCATTTCATAAAAGAAGTAATCAGATCAGTGCATCATTGAGTCCTTTTGTCTTAAATTGAGCTCTGAGTTTTGAAGTGGTCAATGCATATGAAGTCCCTTGATACTGATACAAGAGCTAATATCCTAGCTGGTCTCTCTTTGCTCCTGTCAAATTTATCCTACAAGTCACTTCCAGATTAATTTTGTGCTACCATGATCACAAGCTCGATCTTGTCATTTCTTTGCTGAAAAACTGTCAATGGTTCCCTATCCTCAACAGGATAAAATCTGTCCAATATTTCTCTCATACTACTGCCCTATCTGATCTCACCAAAATTTCCATGCTTCTAATCATAGAAGATTAATTTGGTTTCAGTTATGAGATCTAGAGAACACCCAGGACTCCTCCAAAGTTTCACTATGTTTAAAACATCTTCGCCTCCCCTTTGTCTAATATGAGGCCTTGTATGCGCCAGGTGCACAGCAAAGAAAGAGAGGTAGAATTGTATAAGTATAACCTATATCAGATTGTTTTCTGTCTTGGAAGGGGGAGGGAGAGAGGGAGAAAAAATTGTAGCTCAAAATCTTACAGAAATGACTTTCTTATTGTCTATGTCTGGAATATTGTTTCCCTCTCTTTGCTTCTTGAAATTTTATCCATGTTGCCCATCAATGACTGAATAAGTTGTGATATAGGAATGTAATGGAATATTATTGTTCTATAAGAAATGATGAACAGGCTGATTTCAGAAATACTGCAAAGATTTACATAAACTGATGCTGAGTAAAGTGAACAGAACCAAGAAAACATTGTTCGCAATAACTGCAAGATAGTGTGATAATCAACTATGATAGACTTAACTCTTCTCAGCAATATAGTGATCCAAGACAATTCTAATAGACTTAGGATGGAAAATGTCATCCACACCCAGAGAGAGGACTTTGGAGACTGAATGTGGATCAAAGGATAGTATTTTTGCCTTTTTTCTTTGTTTATTTGCTTTTTCTTTCTCTTGATTTTTTCCCCCTTTTTGGTCTGATTTTTCTTGTACAACATTGATATGTGTAAAAGTTTTGTACACATATATATCAGATTGCTTGCTGTCTTAAGGAGGTAGCAGAGGGAGGGAGGAAAAATTTGAAATATAAAATATAACGATGAATGTTGAAAACTATCTTTATGTATATTTGAAAAAATAAAAGATTTTTGAGAAAAATTTTTTTTTCCATCTTCCAAAGATCATCTTCAGTGCTTCCTTTAATGAAGTTGTCCTTTATCTCCCTCAATTAGGAGGAATCATTTCTACATCTTAAGGTCTATAGTATTTAGCATATTCTAATTTCATAGGATCATGAATTTAGGGTTGGAAGAGAATTTAGAGATTATCTATTCCATCATCCTATTTTACAGATGAGGAAATTGAGTCTTAAAGAAGCTAAATGGGGGCAGCCAGATTGCACAGTGGATAAAACACCAGCTCTGGAGTCAAGAGGACCCGAGTTCAAATCAAGCTTCATAAATTTAATATTAGCTTATGACTTTGGGCAAATCATTTAATTGCAATTGTTTCTTCCCCTCCCCTTCACTTCCTACCACCATCAAAGAAACCACAGTGCCATTCAGGATTCAAATCCAATTCTAATTCCAAACCTACTGTAACATGCTAGACATTATTTGAGGAAAATATCCATCTACTTATCTATCTCCTACATCTCACGCCTTCTCTTGATTAAAATATAGCAATCCCCAATAGAAATTTTTTCTTTTTACCTCTTTCCTTCATGGCTTCCACAGAACTAAATCAATTGTGTAAAGCCAGGCATGAGTTACCAGAGATACAGGTTGCTAAGCAAAGAGACCAAGACAGTGGATTAACCCAGACTGGAAGTCTATGATGTTATTACAGGATCATATTATTAGGACAGAAAAATAATGAATCAAGATCAGAAAGTCCTCAGCCCACTTCTAGGATGTCCATTTGTTTGAGAAGTCAGTCCAACTTTCCAGTTTTCTTTAAATTAAGGTCCACCAATCAGCTCCCCATTGACATCCCTAATATTACCCTCAGAAAGACATCATCTGTATACATAGGTGGATACTAAAGGCTATAGCCTTCTTTTCCTTTTTTATACATAAAGCACTCTACCAATCTTAAAATGGCATATAAATGCTATTCATTATTATTATCTTAGGAGTAGTAATGTACCATTTGTATGATACTCTATTGTTTATCATTCTTGATATATGGCCCATTCTATAATCTTTACCTCCTTTCTGATCATATATATCCTCAAAAACATATTTTTAAAAAAAATAATTAATTGTAATTAAATTTTATTGCTATCTTTCATTCTAATATTATATTCATTTCCTAATACATCATTTCCCCTCCCCTTCCCAGAAAGCTATCCTTTATGCTAAGAATAAAAAAAGAAAGAAATTTCATCAAAACTAATCAACACATCGATCCAGTACAAGATTATATAATGCTCCACATCTGTAGTTTTCCATCTCTATAAATAAGAGAGGAAAATTAATTGTCACATCTGTTTTTTAAACTATTTGGTTATGATAATTTCAAAGCATTAGGTTTCAGTTTTACTGTTGTCCTTTCCATTTACATTGCTATCATCACTGTATATCTTGTATTTATGGTTTTGCTTACTGTACTTTGCATCTGCTCATATGTTTTTCCTAAAATTCAATGTATTTGTCATATTCATTGTTTCTTATAGCACACTAAATATTTAATTACATATTCATTTGCCATAATTTGTTTAGTTATTCCCCAATCTAGGGACCCTCAAGAAAACCTTTTTATGCCCTTTCTTGCAAATGGCTTCATTGGTAACATACTGAAGCCTACTTATGGCCACTAATGCCTTTTCCAAGTCTTTTGGGTGATTTGTAATTTTAATTCTTCAGAGATCACAGGGTTCTGTGATCCTCAGCCATATGGCATGACTTAAAGAATATTGATGGTAATGAGACAGACTTTTGCAGCAGGAAGCAGCTTGGAATTATTGGAAGCACAGCACATTTTTCTTTCTTTCTTTTTTTGAAAACCTTATTGCTAGCCGCCCTATTCATGCCCCCCATTACTAAAAAAAAAAAAAAAAAAAAAGGCAAAAAAAAAAATATACATAGTCAAGCAAAACAAATTTCCCCACTGCTCATGTCTGAAAGTGTATGTTTCTTTCTATGCCTCCCTGTCAGGAAGTGGGTTACATACTTCATTAGTGATCATCTAAAATTGTGGTTTGTTATTATACTGATCTTAGTTCTTAAATCTTTCAAAGATGTTTTTCTCCACAAATCTGCTATTATTGCATAAATTGTTCTCTTGTTTGGGTTCACTTCTCCCTAAATCAGTTCCTACAAGTCTTAACATGTTTATCTGAATCTGTCCCTTTTATCATTTTTACAGCACTATAAAATTCCACAATATTAACATACCTCAATTTGTTTAGCCAACCCTTTGTTGCTGAGCACCTCACTCCCCACATTCCTGTTTCCAGGTTTGTTGTTTTTTTTTTTAATAACAAAATGGAGTTATTATAAATACTATGTACATATGGAACCGTTTTCTCTTTCTTTGATCTCTGGTATCTGTGCATTAAAAGGTATTCAGAGTTAAGTGTAGTTCAAGTTGTTTTCTAGAATAGCTAGATCAATTCACTATTCCACCAACAGTATATTAGGGTACCTATTTTCTCATTGGCCCTCCAGCAATTGTCATTATTATTGTTGTTGTCCTTGACAATCCTGTGAGTATGAGATGGAAAAAGGGTTGTTTTAATTTTCATTTCTCAAATTATTAGTGATGTTAAGCACTTTTTAATATAGCTCTTAATGACTTGAATCTCTTCCTTTTGACCTGTTCATTTGCTTTGTTATCTATTAGGGAGCAAGTTGTTGAATAAAGTAATTTCTTCCTTGGAGTCATAAGAAATTTTAATATGCTTCTAAGAGACATCATGTCTGAGAAGGCTCTTCATGCCTCTATATTATGCTACTGAATCAAATATTTTCTTAAAAATCAGCAAATAATAATCATACCAGGGTTTTTTGTTCTGTATTCACCTTACAATAAATCTGTGATAGTATATTATAGAAATATAGATATTCAAATCATAGTAAAACAAATCAGAGAAGGTACACAGAAGAATAGATACCCAACAAGATACTATGAAGGAACTCTCCTATTGGGAGCGAGATAACACAACTCAGCTAAGAGAAATCTTGGGAAACTCTGCAAAGTTTCTAGCGCAGCAAGCTGGCTTAGGGACATGATGGAGACTACAAACTCCTGTTGTACCTTCCCATTGTCTTTTCTTTCAGCAACTAAAATGAGATTGACCTCTTCCATCTTCCCTTCTTGAAACCATATGCTAGAAGCTCCTAAAGAGAGTTGATGTTTGAAGAGTCTCAAAGAAGACTTGAAACTAAAAGGGATCCAAAGAGTACTGAAGAAGGCTGGTGCTCTCCCATTCTCATTAATTTTGCCCTGCCCTTCACACAGGAAGGGCCTTCATTTTCACCAATAAGGATAAAGTCCTATAACAGTGGACTTAGGGACAGAGGGGCAGAGACACAGACAGAGCAGGAAGACAGACAGAGAGGGACAGATGGAGAGAGAGAGGTAGACAGACAGAGAGAAACAGAGGAGAAAGACAGAGAGATAGAGAAAGATGGAAAGAGAGGAAGAGAGAGAGAGAAAGAGGGAAAGAGAAAGAGAAAGAGAAAGGGAGGGAGGAGGAGAGACAGAGAGACAAAAACAGAGAGAAAGGGGAGAGAGAGAGAGAGAGAGAGAGAGAGAGAGAGAGAGAGAGAGAGAGAGAGAGAGAAAGAGAGAGAGAAAATCACAGATTTATAACTGGAAAAGAGCTTAAAAGTAATTTATCCTGTTAGAAGAGTTAATAGGATGTTGTGAACTGAAACAGGGCTGGAATAAAAGCACACTTTGGTAGGCAGCCTGAAATCTGTCTCTACTCCTGATAGTGACGCCATCACCAATCCCATTCGGCCGCATCAGTGGGCACCCCTGGCCCACAGAAAATCCTAGGAGAGGGTTGTGGATGATCCTCCCACTCAGGACTTCTGAAGAACAATCTAAGATCTTAGGCATGTACAGTTATTTAAAATGGACTGTGGTTCCTTCAAAAAAAAAATCATCATATGATATCAATTTAAAGCTGGATCACTGAATCCAGCCCCCTCATCTTCCTGAGTTCATATCTGGCCTCAGACATTTGCTAACTATGTGATTCTGGGCAAATCATTTAATTCTCTTTGCCTCAATTTCCTCATCTGTAGAATGAAGTGGAAATGGCAAACTACTCCTTTCTTCTTCAAGAAAACCCCAAATGGAGACAGAGTCAGACATGATTAAACAACAACAAACAATAACAAGTTATATATAAAGATCCTTGCCAGCTACATATTGACTTCATTTTAAAATATGTTATCTGTGTTTTATTGCATTTTTATTTTGTTAAATATTTCTCAACTAACTTAATAATTCAATCCAATAATCATTTTAAAGGACCTACTATGTGCCAAACACTGTGCTAAGCTTCGGGGATATTAAAAAAGAAAAAGGAACAGTACTTCCCTTTAGGGAATTTATAATACACAAAACGAAGCTGGAAGGAGGTGTCTGGGACAAGGGTTGACACCAGCCAGCACCTGCATTAGGGCATCTTGTTGTGTAGAACTGAGCCCAAGAAGAGCAATAGATGGAGAATAGAGGGAGCTGGAGGTCAATCCCTTCTCTTGGTCTTTTACTTCTAAATTGTTCGGTCCCCTAGATTTCATGAGTCTTGGACCTTCCATCCACTGCACCACATTCTGCTCTTTCTGGGCCAAGGAGACAAGATCCTTTTCCTTTGAACACTTAGAGACAACTGCCATGCTTTTTGGCAGGTTGCATAATTTTGGTTCCCTCAAGTGATGTTCATTCAGAAGATTCAGTACCCTCACTATCTTGGTTCCCTTCCTTGTTAGGCAATCTTCTAGTTTATCAATGATCCTTTTTTAATGTAAAAAAATTATAGCAAGTTTCTCTGATAAAGGTCACATCTCCCAAATATACAGAAAACTAAGTTAAATCCATTAAAATAAGAGATATTCCCCAACTGACAAATGGTCATGAACCAGCATAATGGATATGAACCAGCAGTTTTTTCTTTAAACAGTATTTTATTTTTCCAAATTTATGAAAAGATAGTTTTCAACATTTGCCTTTGCAAAATCTTGCAATCCAAAATTTTTCTCCTTCTCTCCCTATCAATGTTCTTTGTAAAATGTGGCTTTTAGAACTGAATACAATCCTCCTCCTCCTCAATTCTGCTCTATCTGGGGGAGAGTACAGTCAGACCAACATCTCCCTTGCAGCCCAAGCTGGCATTACTTGGGGGGCTTCTTGTTCATTCTACTGATATATTCAGTTTTCAATAGATAAAATAGATTTTAAAAATCTCCAGATGTCTTTCAGAAGAAATATTGTTCATTATGCTGCTTCTATCCTATACTTACTCAGTTGGGTTTTTTATCCTAAGCATAAGGCTTTTCATTTTTCCCCATGACCCTGACTCTCTCTTCCAACTGATTAATTATCTCATTCAGATTTGTGTCATTTGGGAACATTATAAGCATAACACTGACTCATCTGAGTCAATGGGGAAAATATTGAACAGCATAGGGCTCATAACAAATCTCCAAGTATTCCACTATTGACCCTTCCAAGTTAAAATGACTTCACTTAAGATTATACTGAGTTTCTTAACCAGTTCCAAATCTACGCAACTGTACTGTTATCCAATCCCCATCTCCCAATCTTGCCTGCAAGAATTGCATGAAAGGACTTGTCAAGGGCTATGCTGAAATTCAGGTTTGTTATGTCTATAGCCCTCTGCTATATAGTTTAGCAACCTCACTAGCAAAAGAAATGACACAGGCCGGCGTGATTAGCTCTTAGTAATCAAAACTTTTTTTTTTTAATGGTCATAAATCATTTAAAAGATTTCTTCTCAGATTTTGACAATAATCAGAATCAAGGTCACAGGTTTAAAGTTTCAGGTCTCTACTTTCTCAATTTTAAAAAATGGACATTTCGATGATTTTTCAAAAATCATTGATAGCAAAGTAGTCTCATTGACCAATCCCTGTATGATGGAGTAGAATTCTATTGTCCTGGTAATTTGGTTTAATATTCAGTCAGCCTGGTCTCTCCAACTGATATCTTCCTGATGTGGATTATCTGTTACCTGTATGCCCCAAGATGTTAGATGCTAAGATTAAGTGCCTATTTGCTAGGGAAGTGTTTCAGAGGTGCTTTACCTGAGGCAAAAATTAACTTTTTTGTGATTATGTTGTTGTTGATGATGATGCTTTATGTCTAGTGTTCTAAATGATCACCTGATATGAAGAATTCTCTTTGCCTGTAATTATTAAGTAATTAATTGTGTAGATAACAAGTTCAGGTTGTGTGTAGCTTTGAAGCCTAGAAAACGTGGGTTCAGTTTTTATCTCTGACACATGCCGGCTGTTTGAGCAAACCACTTATTCTTTCACTGGCCTAGACAACTCCATGTCTAAGTTATGATAAAAGGAATTTCTTTATCTTTTGCTAGCAAAACCCCAGGAGCACTTCCCCTCAGTCTCAAAAAAAAAAAAATAATAATCTAAGTTGTCCACCCACTTTCAATATGAAAGGTTTAATTCGAAATGGACCGGGCAGAGTGACATCATCACAAATGTTGCGATAAGAAGTCTAGCCCAAAGGGAATCATGCTCAGAAAGAGAAAGCCCAGCTTTGGACAATAGCTCAGGGGAAGAGACCTGGTCTAGAGGAAAGAGCTGGCTCCTTGCCATTTCAGAAGAGGAAGGCAGCTGTTCTGAGGGCCAAATGGGGACTTTGCAGACACCCATCCATGACTTAGGTACATCCTATATGACTCATTCCATTAAGGTCAGATCAATAGTCCTTGATTAGATTAGCCACTAGATGGCACTCATCCTTGGTATCTTATGCTTTGGAAGCCTTGTTCCCTTTGGCAAGTGGGTGCTGGGAGAGAAGTTCAGGAATACCCATTTAGGATTATAAAATAATTTCTTGACTGCTTAATTTTTTTCCCCAAAAAACAATAAACTACTTAATAGCTTAATAACTTAATAGTTATAAGAATGCAAAGTCATTCAGCAGATGACATTTTAAAAAAGCAAACAGCTCAAGAGCTTTACTCTCTAGACTCACTCTACAAATAATCCAATGTTCACCCAAAGTAATATGATTTACAGTTATCAGTGTATGTAGGTTAGCATGAGATTCCCTTCCAGCCCTAATGGCATCTCTGTGCAGCTGCTAAGTAACATAACTCCCGAAGCTAAATGCTTCAGGACACATGCCTGGAGTCTGGAGACCCTAAGGAGGATTTTACTTGGTCAACAATGTGCTCCTTAATTATTCACTCACTAGCCTTTTCAAACTAGGAAATTTTCACCTACTCTGGGAGACAAATAGATCTTCTTTTCTATTGGTGAGTGGGGCAGGGGGAGGGAGGGAAACAAATTAAACTGGAAAAGTGGTCATTTTCCTGTTTCCTCTTTGCCATTTGACTATTGAGCCAAAATGGAATCCCTCCTATTTCTTAAAACTACAGGATAGATAAGATTGTTGTTATTTCTGGAAGAGGAGTGATGACATTACAAGGGTGATGTCTTGACTTGTACAGTCATCAGCCTCTGTTTCTCCTCCAGTCATTGAAGTCTAGATAAGATTCTGGAGCTAAAGAAACTTTCCTTGTCATCTAGTTCAATGACCTGATTTTACAAATAAATGATCTAAAGAGAATTAATTATTCATTCCTGCTAGATGTGTCTGGTCTTGCTTAGAAATGGTTGAGATCCTGTTCTTCTCTTAGGATTTAAAGCTAAGATGGAGTCAAGATGTTCGAGTAAAGGCAAGAATTCATCCACCTCTTCCCCAAATAGCTCCAAATTCCTTTCAATAATGACTAGACAAGTTTTACAGCCTCAGAACATATAAAAATAGGAGTAGAACATTTTCCAGCCAAAGCCAACTGAGAAGATCAACAGGAAAGGTCTGTGACACTGGAGTCCAGCAGGCAGTCCCTGTGCAGAAGGGGCCAACACAGCCCCAATCCCAGTCCTACCACCAGCAAAGCAGGAACAGGTGTAGGGAAATCCCAATCAGGATTGAAAACTAGAATAGCCTTTAAAGTTTATCTGACCTGTCCATTTTATAGATGAGCAAACTGAGGGACAGAAGGGATAAAATAATTATAAGGTCACACATAGGACAGTAAGGGGTTGAATTGGGATATGAACCCAGATCTTCTTATTCCAAAGCCAATCTATCCATCCTACCTCATTCAATGAAGATTATTAGTTGTTTTTGCTGACGGCCAATTAGCCTGCCTAAAAACCACCTTGGTTCCTTATGGACACATATTAGAAGCCCCAAGAAACACGTGTAAAAGTGTCCAACACAGATTGAACAGATACAATATATCTATCCTCAGATCAAAAGAAAAGCTGATCAGGATATTTTAAGACATTGGGAACTGACTTCAAAAACATCCATGCTATAGCTGTGCATGTGACTTATGACACAGAATACATCAAATAAAGTTATTTTAAGCAATGAGATAGTATGACTTGCTTTTCTTCCTGTATTCTCTATTTTGGTGTTGGTTGGATTATACCAACAAGGCAAATGAACAGCTTGTGTGAGAGACAATTTAGTAGAGTGGATGGAGAATTGGTATTGGAGCCATGAAGATAGGAATTCATACTCCAGTCACACGTACAATTTGTGTGTCTTTGAGCAAAGCAGTTACCTTTTAAGTGGTGTAAACAACTTTTTAAGACTAAGACGCAGTGGATTTTCATGAATAGAGGAAACTTTTTCTTCTGGGAGCTCTCCATATTAAGTCCAGTCCTTGTCTCTATTTTTATTTAAACAAAAGTTTAATTTTAAAAACTTACAGAAACTCATAAAAGTTCTATAAAGATGGTAAATGTTCTCTGTTGTTCCATTGGTGTGGCTATTTCTCCCACTCACGTGGATGTCAAATCTTCTTTTCACTTAGTGTTTTGGTGACCCTGAAAATTCATCATCTGGTGGTAGATTGCCTCTGAATTTAAGCAGGCTAATTCTTGTTTACAGAGGGAGTGACCATTCCCATATTCAAACCTTGCCAGTTGGAAGGCCCTACCAGAGTATGTGGTTTGCTAATAAAGCTTGGATAATTCAAGGTCTACTCCATTTCACTCCAAGGCACTGGAATACTACTTTATTAGATACACATCTCAATGATTATATATAATATGCATGAAATGTAAAAAAGTACTGTCGCTTCACCTTAGAGCAGCAGATGAGGCAAAGGGCACAATGCAGGCAAGACTTGAGGAGCTTGCTGGGGACTTGCCCAAACCCTCAATCAGTGATAGGAATGTCAACCTGTTTCTGACCTGCTGCCTTGCTATGACCTGCCTTACCTGTTTCCCTGGTTCCTGACTGGTACCTGGTTTCTGACCTCCCATACCGCCTTGAAATAGAGCATTTGATTTCTGCTCACGTTCCTCATTCAGGATACCATGCTTTGCCCTCTCTCCTTTACCAGAGGGCTTCCTAATTGATGATATTTTGATGGGCTGTATTCCCGTCTCACTAAATGCTAGACTAGATGTCTCCCATGTCTAGATCATACTTTTTCTTTCCTGCTTTTCCTGGATTTCCACTCTGTTTTTATGATTTCTAATTTGATATACCATGGACCCACATGTAAATATAATTTTCAACATTCATTTCTGCAAGATTTTGTGTTCCATTTTTTTTCTCCTTTTCTCCACCCTCTCTAAAACAGCATACAATCCAATATAGGTTAAACATGTACAATTCTCCTAAACATATTTCCATATTTGTCATGTTATACAAGAAAAATCAGACCAGAAAGGGAAAAAAAAACAAAAGAAAAAGCAAACACATAGATAGACAAAGGTGAAAATACTATGTTTTAATCTACATTTAGTCTCCATAGTTCTGTCTCTGGATGCAAGTGGCATTTCCATCCCATGCTACCATGACAAAAATTAAGGAAACCAGGCAAAGGTTCTCTTCACTGAAAATGTTTGACTAGAGGAGTGCATGACACCAATGTTGTAGAAAAATTGTCCTGGTAGTTATGTTCAAGATGGACTGGAGAAGGAATAAGCTAAAGACAAGAAAACCAACATAAAATGATAAAATCCTAAACTATGAATTAATCACTACTTTTAAAACAAACTGCTATGTCCTACGGGAACAAAAAAAGCAAGACAGTCATATTCTCAAGGAGTTTATAATCCGATGAGGAAGACAATATACAATAAATATATAAAAAGACAAATCTCTCTCTCTCTCTCTCTCTCTCTCTCTCTCTCTCTCTCTCTCTCTCTCTCTTTCTCTCTCTCTGTGTGTGTGTGTGTGTGTGTGTGTGTGTGTGTGAAGCAAGGATGCAAGATAAATAGGAAATAATTAAGAGGAATTAGGGAAAGTCTCCAATAAAAGACAGGATTTTATTTGGGATTTAAAGGAAGCCAGGAAAGTTAATGTGTGAAATGGAGGAGGATTCCATCCCAGGCATGGAAGACAAAAGCAAGAGTTGAGAGAGAGAATGCAGTGTTCCTGGAACAGCCAGGGGGCCAGTGATTCAGAGTATGTGATAGAGAGTAAGGTATGAGAAGACTAGAAAGGGAAAAGGGAGCTAGGAAGATACGGTTCTCTGGTTGAGTTGGTATCTAGCTGTGAACTTACTTCTTACCCTCCCAACTTGAGATAATTCGAGGAGATCTTTCTTGCCTTTCTTCTTCCAGTCAAAATCTGTATTTCCTTTACCTTTCTCCTTATCTAAGCTGATAATCTAAACGGTAAGAACTGACATACATTATCTCACTTAAACCTTATAACAACTTTATGAGGTAGGTACTATGGATATTATTATTATTCCTCATCATATTGTACGTGTTTAACCTATATCATATTGCTTGCTGTCTTGAGGGGAGGGGAGAGGGAAGGAAGGAAGGGAGAAAAATTTAGAATTAATAATCTTACAAAAATGAATATTGAAAACTACTTTACATGTAATTTGAAAAAATACTATTAAGTGCAAAAAAAATAATAAGCAAATAAATGAAATTATTCTGCCCCATACAGAGAAGAAAACTGAAGCTCAGACACATTCAGAACCATAAAAATATTCCATCTAGACTTCCACAGGAGGTTTTTCTGACCTTTTAAGAAAATCTTTATTTTTCTTTCCTTGTAAGATTAAAGTAAAACATTCATCTCCTTTCTTTCCTGAATCTATATAGGACTTGCTAGTTAATAGCTTTCCTAGCTGATTCCCCTTAGCAACACATGGCAACTGATTTTTCTTAGAATTTACCTGAGGTATGGAGTTTAAAGTGACCTCAGAGAGCTCCTCCCAAATTCTCCACTTAAGGAGGATACCCAGGGCTGGCAGCTATTAATTTCTCATGTGGTGGCAGCCCTCTGGATTTCATCATTCCCTGAAACAGTTACCCTCTCTTCTCCGACTCATCCCATCACTTTTCAGCTCCTTTTTATGTGTTATTTTTTCCCATTAGATTGTGAGTTTCTTGAGAACAGGGGATTATTGTTTGCTGGTCTTTCAATCATCAGTGCTTCAATGGCAGTATCTGGCACATAGTAGGTGCTTAATGTTTATTGATTAACTAACTGGCAATACTTGGCAAGTCACCTCTTCTAGATTTTATCTAAGCTGTATGATGAATTTAAAGTGAAAGAGTAAAATTTAGAAGAAGTTAATGGGCTTTTTTATAATAGTTTTTCTTAAATCTGTTAGCGGAAACCTATGAACCATGAGATTGGTAGCATGGCCTTGAAACCAGAACGCCCTAGATTCTAGTCCAGCCTTTTACATATACTGGCTGTGTGACCCTGGTAAAGCACTTGACCTGTGATTGCTCAGAGAATTTTCTAAGGTTATAAATTGCAGAGAAAGTGCTGACTTTAATTTGTTGGGGGAGCTTCCTTATATGAGTATTCCCTAAGATAATGAAATTAGAGGTTCACTCCCAAGTCAATATTAGCTCTCTTGCTTTTAAAAAATATTTGTCAAATTTTTAAAGCAAGATTTTGTTATATCTTAGAGATAAACTGTTTTCTTGGAGAACAGGCTAATTTTATAACAATATTCTGTGGAAAAATAGAATTTAACACTTAGAAAACTGATTGGCAGATGTGTTTTTCTGAAATGTGTTTCATAAAATGAAGAGTGGTTATGATCCATAAGCCAGATGACATGAAATGAATTTTTAAAAGTTATATATGATAGACTACTGGAGAAAATTGAATGAAAAAAGGAAGGAGTATACTGGCTTTTTTTTTTAAATTGTTGACACCTTCACAAAAATTTATCATGTATTAAGGCATAAAAACTTTATAAACAAATACAGAAAAGCAAAAATATTAAATGTATCTTGAGAAAGATGCAAAAAATTTACATTCAACTAAGGACTATAGAAATATAGATTAAAAATTAATTGGAAATGAAGAAATCTAATCCTAAATAATAAGTGGGTCAGAGAACAAATCATAGAAAGAATAGAAGATTTTATTAAAGAGAACGACATTGAAGTGACATACCACAACTTATGAGATGCAGCTACAGCAGTACTTAGGGGAAAATTTATATATCTAAACATTTATATCAATAGAGAAATAGCAGATCAATGAATTAAGCATAAAATTAAAGAAAAAAACCCTGAAAAAGAACAAATTTAAAATCCTCAATTAAATATCAAATTGAAAGTCCTGAAAATCAAAGAAGAGAATAATAAAATGGAAAATAAGAAATCCATGGAACCAATATATAAAACCAGGAGGTGAAATTATAAAATAAACAAATATTATAATAGATAAACCATTAGTTAATCTGATTTTTTTTATGAAGAAAAGCAAATTACCAGTATAAGAATTGAAATGAAAATAAAATTAATTATTAGGAGCTATTTTGTACAACTGTTTACCAATAAATCTGATAACAAGTGAAATGGATGAATATTTACAAAAATATAACTTGTTCAGATTAATAAGAAGAAATAGAATACTTTTTTAAAAATCCTCTCTTTAAAAAAAAAGAAATTAACAAGCCATCAATGAATTCCCCAAGAGAAAGTCTCAGGACTGGGTGGATTCACAAGTGAATTCTACCAAACATTTAAAAAAACAATTGATTCCGATATTATATAAGCTTTTTGGAAAGATTGGTAAAGAAGGAATCCTACCAAATTCTTTTTATGAGACAAATATGGTAGAGGCAAAAAAAAAAAAAAAACCCAGAAAGAAAACTAGATCAATTTCCCCAATGAATGCTGATGTAAAAATTTTAATACTAGTAAGAGATTTCAATGACATATCACAAATATTATATAATAAAGTCAGGTGGTATTTAAACTAGGAATTCAGGGTTGATTTAGACATTAGGAAAACTATCAATACAATTGACCATATCAATAATAAAAAAATTAACAAAATCAAAAGATTATTTCAATAGATGCAAAAAAAAAGTTCTGATGAAATAAATACTGATCTATTAAAAATAATTAGAAAGCATGAATAAATGGAGTTTTTCTTAAAATGATAAATTTCTGTGGTTGTTCAGTTGTGTCTGATACTTCATGACCCCATTTTAGAGATTTTCTTGCCATTTTCTTCTCCAGCTCATCTTACAGATGAGGAAACTGAGGTAAACAGATTTAAGTGACTTGCCCAGGATCACAGTCAGTAAGTGTCTGAGGCTGGATTTGAACTCAGAAGATGAGTCTTCCTAACTCCAGGCCCTACATTCTCTTTATAGAGCTCCCCCACTATCACCACTTTCCTATCTCTTTCCTTCACCTCCTAGCAAAACTGGATTTCCATCTGCAAAACTTTATTTTATATAATTAAAAGTATCCATTTTATCTCTGATGATTCTCCATATTCCTTATTGGATCGTGAATTTTTTTCCTATCCAAAAATATAAGTAAATTTTCTATGTTTCTCTAATTTGTTGACCTTTTCTACCTAGATCCTATATTCATTTAAAGACAATTTTTATGTAAGATACATATGAGGTACTCTTTGAAATCTAATGGAAGCCTCTTGAAGGAGAAAATCATCTCATTTTCACTTTTGTAACCCCAAAGCCAAGCCTAGAAAAGTAACTGGCATATGCTTCAAGAATATTTATGGCATTGAAATTAAAGAACACTAACTCTGACTATTTTTGGATTATAGAGTTAAAAGATACATTTTTCCAACAAATTATCCTGGGAAATGAATTTATCACCTAGAAACCATCAGGTAACAATATTTCCTGTTGGGGAAGGATTAAAAGCATACAATACTCCATTGTCAGAGAATCAAAATCATAGTTGGCCCAAAGGTCAATGGAGGGACATATGGTAGGCTGTTAACATGCCTAATAATGGCTTTTATTCAAGAGATGACATTAAGATTACCATGTAGGAAATGTATGACTGGAAAAGGAGGTGGGCTGGGAATGAAGATGTCACAGACAGTCCAAGGGTCACACTTGTAGTCATTAAATATTAAATGACCCTAAAAAAAGGTATCCAGTGTATTAGGGAGACCTTTTCCTGGAGAACACAGGTAAGAACCATACAAGCTAAGAAGGCATGGACAGACTGGGATATGTATTAATGTCCAGATAAACTCAGAAAAGATCCCTAAATCTTATTTATATAAAATTAAATGTGATAAAACATTTTTGTATATTTGGAAGTCAGGATTTCCTGTTGAAAAGAGTCAATTCTACCAAAAAGCCCCTCAAATTTGGAAAATATTACATGTCTGAGACAATTCACTGGATTCTATTAATCCTAGTCAAATCGTTTTATGTTATTTTAAAGCTTTCATAATCAAGCTTGTCAAAGACATTCTTGAAATGTGTGAATTCTACATTTGTCCATTAACCATGCCTCTTTATCTAGCAAAGTGAAAAATGTACCATGAAAATAATTTTGTGGAGAAATGTCTATTTTTCCCACCCTGAAGTGGCTACTACTACCTTCTTCCATTGAAACCATGCTACCATGAAGTCCTGAGGGTCAGCACAAGTGTAGTACATTGTAATGAGGTACTTCTGATAACTAGGCCTTCTTGCTTGGATAGGATTCAAGTTCAATTTGTTATGTTATATTGAATTCCATGACACAGTGAGACTTCCGTTTGTATTATTAACATGATTCGTGAAGAATATGGAGATTGTGAACATATAGGATTTGCCCTCAGGCAAAACTGTAAGGCAAGTGAGGTTTTTTTATTCCCCCAGGTTATTTTATTCTCCATCCTCTATGGAATTAGACCTTCTCATGGGAGAGGGAGAGGGTTGAACGGAAGGAAGGAGGAGAAACTGGAGTTCAGAATTTTTAAAACAAATGTTAAAAAAATTGTTTTCCATGTAACTGGGGAAAATAAAACTTTATGGCACCCATCCTTTCTGGAACTCACTTCTCCCTTTTAGATGTCTATCCGTTTATGGCAATGCCTTCATGTCACCCACTGAATTCTCAGGGATCTCTGTTGTGGCACTTTCCTGGTGTCCCCATAGTTTTCTGTGATCCAAACCTTTGCCTCCTTCCACACCTACTAATATTCGATGCTATTCCTGCTGTCTTGGTGGGTTACTAGCTACATAATTTGATGACTAATTTCTGCTAAAGCCATGGTGGGGTCTGACTGCTTAATGTGCTGCTGACTTCCATACAACATTTGCATTTAATAGACAGTTCTTTGCCCTGAAAGAATGAGAACTAATATGGGAATTTCAAATATCACAGCTGGCCAGTGGGGAAGACATTTTGGATGTTGATGAGCCCTTATATACTTCAAGTAATGCTGCAGAAGTGGCTGTCTAGTGCTTCTAGTAATGTGACTGACTGTAGTAGAGCAAATTCGTTTACCCACTAATCTACAACTATCCCAACCAAACAAATCGCCTTATTTCCCTTTAATTCATCTTGTTCATTACAACCTCTTCACCTTTGTTCATGTTGTTGGAATCTTTCTTTAAAATTTAACTTTTCACTTGTCCAATTTTTAATCCATTAAAGACCCAATTCAAGATCTACTCTTTCCCAGACACATTGCTCTCATCCCTTTTTGAAGACTTATAAAATTTATTATTTGATTCAGTCACTATGATACTTATTCATACATCTTATAATGTTCTCTGATGAGCATAACTGAACATATAATCTATGAGCATATTATGTATACATCTATACATATATGCATATATACATATATACAAGATATCCCCAAAGTCTTAATACAGTTTTAAGCTATTAAAATGTAAATGTGAACATATATCACACATTTCTAGTATTTACATGTGATTGTAATTTCCTTAAAATCAAGGAGCACATCATATTTATTTTTTTCTAGGCCTTCTAATGTTTACTACAATGGTAATCATCATGATAGTTACTCAATAAATGTTTATGAAATCCATTTCTCTAAAGCACTTCTGTAAACTTTCAAATCTAATATTAAAATATTTTACTATGAACTTAAAATCCCTATTCATTTGGGAAGAAGGGCAATTGGGTAATTGGCATTTAAGTCATTATCCTATTACATATACCAAATATTTTCATTTTTTGCTTGATGCACTTTTCTGAATTGTCTAATTATAAGATGCAACTATTATAATTTCAGTGGGTTTTTTTCCCTCATGGCCTTCCTTCTTAATAGCACCTAACCAGGTTAACTAGCCATGTGCAGCCAGTGGAGCAGGTTGGCTAGATTTTCTGCTCTGAAAAAGGAGACATCCTCCCAATTCGGAGAGGAAGAAAGTCCTATCTCCCTTACTCAGGATCTAATTCCTTCACCAATGAGTCCCTGGTGTAATAAGTTTGGGGCACCCAAGTTACCCTCTATTATCCATATACACCAGAGACAGATTCCTGGTTCTTAATGTCACACCTTAGTTTCTAGTCCTTCCAGAGATTATAGTTTTATCAGTGGACTTTGGTCCTCGTGGGTGGGTATCTGCTATCTGCTATCAGATATCACCAAAACGCCTGTTTACTCGTACCTCTTCTTATTGCCTGCTACTAGACTTATGAGATGCCATGTTTTACCCACTTGCCAAGACCTCCAAATATTTGGGTATTTCCTGACCTCTACCCAGACCCTGAAGTTCTGTATGATAAATTCCAGCTTTCCATGATCTGGCTGGATCTTCATCCCCAAGAATCAGTTTCAACAGGGAATTATTTTTTTCTGTTTTTTCTTTCCTCAGCTGTTCCCCTATTGCAAAGTTGTATGTGTGTGTATGTGTGTGTGTGTGTGTGTGCATTTTCACACACATATGTGTGTACATATGTGACCAGAACCACAGAGCCAGGAGGAATTCAAGTCAAACCTCCTTATTTTTAGATAAAGAAATGCAAGTACAGAGAGCTGAAAATGACTCATTAAAAGTCATATTTCTAGTTAAGAGTCAGAAGGGAGTTAGTTCAGACCTCCTAGTTGCTAATCCAAGTTTCCTCCACTAAACCTCAGCATTCTCAGATATCCTTCCTTAGAGCTCTAGGATCCTGAGTTTAGAACTTGAAGGGATCTCAGCACTTTCACCACTTCACAGGAGAAAATGAGGTCTTAGTTGGTAGAGAATTTTGTTGGCGGTCACAGTGTCAGAAGCAGGATTTGATCTTGTGATTTGAAAAACAAATCATTTGTTTTTCCATTCCTTATATGGCTACCCAGATGTAGTTTTTACAATTTAGACAGTGACTATTCCAGGAAGAACTTAGTAAATTTAGAGATGTCCCTTTTGATGTGTACAGTGTTTTAATTACATTGGCTGTCTCTTACTAGAGTCTGTATATATAGCATCATTATACATCTCTAGCTCTCATGGATTTATGTCGTCTCATTGCTGGTGATTCTCAAATCTACCTTTCCTCCAATCTCTCTGCTGACCTCTCATCTGACATATTTAACTGCCTTTCAGACATTTCTCTGATATTGGATCTAACATCTATTTTAACATGTATAACATATATTGGATTGCTTGCCATCTAAGGAAGGAGGTGGAGGGAGGAGGGGAAAATCTGAAACACAAGGCTATGCAAGGGTCAGTGTTGAAAAATTACCCATGCATATGTTTTGAAAAAAAAAAAGCTTTAAAATAAATTTAAAAAGACATTTCTCTGGATGTCCAGAAGATATCTTGAACCTAATATGTCCAAGATGGACCCCATCTTTTTCTCCAACCCCTCCCTACCTTTGTTACCATAGGAATCACACCATCCTCCCAAGTCCCTCAAGCTTGGCTCTCCCAGACTCTCCTCCCCCATAACTAATCTGTGGTCAAAGCCTGCTGATTTTACCTTTGCAATGTCTCTCAAATATGTCTTCTTTCTCTTCTGACACTTCTGTCACTCTAGACCAGACCCTCATAACCTCACAATGGCTGCTGGTGGGTCTCCCCGGCTTCCAAGCCATCTTCCATCCAGACACAAAGTCACTTTCCTAAAGCCTCCCATGTCCAAGACCTCCCATCTACTCCTCAATAAATTCCAGTGACTCCCTATTATTTCCAGATCAAATACAAAATCTTCGGTTTAGCACTCAAAGCTCTTCATGATTTCCGCGGCTCTCCTCACCCCCAATTTGCAGTCTCCTTCTATCTTACTCTCCTGACCCAGTGACACCGGCCTCCTGGAGGTTCCCTGATAAAACAGTCAGTTCTGAGCACTTTCTCTGGCATCTACTTTCAAACTTACTGAACTATTTCTATTTGTGAAAGTGATTCATTCAGCTTTGTATCTTGCACAGGGCCATGCAGATAGTTGCTGCTCAGGAAATATTTGTTGAATGAACAACCACAGGCCACATTTGTAACATTAAACATTTCTATAGTACATAAAAATTTCTAACCATCCTGTAAGATTATCCTTATGGTATAAAATGAGGACACTGAGGTTCAAAGAGTAACTTCCCCATGATTAATTATTTAGGTGTTAGAGATGAGATTCAACCAAAGACTTCACATGAGCTTTTCTTTCTAAAAATTTTATTTTAAGTGGGGGCATTTTATTAAAATAAAACAAATTTTTTTCTGGATTTTTTTTGACATCACAGTCATATTTTAATAACATACTTTCTGTTGTTCCCACAAGGAGCCTACCTTTGTAACAAAAGTTTAAAAAAAGTTAAGCAGAACCAAACCAACATGATTCCTTTCTGCCAGCATATGAATATCCTATACCCATAATTCCTTAACTCTATAATGAAATGTGGGAGGTATGTTTACTCATCTTTTTTTCCAGGGTCAAAATTGGTCATTACAAATACATAGTATTTAAGACAAGCCAACTTTTGAATTTTTGTTAAAATACAAATCTAATACATTGTGTATAACTTATATGACTAAACTTTCTACATAATATCAATACAATTTGCCACTACAGAAACAGATTTTTAAGGTGTTCAATCTCAGCATAGCAATTAGAAAAGAGAAGAAAAAATTGGTCTACATATCTTTGTGGGGAGAGGTATTCCAAATAACAACATTTTGGTTTAATGTGTGTGACTTGTGTCTAGATAAAGAATTTGTTGCTTTTGAAAATATTTAGACATATATTTTTACCATGTTTAACATATATTGGATTATTTGCCATCTAGGGGAGGGAGTAAGGAGAAGTGGGGGGGGGAGAGTTGGAACACAAGGTTTTGCAAGGGTCAATGTTGAAAAATTATCAATGCATATGTTTTTAAAATAAAAAGCTTTAATTAAAAAAGAAACTATTTAGAAATTCTTATATCTGGCTTATGTAAAGGGATACCCAATCAACCTCTCATGACAGAATATTTTAGTGCAAACACAATTCAGGGAAGCTTTTGAAGTGAGTGGCTACACTCAATACTCTGTTCTTTATTCAATTCTCCCTAACTTCCCTTGAGCTTTCCAATTCAAGTTGGTATTTCTAAAGAGAGGTAAGAACAAGAATCTTTAAGCAACTTGAGTAAGATGCAGAGTGCTTTAGATAATCAAATCCCAAAGATTTATTCTTCCTTTCAATATTCAAAGATGGGCATTAAGGCCGAATTTTTTTCAAGGAGGAAGGCGATTTGCCTGAGTAACAACGGCAACCTTTTTTCTTATGTTCATTGATCTCAATGTGTTTAGAATTTGAACCTTAATGAGATTCACTTTTTAGTTTTTCTTTCTCCTACTATACATAAGAAGAGGTGTTTATTATTATGCTCTAATTTTATATTAAATTAAGGATGTGTGTGTATATATATGCACAGGTCTATGTGTCCTCCTAAATAGACACATATATACCACGTCATTTTCTTCTCCTTTGCTCAATTAAACTGGGTTTATTTTGGTGCCTTTACACATGCAGAACTCCTTGGAGTTGAGTAAGTGTTATGTTCATGTAAGGACTTCAGAATCGGCCTGTGGCCTATTCCTCGAATTCTTACTTGAATTTCTTTTGCTTAGTTTTCAAAAGATAGTTTCCCAGATCTCTATTCATCTGTACACTGCTCTTTCTCTTTCCCTTTTGTAAATCTGGACCATTCAGACCCGGACCCTTTCCTTGGTTGCCACAAGTTCCGCTCTCCAGCTCCCTGTTGCCTGGCAACGGGCTCTCTGGCTTTTCCTTTCTTTAGTTCGCCACCGAATTGCAGATCAAAGCCCCCACATACTCTGACTTATTTACTAAATGAATATGAGGAGACAGCCTCTTGTTCTATATTACTTATGGAGCTATAAAATATGTCATGGGTCCTCCAAACACCAGTGAGATACAGATCTCTGGGATTTTATTAAAAGTTTCTTATTGAAATCTACCAACAGGCTTCTCTTACCACTTCTAATTATTCTTTATTTTATATGAACTCTTCCTAATTTCAAAGTTGTCAGCTTTTAAAAACCAGTAAGGTAAACGTGATTTAAAAAAAAAATCAAATGAGGAAAATCTGTTCACTTTAAATCCAAATTGTACCAAAGAATGAGTGTATATATATATGTACACATAGGTCTTAGTTACCCTTATAGTCTAGTTTAGGAATACTGTGGGAACTTTTCCAGCTTAGTTTATCTCCTTATGGTAATTTTATCTGCTGCTAAGGAGGATCTACCATCAAAAAGGGTGGCTGAAAGGGTATTAATAACTATTAACCAATATGCCTATTTTTGCTTTATGAGAATGATCTACAAATATTTTGAAAGTATCCTGGATGGAAATATAAGAAAGAAACAGTCAGGCACTCACAAATAATTTTTTTGGAAGACCACATCTTTGTAATTACACAACTGAATGAAAAATAGCCTTTGTGTTTTATAAGAGGTAAATGTGCTTTCGATTTATTGGTCTACATTGTAATTCAAAATTCAGAAGACCTGAAGACACTTTGGGGAATGGGAAACATTAATACCTCCCCCACAAAAACACAGACCCTCCCCTTTAAATTTCGCTGGCTTAAGAAACTCCCAGTGAGAATTCAACCCACACAGATCACCACCCACTCTGCAAAACTTAAAAATACTGAAATGACATCTTCCTCAAATGGGAAGTGGGTAAAGTTCCAACAGTTTGTTTTTAAAGAGAGGCCTCAGTGATAAAGCATTATAACATTAAAAATTCATCACCTGCCAAATTACCCAGTGTCCTGAAAAACTCCTGTTGCTAGGAAAAGATCAAAAAGAATTCTTGAGCCTCTTCGGGTGGGGATGGGGGTAAGGGTTGAAGCTCTTGTATTGCTAAAAGATCAACAAAGTTTTTAAAATGTACACAGTTTTGGAACACTTTGTTGTGCTGCTTTTGGTTGGGACCCAGAACTAGCTTTGAGATTTTCAATTCATTTTGTCTTTTGAGCCAGTAAGCAAGAAAATGTAACTTTTCCCCTCGCTTAATGTACCAATCCAAGAGACTTAATAGCTAACATTTATATAATCCTTTTAAGGTTGGCAAAGCACTTTACATAGGTAATCTTATTTGACTTAAAACAATGTCAAGTCCTTTAATGAAAACATCTTGCCCTAGCTTATTATTTGGTTCTGAGAGAAAAATATTATTTTATATGGTGGGGACCCCTTTTACATGTGTGATAGGTCTGTGAAATATACTTTACTGGTCAATTCGCAAATTGGCATTATCAGGCCTTTATTGTATCAAAGATGTATTACATCTTTGTGGTCACATATATCAAGGAAGTTTATATGATTTTAATACCATGAAAGATTTTTTTTAAAAAGAACAATTAATATATGGCACTTTAAAATTTACAAACAGCTTCAAGTATTTTATCTCATTCAATCATCACAACAACTATGTGCAATAGGTGCTATTACTATTCCCATTTTACTGATGAGGAAATTGAAGCTGTGAGAGGTAATATCACATAACTAGTAAGTGTTTGAGTCAGGATTTGTACTCAGGTCTTTCTTACTTCAAATCCAATGCCATAATCCATGGCATCACTAACTTCCTCATATTGGATTTCACACAATAGTATTTTATCTTTCGGCAATCTTTCATTCAGTTGTGCAACTACAAAGATAGGGTGTGAGTGCTTGCCTGTTCCTTTCTTATATTTCCTTCAAGGATACTTTCAATATGTGTGTACATTATTCTCATAAAGCAAATGTAGACATATTGGTGAATAGTTATTGTTTCCTCTCAGATACCTTTTGTGATCGTAGACTCATCCATGATTATTTCCATTCTTTTCAGAACTTCTTCTCCCTGAGATATCTTGTAAAAGAAACCAAATAGGATACTTTACTTTCAGTGTTGGGTCAACAGGTTTCATTTCCTTGCTAAGTACCTGTTTCCATGCTTCTATGCTTCCTACCTTCATTTTTAAGTATTGTTTCTATTGCCTGATATATTCCATCAGAGACTGATAGTTCCACTATCACTAGGAACAAAAATAAGTCATTACAGAAGCCCTAATGGATCTCTATTCTGTTTTCTGTCTACTTGCTGTCCTCTTGCCAGATTCATCTTTGAATGGACTTAGGATAGTATGATTTGGTTGGACCTTAAGCTAAGCTTTTGGTATACTGATTTTTTATCATCACTGCTTTTTATGATTTCATGATGTTGTTTGCAATCTTCCACTGTCTTCCTCCTCAATGGATTTCAAACTGAGTTTGTATTCTAAATTGGAGTCCACCTTGACCACTTTCACATTGATGAGGAAAGAATTTGTTGTTTAAAACAATTTCTAGTCCCTTTTGGCCTCCTACTTGTAATGACTTCTTTAAATCACTTGGATTTTGGGGGGTTTTTTGCAGGAAATGATGAAAATCAAAATTTTTTCCCATGTTTTATTTTTCAGTATTGATGGCCTATTTGAATAGGTTAGGCTGAAAGGCTGACATGCTTATATTGTATTGGATGACTTCTTATCATTTTTTCTTTTGATGTTGATTTTATCCATTTTCCTAACTAACTGATCATCTTACTGGTGATACAATATTGGAATCCAAAAAAAACTCTCACATCCATATAGAGTTGCCTCCCCCCCCCTTTTTAAAGTGAACCTTTGTTTGAGCACTTGTTTTTTGTCCACCAAAGTACCCTTGTAAAATAGGGGTCTGGTGCATGTGCAGATTTCATCAACTGATAAAACTTCTATATGAAAGATAATAGGGAATTGCTTCTGGGATAATGGTGGTGTAAGGAAGTGTCTTAAAGAAACTGTAGAGCAAGCAGAACATTCTATAACTAGTTCCTTTCTCAATATCTATATGGTATGGGCTAGAACTCTGTACTTAAAATAAGGATCCTTACAAGGTGCTAATTCAGTGGAAATGATGAGAAATGGTTATCTAGTTTAGCATGGTGATTAATAGTTCTCTAAGTTTAGTATGATTGATTTAATCTTACAACAAATAATGGTTTCCTACTGATATAATGATTGGTTTATACTCAGTGTAGAGCATATAAACTGGGACTCAGAGCAAGAGACAGACTTAGAAGGGCTCAGAGAGAGACTCAGAAGGGCCAGACACAGACTTGGAAAGGACTCAGAGACAGATTCATTCCCACATCCACCTTTGTAGTGATTGGAGGCTGAAGCACAAAAGCCCTCAGACACAGAGAGCCAGATTCATTCACTTCATTCACTCCATCTCATACCACTCTGATGGCAGGGCTGGCCTCCTGCACTTCTCCAATGAAACCAAGACTCTGGAAGGCCTCTAAGAAAGCTAGCCCAGGCCCCAGGAAAGGAGACAAGATTGTGAAGGAGATAATAAAGGATTCGGACTTTAATCCCTGGCTACTCATGTGGTGATTTCTGAACTGAAACGAAGGCTGCTCCAAGACTTCTAGAAAACCAACAAGAACGTTACATCTATATATAATTCTAACTATTCAACATATACATATGCATATGTATATATATATATATATATATATATATATATATATTGTCCAATTACATGTTAAAATAATTTTAAAGCACATTTTTTAAAATTCGGAGTTCCAAATTCTAAACCTTCCTCCTTCTTTCCCCCTCCCTGAAACAGTAAGCAATTCAATATAGGTTATATCTTTATAACCATATAAAATGTTTCTATATTATTCATTTTGTATGAGAAGACTAGAATAGAAAGAAAGAGAAAATAGCATGCTTTAAGAAGTCTGTATTCACTTCAACAACAATACTAGATGATGACCAGTTCTGATGGATCAGGCTATCCTCAGCAACGAGATCAACCAAATCATTTCTAATGGAGCAGTAATGAACTGAACTAGCTATACCCAGAAAAAGAACTCTGGGAGATGACTAAAAACCATTACATTGAATTCCCAATCCCTATATTTATGCCCACCTGCATTTTTGATTTCCTTCACAAGCTAATTGTACAATAATTCAGAGTCTGATTCTTTTTGTACAGCAAAATAATGTTTTGGTCATGTATACTTATTGTGTATCTAAGTTATATTTTAATATATTTAACATCTACTGGTCATCCTGCCATTTAGGGGAGGGGGTGGGGGGGGGTAAGAGGTGAAAAATTGGAACAAGAGGTTTGGCAATTGTTAATGCTGTAAAGTTACCCATGTATATATCCTGTAAATAAAAGGCTATTAAATTAAAAAAAAAAAAAAAAAAAAAAAAAAAAAAAAGAAGTCTGTATTCAGATAGTCTCAGTTCTTTCTCTGGAAGTAGAAAGCATTTTTAAAATTTTTTATCCCAAGTCCTTTAGGATTGTCGTAGATCACTGTATTACTGAGCACAACTAAGTCATTCATAGTAGATCATTGCACAATATTGCTGTTACATTGTACAATATTCTCCTGGTTCTGCTCACTTTGTATCAGTTCATATAAATCCAAATTTTTCTGAAAGCATTCTGCTCATCATTTTTTGTAGCACAATAATATCCCATCACAATCTTGTTTAGCAATTCTTTAACTAATGGACATCCTCTTGATTTCCAGTTCTTAGTGACCTCTAAAAGATAGCTGGAATTTTTGACAATTACCAAAAGTCCCGAGTCAACTCTGATTTTGATTTTGCTTCATTAGCATCTGGGGCAAATTTGTGCCTCTTTTATGGTTCTGAAAGACAACCAGTAGTAGACAAAATAAAATCCAATTCAGATCTTAGTTGGAAGAGTGAGCCACAGGAAATCAAGAGTGCAGGCCAGATTTTGTAGATAGAGCAGAATCAATACCCCAAGGAACAGAGAGTGATATACAAGAATAATATTTGGGTTCTTATTTGTGGAAGGATTCATATAGTAGTTTTGCTGCATGTCCACATGAACTTGATAGGACCAATGGGATTTGTAGGCACTGACCTAAATTTGAGCCTGCTCCTCTAGAGACCAAGGTGGTATAGAGGAGAATAAGTCCCAAAAGTATAAGAGAAAATGCTTGTACATTTTCTCTTGATATATCTTTGAAGTAACTATTTTTTGTTAAAATAATTAAATGTTAAGTGCTTAAATATAAACAGGGTGCTAGTTAATGGGCCCCTAACAATGTGGGGATTACAGCTAGTGGGAATTCATGCTACTAGATTTAGTTCAGTTGTGTCTGACTTTTTGTAACCCCATTTGGAGTTTTCTTGCAAAAGATATTGGAGCTTATTTTATGGCTAAGAAAACAGATGCAAACAAGTTTAAGTGACTTGCCCAGGGACACACAGCTAGGAAATGCTGACAGCAGTAGAGAAGAGAAATACTCCTACTATTCAGAGAGAGAACATGTAAAAAACCTTGAGAAAGAAGGGCAGGTGATACGTGCTATATTTGAATTAATCATTTTTTTTTCTCTCTGGGCCTTTTGTCATCTATAAAACAAGGAATCTGAATCTCTACATGATCTCTAGATTTTTATTTTCCAGTTTTAGGATTTCTGTTTTAAAGAGTACAAAGCTCAAAATTGCCCACACCTACAAACAAATGCTTACTTTAAGAAAAGTAATTTAAAAATAATAAAGTTCATCTGGAAGAACAAAAGATCAAAAATTTCAAGGGAATTAATGAAAAAAATGCAAATGAAGGTGGCTTAGCTGTACCAGATCTAAAATTATATTACAAAGCAGCAGTTATCAAAACCACTTGATACTGGCTAAGAAATGAGTGGTGGATCAGTGGTATAGATTAGGTTCATAAGACACAATAGTTAATGATATTAGCAATCTAGTGTCTAATAAACCCCAAAACTCCAGCTTCTGGGATAAGAACTTGCTATTTGACAAAAATTGCTGGGCAAAATTTGAAAATAGTATGGCAGAAATTAGGCATTGACCCACATGTAACAACCTATACTAATATGGATTCATGATTTAGACATAAAAGATGATATTAAAAGCAAATTAAGAGAAAAAGGGATAGTCTAACTCTCAGATCTATGGAGAAAGGAGGAAGTCATGGCCAAAGAAAAACTAGAGAACATTATAAAATGCAAAATGGATCATTTTGATTACATTAAATTGAAAAGTTTTAGTATAAACAAAACCAATGCAGCCAAGATCAGAAAGGAAGTAAAAAGCTGTCAAAAAATTTTATAGTCAATGTTTCAGATAAAGGCCTCATTTCTAAAATACATAGAGAATTGACTCAAATTTATAAGAATATGTCATTCTCCAATTGATAAATGGTCAAAAGATATGAACAATTTTCAGATGACGAAATTACAGCCATTTCTAGTTATATGAAATAATTGTCTAAATCACTATTAATTAGATTAAATATAAATTAAGATGACTATGAGTTACCACTTCATACTTTTCAGATTGATTAAGATCTGGAAAAAATAATGGTGAATATTGAAGAGGATGTGGGAAAACTGGGACACTAATGGATTGTTGTTGGAATTGTGAAATGATTCAACCACTCTGGAGAACAATCTGGAATTATGCCCAAAGGGCTATAAAACTATGCATATCCTTTGGTCCAGCAGTGTTTCTACTCGGCTTGTATCCCAAAGAGATCAAAAAGGAGGGAAAAGGATTCACATGTGCAAAAATGTTTGTGGCAGCTCTTGTTGTAGTGTCAAGGAAGTGGAAACTGAGTGGATGCCCATTAATTGGGGAATGACTGAATAAGTTATGGGATATGAACATTATGGAATATTACTATTCTATAAGAAATAATGAGTAGGCTGATTTCAGAGAGGCCTAGAGAGACATATCAACTGATGCTAAATGAAGTGACTAGAATCAAAAGAACACCATACACAGCAACAAGAAGATTATGGGATAATCAGCTGTGATCGACTTGGTGTTTAAAGGTGATTCAAGGCAATTCCAATAGACTTCTGATGGAAAATACCATCCACGTCCAGAGAGGGAACCATGGAGACTGAATGTGGATCAAAACACAGTATTTTTACCTTTTTGTTGTTATTTGCTTGGGGTTTTTTTCTTGTGTTTTTTTCCCCCATTTTACCTGATTTGTCTTGTGCAGCATGACAAATATGAAAATATGTTTAGAAGAATTGCACATGTCAAAACTATATCAAAATGCTTGCTTCTTGGGAAGGGGGCAGGGTCGATGAGAGGGAGAAAAATTTGGAACACAAGGTTTTGCAAGGGTGAAAACTGAAAACTATCTTTACATGTTTTTGGAAGAATAAAGTACTATTAAAATTGGGGGTGGGGAAAGAATAGTCATTTAAAAGCAAGACTCCATCCATCTTACACTAAATATCATAATTCAAAATGGATATGTTACTTGAATATTTATGATCATACAATAAAAATTAGGAGAATATACTATGTCTTACACAGCTCTGGCAAGAGGGATGAATTCTTAAGCAAATAAGGGATAGGACAGATTAAAGAAGACAAACTAGATAACTTTAAGTACATGAAACTGAAAAGCTTCTACCTGAACAAAGATAATGCAACTAAAAAGAAAAGGAAAGTAGTTGACTGAGGAAAAATCTTTGTATCATGCATCTCTAAAAATTGTTGATAACTAAGAGACTGAGACAACTGAAATATATAAAACCAAAAGCCATTCCAAAATAATAAGTGCTCAAAGGATCAAAGTTCTCAAAAGATTTGTTGTCTATTAACAACCACATATAGAAATGTATCATATCACTAATAATAAGACAAATACAAAACTGTTTTAAAATTTCATTGCACAACTAGCAAAGTGGTAAAGATGATAGAAGATGGTAATTTTCAGTATTGATATAATTTGTAAAAAAATAGGCACACTGAGATATTGCTGGCAAAGCTGTGAATTGATACAACCATTCTGGAAAGCAATTTGGAATTATGTGAATAGAGTGACTAAAATATCCAGATTACCTGACCCAGGTCCTCCATGGCTGAGCCAATATGCCCAGGAGATCAGTGCCAAAAAGAATTGTCCCATGTACTGGAAAATATTTGTCACAGCACATTTTTGTGGTAGTCAGGAAATAGTAACAAAATATACACCCATCACAAATTGTGGTACCTGAATGAAATATAATATTACTGTGCTTTAAGAACCAATGAAAATGATTAATTGAAAGAAGCATGAGATGACATATGAAATGTCACAAAGTAAGAATTTGGAAAGTTACATACTCAATGACTACAAACTTGTCAATGGAAACAACAACAGCAAGACAATTGAGCTGAATGCTGCAGAGTTCTAATGACCAATTTTTGTTGTTAATTATCAATTAGTCATGTCCTATTCTTCATGACCCTATTTGGGGTTTTCTTGGCAAAGACATTAGAGTGTTTTGTCATTTCTTTCTTTACAAATAAAGAAATTGAGGTAAACAGGGTTAAGTGACTTGTCCAGAATCATGTAGCTAGTGTCTGAGTCTGGATTTGATCTATTTGATCAATAGATTGCTGAACTTTTTCTTCTTCTTTTTATTCTTTATTAGAAGAGATGAATCTCCTGGAAAGGTAGATGCAATGATTCATGTAGGTAATGTAAAAACAAATGACATTAGCAAAAATTTTTTTTAAAAAAAGATTACTCAACATCAGCAATATTTATTAGCTATGTGGTTCTGGATAAGTCGAAGCTTCTCTAAAGTTTAATTTTTTTTTTCATTTGCAAAATGGAAGGTTAGTTTGGCACGGTGGAGAGTAGGTTGGGTTTGGAGTAATTAAGCATCATACTTTGACTTTGAATATTTTAATAGCTTTATGTAAGTAAACCACTTAATCTTTGCAAGACTCAGGATTTCATCTGTAAAATTGGCATGAAAATAATCTATAGTACCTACTTCACAGGAATGTTGTGAGGATAAAATAAAACCATGAAGAAAGAGTGTTTTGTAAGTTTTAAAGTGCTATGAAAATATAAATTATGATCCTTGAATCATGTCAGACTTTAATCTCACTTTCTTTTTGATGAATACACCTAGAACACCCACCACATTACTTAAAACAGGATGGATGAAAGCCAATTTAAAAAATGCATCAGATTTTAAAGTTCATCTGTTAAAAACACTTTGCAAATAAAGAAATTATGAGGCATTTATCATCATCATCATAATTACTAACATTCACATAACACTTTGTTCTAGGCACTATTATAAACTCTTTACAATTATTGTCCCATTTTACAGATACCTTTAAAAGACATGGTAGATTCTTACTTCTTCATCAGCTTTAGTATACTATACAATGCTGTCCTGGACATAAAGGGGACCTAGGGGACACTCACTAGCTGTATGACATCCGGCAAGTTATTTCATCTCTTAAGCTTCAGTTTTCTCAGCCTAAAAAAATAATGGTCCTTGGTACCTTACTGGGTTATTGTATGAAAAGTACTTTACAAAGCTTTAAGAGCTATTGTGAAGAAACTTGGGAGGAGGGAGATGGGAGGTGGAGAGAGCAATGTTGTTCCCTTGTGTTGCTGGTACCTTCTATGGGATTTTCTTGGCAAAGATACTGGAGGTTGGCCATTTCTTTCTCTAGCTCATTTCACAGATGAGGAAACTGAGGCAAGTAGGGTTAAGTGTCTAGGGTCATATAGCTAACATGTGTCTGAGAACAGATTTAATCAACAGACATTTATTAAGTACCTACTACATGCTTGCACTATGCTAGGCTGGAGTTACAAATTTAGGACAGTTCCTGCCCCCAAGGAACTTATACTGGGACACATAACAAGCTGGCACAATGTAAACATTCGCATGTATGTGATCTCAAATTTGACTGACTGAATCACCTATGTACCAGTGAATTCCTAGGTATTCAACAACTGGTTTAGTCAGTTTCCTTAAAGTAAGGAATGCAAGGTTTTCCTGCTCATAATCAGTTCAGCAAACTTGCTATTTTACATATATATTATATTATACATGTAATGCATATATACATATACACATACACACTCTAATTTGACAGCTAGGTGGTACAGTGAATAAAGTACAGAGTTTGAATCCTGCCTCAGATATTAGTCATGGGCTCTGGGCAAGTCATTTCCCCTTTCTCTGCCTCAGTTTCCCCAAATGTAAAGGGAGAATTATAATAATTTCTGCTTCCCAGAGATGGTATAAGGATCAAGTGAGATAACATTTGTTAAGCCCTTTGCAAACTTCAAATTACTATATATATATATATACTCAGTATCATGGATACTGGTGAATCATTTTCACAAGACCACCCACCTCATTTTCCAATCCTCCATCGATATGTTGGTATCTCAGACCATTTATCATGAGCAAGGTCTGCTAATATGCCGCAGACTGCTTGCACCCACCAAGTATCTTTTTTATTCTTCTCTAGGTTACCAGATCATGGATACAGAACTGTGATTGTATCTTTGTGGGGAAATGTCAGTGTAGAAATGCAGACCAACTAATTGTTCTTTATTGTGCAGCCTCCACTAATGCAGACCAACAAGCATCCAGTAACATACAGTCCTAGAGAGTGTTCCATAACACCAATGGTCACATATTGAGCACATCAGGGACAGGACTTACACCCAAGTCCCCCTGCTTCCAAGACCACCCTACTGCTCCCTTGGGATCATGGATTTCAATATTATAAGATAAAAAATAATATAAAGTAGTCTGGGTCTTGGTGCCAAATGAGTGGGACAGATAAGCTAACAATGCAACAGGAGACCAGAAGAGGAAATTACAGTGGTCAAGATTGGTCAGAGAAGATTTTGCAGAGAGAAGATGAAGCATGGACTTAAAGAGTAAGACATGGAGGAAAAAGTAGAGTGTTTGAACAGAGAACTGGTTGAGCAAATGAGTGAAGGTCAAAATGTACCTTAAGGTTGAGCAATCTCTTCCTAATTCTAGATTGAAGTCACTCTGTCAAAAGTTATCAGTGACCTTATTCTAACCTAATCCAAAAGTATTTTCTTTAGTCCTTATTTTCAATAATAATTTCTCTGACACCAGTCCCCTCTTCCTTGAAATTTCCAGGGCCAATCTCAAGATCAAAGTCAAGGGAAAACTTCCAAGCTCTTGTTTCCTTTTTCCAAGCATCTTTTTGCACGTTCTTAGTGACCTGCCTCTTGAATGTCTTTAAGCCTGGAAGGTGAGTTGATATTTAACCCAATATGAATACTGAGGGCCACTATATACCTTGAATCTTAGGCAGGGATCAGGAGGATATAAGGAATCTACCTTAGAAATATTCTCATTCAGGGTTTCTAATTGGTGTAGTGGATGGAGCACCAGCCTGAAGTCAGGAGGACCTGAGTTCAAATCTGACCTCAGACATTTAATACTTCCTAGCTGAGTGATCCTGGACAAATCACTTGACCTCACTTGCCTTAGCAAAAAAAAAAAAAAAAAATGCTGTCATTCAATATTGATTTTTTTTTCTACTAATCCAATCCCCTAACCTTGGAATAGCTGCTGCAGTACACGTTAATCAGTAAAGAAGAAAAGCATTGCTATGTACCAATAAGGGGACATTTGAAAGAAGATAATATGAATTTGTAGTTTTCAGCTTACTGAATTCTTCTATCTCGAACTGCTTCTGTGTGGCCCCTGACCCAGGTTGCTCTGGTCCTATTTGGATTCCTAGAATTGTATATACATGGAACACTGAGAAAATACAGACACTACCTGGTTCCAAGAACCCTGCTCCCAGTTCCAAAGAGAGATGCATCATATCCATTAGTGACTCCCTGCTGAGAGTTACAAAGGAAATCCTCTGTAAATCAGCCATGGCTGATCTGAACTTGTGCTGTCTTGATGAAATGGGTAATCAAGATGTGATGGAGACCCTACTTGGGATTAATGAAACATCAACTACTTCCAATTTCTGCTGATATATACTAACTGTGTGACCCTAGGCAAGAAACTTAACTCTCTCTGCCTCATTTTCCTCAACTGTGAAATGAATATAATTTTACCTATCTCTCAGGGTAACTGTGAGAATCAGATGAGTTTGTTTGTAAAATGCTTAGCTGTCTACTTCTTTACTCCCTTCTTCCTTCCCTTTCTTCCTCCTTTCCTTTCTCATGCCTTCCTCCCTCCCTCTCCCCCTTCTTTCTCTCTTTTCCTCCCATCTTCCTTCCTTCTTCCCTTGCTTCCTCCCTCCCTTTCCCATTCTTTCCTCCCTCCCTCCTTCCTTCATTTTTTCCTCCCTCTCTCTCTCTACCCCTTCCTTTCTTTCTTCCTTTTTCCCTCTCCTTTCCTTCCTTTTTTTCCTCCCTTCCTCTTTCCCTTCCTTTCTTCCTCCCTTCTTCCTTTCCTCCTTTTTTTCCTTTTCTTCCTTCCTTCCTTTTTTCTTACTTCCCTTCTTCCTTCAATTGGAAATGGAATGATTATAGTATAAAAGCAAAGATATCAACAAAACTTCAAAAACTGAAACTTGTAAGGAGAGGAAAATGTCCAAAGCAATAATCTAGATACTGTTAAATATGAAAGGTGTAATATAAGGAAGATAGTATTGGAAGTGCCCAGTTATCATCAGATGAAATTAACAGGAAATGGGATCCTGGTAAGAGACAGAGAGTGTTTCAGGAAGACAAGGAAGAATGTCCCTGGCCTTGGCAATAGACTCATTGACATGATTAAGAGACCTTTAAACAGAAAACTTCCTTGTATTATACCAACCTTGCAATACAGGTATAAACTCAACTTGGTCACAAGTAGATAAGCCTTTTATTGCAGTGCTGTATCCTGTTTATTTTTAAAATTTCATTTGTGATTTTTGCATTTATGATTAAAATGACACAGACTTTAAATTTATTTATTTATTTATTTATTTTTACAATATGCTTAACAAGGTTTTTGGGTTAACAACTTATTTGTCTCATAAAAGCCTGTGTACTGGGTAAGACAGAGCCCCTTCCCAAAGAGTTCAATACCTGGCTTGTATTTCTCCACTATAATACTTAGTCCTTTCCCATTTTGGTACAGAGGGAAAATGCTAAATTTATAACTAGAGAACCTGGTTTGAATTTTGACTCTGCCATTCCCTATGGGACCTCAGACAAATTACTTAGCTTTTTTGCATCTCAGTTTCCACATCCATAAAATCAGGTGTTATACCTTCCATGTAGAAATTTACGAACCTTTTTTCTTCCTTTTTTCAATACACCTTTTTTCAAATCTGAAGCATTCAATATGCATAGTCTTCTCAAATACCATTACTTCTCAGTTTATCATCTTCATCTCCTATTACCTAAAATCTTCAGTCTATCTCAATCACTGGTAAGGATGGTCACAGTGATCTCATGTATGTAAGCTATCTCTGTGATAATGAACTCTGAGATTCATCTTTTTTAAAAATCATAACTTCCTATGCTACCATCTGTCCCTCTGTCTCCCTCCTAACCTATATTTTTGTCCTGACTAGGAGGCTGTCTTTACACCCTTTCCTGTTTTCCCATTCTATCTCTCCTGTTGTGATCCCCAGCATTTTTTAAGTGTTGCCTAGGTGTTAGGCCTTGTGCCAGGCCTGAACCTGAGGCTGGCCATCCCACTGGTACACTATCTTTTACTCTCAAATGCCTTGCTCTTTTGTCTTATTGCTGCTCATACCAAGCCAACCCTCATCCTTATATTAATCCCACCATTAGTTTTCTCCACTATTACTTAAGTGCCATGGAGACAAAATCATCATTCTGACTGGGTTCTCTACAAATTCATATCATCTGCTTTCAATGTGCCTTCACTGGTACATAGCAAGTCTCTTCTACTTTATTAACATACATTGAAGTAGCTATTCCAAACTTTCTCTTCTTGCCTCAACTTCCTTGTACCATTTTCCTCTTCCCTGGCTAAAGAGAACGTCAACTCCATTACCAGGAAAAGGTGAGTCAGGGTAACCTCTACCTTTTCCTCACCCTCCAAAACCCTCAACATCAGAGGTATACCATATGACACTCAAATTTGCAGGGTGCCTTAATCCATGGTATCATTTGATCCTCACAACAATCTTGGGAGGTAGTTACTATTATTATCTGAAGGCTGAGAGAAGTTAACTGGATTGCCCAGGATCAAATGGCTAGTAAGCAACTGCACAGCACTCAGACTCAGGCCACTCATATTGCTTTGTCTACCTGTTAAGATATAGTCATTGCCTTTATGAGGTTTACAATCTAGTAGGATTCAATGAAGGCTATAACAACCAGATTCCATTCTGTTATTGGCAAGAGAACAATATTAGTTACTAGTGACTCCAGTGACTTTTAACAAAGTCAAATTACTTTACTGATATTTGTATTACATTTTCATTGGTGTATTTAGCTCCTTAAAAATTTTCTAAAAATCAATACAGTTTCTTCATAATATTCTTGTGAATAAGATGGACTGACATGGCCTAGATATGACTATGCATTCGAATCACTGTAAAGCTAAGAAAATGTGGATTAAGGACGGCTGCCACTTTGGAGTTGTTTCTACTACTGTTCCTCAAAGCTTTATCATTGGCCCTGCTTCATTCAGTAATTTTATCAAGAATTTGGAGACAAAGAAGCCAGGTTTGCCAGCTTCACAATTTCTGGTGTGGTTCAGGGACAAGCTGATACTGTGCCTATGAAAATTTATATTCCCAAGAGTAAGAACTAGGTTTTTTTTGTAACCAAAAAGTCAGTGAGAACCAATTGTGTATTAAGTATTGGGTCAAAATTCCTTTGCCTCAGAGACTTGAGTTCAAGTTGTGGATACAATTTGATAGTAAATGACTATCTGCTTAGATTTTGTCTCATCCAGTTAGAACCTGGGAACTCAGCTGTTCAGCATGCTAACAGACTCAAGCAAAAAACAGCATTGAACACTTAATTTGGATTGTTGAGTCTTAGCTCTCAGTGACCCTATTTAGGGTTTTCTTGGTAAAGATATTAAAGTAGTTTGCCATTTCCTTCTCTAGCTCATTTTACAGGTGAGGAAACCATGATAAAAAGGGCTAAGTGAATTACCTAGGGACACAGAGCTACAAAGTGTGTGAGGCTGAATTTGAATTCATAATTTCAACATGAAAAGCATGGACAAAGTCTCAGTGCCTTGGATGTACTCCTAGATGTCCTGGTTTGGTCTGACTTCAGTGAATGGCTATATTGATGTCCAGTCAGATGTTTGGTTCTCTCTTTCCACCCCTATATGCATGATCTGTAATCCATCTCTCTTTAAGTAGTTTGCAATCATACTATCTTCACAAAGCTTCTATTTTGGGTTACATCAGGTACTTATTATTCATTATGTATTGACCCCCATAGGCCAGAATATCTCTCATTGGACTTGAAGCTGAGAATCCAACAATAAAAAGCTGGCTACTATTGCTCCTTTAAAAAACTGCATTGCTCTGCATGGTGGCAAACCTGATAGCAAACTCCATTAATGACTTTTTCACTTTCCCTGAAGACTCCTTTGTCATATTCTGTCCATGACCATATATGCCATGTGGGAAATGGAGTAGTTGTCCTGGGAACTAGTCCTATCACACTTACACCTGTCACATGCAACTTGGCTGCTGAAAAAGCTAACTCAATATTGAGGCAAGTTAACAGAAGGACAATATGCCAATTATGGAAAATAAAAGTATTCTGTTTTGGATAGACCAAATTTTAAGTATTGTATCCAGTTTTTAATGCCTTAGTATAGAAAGAAAATAAAAGTATATTAACAAAGTAGAGAAGGGTGAGGTGTACCAAATTCTGTGTGGATACATGAATTAAAAAGCTTAATGTATTCTAAGTGTTGGCACTACAAATCAAAAAAAGCAAGACAAGACTGTATTCTCAAGGAGTGCATACTTGGAAGATGCCACATGTATAGGAGGGCTTCAAGTTACATCAGATAGAAAAGTTCTGTGACCTTGAGATATGGTGGCAAAGCTCATGATGGTGATGACTTTTTAATTGTCACATCTGCTAATAAAACCATCTCCTGTTTTACTGTTGAACTATTCCACAGTACTAAGAAACTTTGGGTAGGAAAAATGTTTTTTCCGAGCCTTCAGTTGCTATGTCTGCTGCTAAGAAGACAGGGAGGGGCTGCAGCACCTATAGAAGCAATTGCCAGATAACAAAGGAGGCACTGGAATTCCCAAGATTCTCAGCAAACCTGCATGTTGATGGTAATCACATAAGCTGCTCCCCTTGAATTTGAGACACTAAACTGGAAGCATGACTGGTCATTTGGGTCAGAAGCATTGCCACTATTGTTTGGACTCACAATTCTGGACTTTCTCTAATTAGACCTTAAGGGGAGGTGATAGCAGTGGCTTGACTTTCCTGGCACTTGATACTCTCTCCTTCAGGGTGCCCAGCTACTTCACGTAAACTGGCATATCTGTCCTGCCAGCGGCACTTGGTGGATTGGCTGGCCCCTTTTTCACAAGTGTTGCTTTCCTGGATGATGATCACAATGGCAGTACTTGAAGGGGTCTGAGATGGAGGAGTGGGCTGCTTTTCCTAGGGTAGCAGCTGGTCAGCAGTTGGTATTGGGGGTGGAGTGAATGGGTCCCTGCTCTGCAGAAGCCTCTGCCTTTGATAAGAATTTAAGAAAACTGAGTAGAGACTCCCCAAAGGGTCTGGGAGGCACTGCTAATCCCAGTGCTCTTGGGACCAGGGTTCTGGACTATCTTAGTATCAGAAGGGTAGTGGTCATTGAAATGGTGACAGTGGTTGGGTTTATTCATTGTTTGAAGTGTCACCTACTTTGATTTTCTCGGGCTTTCTGGTTGAAAGGTTTCTTCAATCCACCAGCACCCATACAAACATACATATCACAGTGTTTTAGAAATCTCTAATCTTATCTGAACTTCCCCCCAATCTTCCCTAATATCTAGAAGTGCTCTTTAAGGAGTTAGAACATTGAATGAATGAATGAATAGGTGAATGATTCCCGACTGTCATTTACTGATTCTGTGACTATAAAACTCCTTTTATACCTTCTGGGCTTTAAATTGCGTCCTCTCTTGTACGCTTCACTTGCTCACCTTAGTTTTGTTGTAAGGGTCAGGAAAAGTAGGCAAAAAACTTCAAAAAATAGTATTATAAAAGTTTGCTACTTTTCTGATAGAAAAAGCATAGCGTCAAGGAAGAACTAATTTTTTGAGTAAAGAAACATGGTTCTGGATCACAGCTCTTTTATTAGTTGTTGCAAGAAACTCAGTTTTGCCACTTATAAAATGGGGATAAATATTTGCACTAACTCAGACTTGTCATATGCAAAATATTTCTTAAATTGGTGGGGGCCACAGCAGAGTGTTACTACCCCAGGGTTCATACCCAGCCGCTTAGAGGCTGCTTCCCATCTCCCATGCAATGCTTAAGTGATTAGGCACTCCCTCGGACAGGTGCGAGAGAAAAGCCTGAGGCTCGCAATAGTTTCCTCTGCACACCCGGCTTCTAAATGCCCCAGCGGGAGTTTTTAGGGAGCAGCACTACTCAATCCGGGGCCGCCTTACTTAAATCGCCACCGCGGCTCGGGGCTAATTTCCGAGAGCGCCAATGCCGGTAAAGCGCAGTCTCCTCGGCGCTGACAACAGGCAGTGGGCTTTGCTATCACCGGGTATCTGTTCGCGGTGAAAGTTGGAGCACCGTAGTTTTCAGGAAAAAGCGCGGGCATAGCGTAGGGGCGATGGCTTCCCTTAGGCGCGGCCCGTTCCCCGGCGCCTTCGAGCACAGCCGACCCCGGGCTCTCCGGCGCAGGAAGGCCCCCGGCGGGCCCGCGGCCTTTCCCGGGAGGCGGGGATCGCGGCGCTTTGGTTCTGACACCTCCCTCGTAAGGCGAACAGAGATCCCGCCGCCCCTCCCCCACCGCGCCTGAGCGGAGCAAAGGAGAGGACCAGCCTCCATCTCCATTTTTGGAAGGGAAAAAAAGTGTCAGGAGGCCAGTGGGGTAGGGAACGGGACGTGGGCAGGCTGACGTCCGCGTGCGGCCCAAAAGTCATTTGCATCCCCAGTGAACTTTGGTAATCCCCGAGGCGTGAGGGACCCGAGCATGAATCGCGCCGCCTCGCTCCAGGGGCGGCCCCCCGGCACCAGACCCCTAACGCGGCCCTGTCCCTCCCTCCTCTCCCGCCGCGCCCCTTTCCCGAACCGCGGGTAGCCCAGAATCTCCGGGCCCTCCCGCCCTTTCTTCCACGCACTTCGCACGGACGCATGCTCCCTCCCCGACTTCGCCCTTCCCCTTCACCCTTGACCCAGGCTTTCGGCCTGTGCTTTCCCCTCCTCCCTTCCCCCCCCCCCCCCCCCCCCCCCCCCCCAGCCCTTTAACAGCCCCTTGGCCCATGGCGCATGCTCCATGATGCAACCGGCCCCAGCATCCCAGGCCTCAGGCCTCACGGCCTCCTGGTGGCCAGCTAACGGCGGTGGAGGGAGGGGACAGTTCGCTAGGGAGTCTCAGCCCGGCTTATCTCCCTCCCTCCCCCTCGTCCGTCCATCCATTGGGAGTTGGGGGTGGGGTGTGACCGCGTCGAGGGGGAGCCTGTCTTCCAGCCGCCCGTGCGTCCGCTCTGCCTGGGGCTGAGGAGCGGGCCTAGTCGGGCTCCGCTGGGCCCAGCTCGGGGCCTGTCCTCACTCCCCCCTCAGCCTCACTCCCACTCCAGCCCCAGGCACCGCCTCTTCCGCCGGCCCCTGCAGGGTCTCCTTCCCGTGCGGCGGCGGGCTGTACGTCAGCGCTCCCCCGCTCGCCGCCACACACCACCCTCCTCCTCCTCCTTTCCTCCTCCTCCTCCTCCTCTCCTCTCCTCCTCCTCCTCTTCCTCCTCCTCTCCTCTCCTCCTCCTCCGCCCTCGCCCCCTCCCTCCCTCTGGCAGCGGCAGAAGCAGCAGCAGCGGGAGGAGCAGCAGCAGCAGCGGCAGCAGTAACAGCAGCAGCAGCAGCACCACCACCACCACCACCACCACCACCAGCAGCAGCAGCAGCGGCGGCGGCGGCAGATCCCTCCCCAGCCATGGCCCTGTGAGGCAGTAGCACATGGCGGCCGCAGCAGCCATGAGCGCCCCCCCGACTCATACTACTCCCCCCTAGACACCGCCGCCTGCCCGGCTCAGCCCCCGACGACCCACCAGCCACCCCCCCCCCCCCCCCCCCCCCCCCCCCCCCCCCCCCCCCCCCCGCCCCCCCCCCCCCCCCCCCCCCCCCCCCCCCCCCCGCGCCCCCCCCCCCCCCTCATCCTCCCCCGCCCCATTTACCAGCCGCCCCCGCCGCCGCCACCACCGGAGACCGAAGGGGGGAGCTCCCGGGGAGGGAGGGAGGGAGGGAAGGAAGGGGACGGACACCAGCCAGTCCAGCCGAGCCGCCGCCGCTGCCGCTGCCGCTGCCGCCCGCCGGGCTGAGGGAGAGGAGCGGGCGAGGGGAGGGGGAAGGGCAGCCTCCGCCAGGGACCTCCGCCCGCCGCCGCCGCCGCCGCCGCTGCTGCCGCCGCCACCGGCCGGCCTGCTAACTTCACCTCATCGCTGCCGCCGCCTCTCCTGCTCCCGCTCCCACTCCTCCTCCCGCGCCGCCGCCGCCGCCGCCGCCGCCATGGGAGTCCAGGGCTTCCAGGATTACATCGAGAAACACTGCCCGAGCGCTGTGGTCCCGGTGGAGCTGCAGAAGCTGGCCCGGGGCAGCCTGGTGGGCGGCGGCCGCCAGCGGCCCCCCCAGACCCCGTTGCGCCTCCTCATCGACGCGGACAACTGCCTGCACCGTCTCTACGGCGGCTTCTACACGGACTGGGTGAGCGGCGGCCAGTGGAACCACATGCTGGGCTACCTGGCGGCCCTGGCCAAGGCCTGCTTCAACGGCAACATCGAGCTCTTCGTCTTCTTCAACGGGGCCCTGGAGAAGGCCCGGCTGCACGAGTGGGTGAAGCGCCAGGGCAACGAGCGCCAGACGGCCCAGCAGATCGTCAGCCACGTCCAGAACAAGGGGACCCCGCCGCCCAAGGTCTGGTTCCTGCCGCCCGTCTGCATGGCCCACTGCATCCGACTGGCCCTCATCCGCTTCCACATCAAGGTAAGGGCCCCCCGCCCCGGGGGGGCCCCTTCCCTGCCCCCACGCCCGCCCCTCCCCCATGCCTGGCACCAGCGCCCCCTCCGGCTAGGCTCCGGGCACCCCCACCCCGCCTCGCTCCCCTGGCATCACAGCGCCCCCTCCTCTCCCCGGGCATCTGTGCTCCATTGGCTCGCTTCGCCTCTCCCTTGCCAGGCTCCCCCTTCTTCCTTGGCATCCGAGCGCCCCCTCTCAACTCCCCTGGCATCGCCCCCGCCCTGGCCGTGCCATCGACGCTGGCTCAGTGGCACCCACCCAATCTGAGAGGGAACCCCTGCTCTCGGAACGGGAGAAAGATTTAATTGGCCCGAACGCCCGGGGCGGGACTGGGGGGGGGTGTCTCCCGGGCTCCCCGGAGTTGAGCTGGTGGGGTTTGGGAAATCGCACCCCTTTTCCTCCTTTCCGGATCCGCAAAATGTCGTCCGAAATCGGAGATGCTGGGGACTGAGAGAGGGAGAGGAGACGGTGCCCTGGGGACGGGGATTGGGACCGAAAGTTTGCTGCGCTGGGCCTCTGGGGAGAGGAGGCCGTGAGCCGGGCCCCCGGGGCAGTGCGAGCCCGGGGCGTGGGGACCAGAAGGGAGGGCGCCTCCTGGAGAGAGTCCTGGAGCGCCCGGGCCTCCCGGGCCGCCTCCCTCCTTCGGGGGCCTTTCCCCCCTCGCCTCGCAAATTAGGGCTTTCTCTCTGCAACTTTCGCTTTTCCTGGTGATTATATTGAATTTTCAGTCGGACTTTTTATATCCAGGATTTGGGGAGGTTTGGGTGGACTTGGTAAAAATAGCTTCGGAGCGAAATAGAATGCATTTCGGTGACATCAATGCGAATAAATCTCTTCTCCCCCTCCCCCCCCGCCCCCCTGGCTGTGTGTGTGTGTGTGTGTGTGTGTGTGTGTGTGTGTGTGTGTGTGTGTGGAACCCTTTTCACCTGGGGTCGAGTTCTGTAGTAGTTACTTTTCTAATAGCAACAGGTTCTACGTTGAAGAATAAAGAAAAGGCTTACCAAAGCCGTAGTATAAAAGCTAAAATTACATTTAATCTGGAAAAATGGCTCACTAAATTGACCGATCCTGGGGGCAAAAAAAAGGTAATTGTAGAACTCTCAAAAAGATCCCAGATCCCAGAATCTCATCGCTAAATTTAACGTTTTTTCTATTCAGAATAAATTTTTAAGCCCAGATTTATCTTGTCGAATATTGAGAAGTTGTGAATCATTCGATAATTGAGTTAGTCTTGTCAGTGTGTGGCACATACGTGAGAGTTTGCAGGCGAAACTAGAAAGTTATTTCATGCTCGCTCGGAAAGGACTGTGGGAAGCAAAGGCTGAAGGGAGACGTAGGTAGGGATGTGTCGAACCTTCCCCGGTCTAGCCCAGGCCCTGTGGCGTGACCTTCGGGGCTGGGCGCTGAGCAGGGCTCGGAGGCGATCCGCCTAATCACCGCGCTCGGCCCCCCGAAGCTCTCCCGGGAGCCGGGCGGCCAGTTTTGTGGGGGGGGGGGGGGGGGGGGGGGGGGGGGGGGGGGGGGGGGGGGGGGGGCTTTTTATAAGGGGACACGAGCCCCCCCCCCTCTCGGTTTGTTTGGGCAGTGCGTCCGAGGCCGCTCTGAGGTTCATTCGCAGCTCGGCCGCCAACGTCGCGGCCATTCTTCTGTGTCCGCCTGAAACTGAACTTGAAGTCTGAGGGATCTTTCACTACTAAGAGTAAGCGCTTCCATAAAATCCAAGGAGAGTTCAGACTAAAATGATAGCGGAAGTCCCACCTCCAGTCATAATGCTATTGGCGAACATGTTTTTGAGTCTGTGGGTCGATGCATCCTGAGAAGTGATTGGCTCAAGGGAATAGGAAATGTACAGTGTATCCCTGCTGTTCATAAGTTACTTTGAGAGGGAAGAGCTGCTTGTTTGAGTGTCTGAATTTGAGGTTGAGGCTTCATGTGACGGCAGTCAAGGCAGTAGGTCAGATGTTACCATTATGCCAGAAGAAAATATAAACTTATCAAAACATGCTTTTAAATTGGTTATTATTTTAGAATGTTATTTAGCAACTTTTACTTTGATGTAAAATCCCTTTCCTCATCTTTACTTGGGAAAGCCATTGACATTTTTCATGAGAGTGATTTTTGGAAAGTAACACTTAAATGTTTCACAGATATTGTAAAGAAATACTATTGATAAGCTTTAACACTAAAAATCTTTATTAATTATGCAGATAAACAGAGTAACTGATCACTTATCTAGGAATCCCATCCGTCTGAAACAAAGCTGATAAAAGACTTTTAAGTAGTCAAAAGGGCCCTTCAGTGGAGTGATCATGGCTTTGATTTCATAGAAGAACCTCTCAATCTCTTACCCAGATCCTATTTATTTTTCTTATCCATTGTATCTAGTAGAAGGTAAGCTCCTTGAGGACAGTGATTTTCAAAACTGACTTTATATCTAGCACCTGGCACAGCACTATTCAAAGGTAAGAGGTATTTAATAAGATTTATTATCTGATTTTCCAGATCTCAATAAAGCTCAGCTCAAAATCCCCCTTCTTCATGTAATGCATTTCCTTATGCTTCTAACTTCTAGTGCTTTTTCCAGTTACTTTGGCTGTAATTTATTTTTAACCCCTTCTTAATGTCTGCTCCTGGAAGGGTGTGAACTGTTTGCTCAATGTGGCATATAACTACTAAATATGTACTGATTGGTATTAGGAGAATCTGACATTATGTATATACCCATAGTTTCCTCCCACCCCTTCAAAGATAGCAAAGTCTCTTCTATGGAGAGAAGCTTGGTCATTATAATTGCTTAGCATTCAATTTTTTGTTTAAGAAGAAAAGAAAGTATGTAACACATTTTAGAGAGATTTCCACTAAAATTGTTGTTATTGTTGTTGTTTTTAACATATTCTGGCATTTAAAAATAAATTTTATTATTTTGGAAAATGTATTTAGATTAAATGTAGATTAATTCTTTCCCCAAGGAAGCCAGATATGGCATTGGATCCAGTGACTGGAGTTATGAAGAATTGAATTCAGATTTGGGCCTGGATCCCTTCTAGCTGTGTGACCTTGGCCAAGTCACTTAAACTCTGTCTGCTTCAGTATAATGGAGATAAAAATAGTACCTACATCTAAGGGTTTTTGTGAAAATAAAAAGAGATAATATTTGTAAAGCACTTTGCAAATCTTAAAACTCTGTAAAATACTATTTCTTACTGTAAATAAGGCCTTAGCAAAATAAAAATGTGCTAGTTTATGGACTCAAATGTAAGACTTAAAGGTTTGGGGTGTTGTTGGTTTTTTTCCTTAAAACTGTTCAAGTTTTGAGTATCCATCTATACTGACCATGCCCTTGACTCCTCTTAGACTTGACCAGGACCCCTGTAGCATCCATGTAGAATACCCATGGCCCCCCCTTTTTTTTTTGGTTTGTTTCTGAGGTTCTCCTTGGATCTAAAAATCTAGGGTTAAGATATAATTCAAAAAACTGACAGTGTCAGGAAGATTCCAGATGCAGTATTAGAGGCTGTGGAAGATACAAAGTGAGTGGAACAAACTTGTTCCCTGCTTTCATGGAAACTGCAGACTAATGGGAAATAAGACATGCAAACAAATAAGCCAACACAAAAAAAGTTTAATAATAAATTTCGAAGTGAAGTGAAGTGAAAGATAGCTTAGTTCCCCACTGAAAGTAGCCAGAGGAAAATGTCTCAACCTAGCTGCCCTCACTTTAAAGTACGCAAGATTTCTAGCAAGGTTGGTTGAACTTACAGAACTCCATAAATCAGAAGTTCTCACAAGAGGGTGCCGAACATGACATTACTGGAAGATAATTTTCTCTGTGGTACCAGATTTCCTTCCCTCCTCCCCCATTTATTTGTGACTTTAAACAAGTCAGCTGATTGCTCCGGCCTTTGGTTTCCTCCCCTGACTTCTTAGCTCTAATAACAGAGATGCAAAAACTTAGATGTGAAGTACCAGTTCTGTTCTGCCTTTTTTGAATTTTTTGGGGGGAGCTCCCACTGTACTTTTTTGGGCCTGATGTCCTTATCATTAAATGACGGAGTGGATTAGATTTTGTCTTAAGGTCCCCTCCAGCTCCAAGTACTATAGTTTTATGAGGAATTGAAAGTCACCAACTATTTCTATATACACTATTAAAAAGCCCAATCTGAATTTGGCTTTAGTTAGTATCATAGAAAATGCTCCCAATGCCTTGAGCTTCTTAATAACCTATGAAACTTGAATAGCTTGTTTTTTTTTTTTTTAGGCACTTGGGTATTAAGTTATCTTGAAATCCTCTTGTATAAATGCTGTCTTCAGGGTACATGCTTCCAAACCTAATTTGTAGACAAGACACTTTTAAAGTGTAATAATTTCAAACTTTATATTGAATTTATATTGCATATAAGTAACATGTATGTTTTGTGTTTTTAAGTCAAAAGATATGAGATTGTATGAACTAATGGTGAAAATACTACATATTACTTTTGTTTTGATATGACTTTACTAGCAAAAGTTCATTATTAAACAATACCATTCCTTTTGATACTTTTAGAACATAGGGAATTGGTGGTTCTAGAATTGATTGAGCCTATTCTTCGACATCTGAGTAAACAGAAGTTTACTTTTTTTAGTAACTTTTCTTAAGTGAATTACATGAACCATTTAAAGCTATATTTATATTAAAATTGTCATTTAAAATTTTGAGCATCTATAGTCATTGAAAATGAGTTACATTTTTCAGTCTAAAGTAATTTGACCTCATTTTATACTTGCTACTACGTTCAGTTACTTACAGGATCAGAATAAATTCTTTGCTTAAATTTGATTTTTTTTCCCTTAGGATTGGAACTCTGTAAAAACATTGTTGATATAAGTTTAAAAAATGTATATTAGGAAATAAATTTGTATTTTTGTTGATTCTTTTTTTTTCCCCGAAGTGTTTAGTAAACAAAATTTAGGAAGAATGGAGCAGGTTTTGATGATTAATCTTTGTAAGCCTATCAGAAACATTTTTATGAAACCTAGGTTCCTGTTTATTCATGTTTTCTCTTTTTTAAAATATTTTTTCAGTTACATGTAAAGACAATTTAAAAATTTTTGACAATTTATTTTAATGGTACAAAAACTTTTGTACTCACCAAAAATATTAATAATATCTTTAATGATAATAATGTAACTTATTTAAAAAGTTTTTTGTTTTTAACACTTTGTGATAAATCAATGCAAAGATGGTTCCATGTATTTCAATTCGTGATTTTAGTAGCTATCATCCCACAAAAATATGATTTACAATGATTCCTAAATTAACAAAGAAGTGTATTATTTGCTTGAACTTACTAAATAAATCATGGTACTTTTTTATATTTTGAGAATTTTTTTTTTGCTACTAAATTTTTTATAATAGTTTTTTTCCCCAAAAATACATGCAAAAATAGTTTTCAACAAATTCACTCTTGCAAAATCTTATGTTCCAAATTTTTCTTCCTCCCTTTCCCCCATCCCTCTTCCTCAGACAGCAAATAATCTAGTATGGGTTAAACATGTGTACTTCTTCCAAATATATTTCCACATTTATCATTCTATCCAAGAAAAATTAGATCAAAAAGGAAAAAGAGGAAGAAAAAAAAAGAGCAAGCAAACAACAACAACAAAATGGTGAAAATACTATGTTGTGAGCCACATTCATTCTCCACAGTACTTTTTCTTGATGCAGATGGCTCTCTCCATCACGTCTATTGGAATTGGCTTCTTGTTGCTATGTACAGTGTGTTTTTGGTTTTTGCTCACTTCATTTAGCATCAGTTCATGAAAATCTCCAGGCAGAACAATAATATTCTATAGCATTCATATACCATAACTAATTCAGCTGTTCTCCAACTGATGGGTATTCACCCAGTTCCCAGTTGCTGCTACAGTTTTGCACATGTAGGTCCTTTTCCCTTTTTAAATGATCTCTTTGAGACAAGCCCAGTAGAGGCACTGCTGGATCAAAGGATACGCACAGTTTGTTTTTTTTTAATTGAAGATTAACAACATTGACCCTTGATAAACCTTGTATTCCAATTTTTTTTCCCTTTCCCCACCCCCTCTCCTAGATAGTATGTAATCCAATATATGTTGAACATGATAAAAATGTTAGATCCAAAATATGCATATATATATATATATATATATATATATATATACTTGCTACACAGTTTGATGGCCTTTTGGGCATAGTTGCTCTCCAGCAATTGCTCCTCCAGTTGCTCTTCAGAGTGGTTTGGATTAGTTAATAGCTCCACCAACAATGTATTAGTGTCCCAGTTTTCCTATATCTCCTCCAACATTTATCATTATCTTATAAACACAATTTTTAACTTTTTTTTTTTAAGATTTTGAATTCCAAATTCTCTCCCTTTTTCCTTTCACTCTTCCTAGGGAAAATTTATGCTATTTTATATTGGTTATAAAAGCGTGCAAGTATGTTTTCATAATAGTTCTGTTGTGAAAGAAGACAGACCAAAAACATGAAAGAAATAGTGAAAGTGAAAAATAGTATGCTTTAATCTATATTCAGACTCCCACTAATTCTTTCTCCTGAGGGAAGAAGGCATTTTTCATCTTGAGTCCTTTGGAATTGTCTGAGATCATTGTATTATTGAAAACAGCAAAGTCATTCACAGTTGTTCCTTCTACAGTATTGCTATTACTATGTACAATGTTCTCCTCATTCTTCTTACTTCACTTTGCATCAATTCATGTAAATCTTTCTAGGCATTTTTGAAATCATCCTGCTCATCGTTTCTTACAGCACAGTAGCATTTAGCATTCTATCACAATTGTGATACCACAGCTTGTTCAGCCATTTCTCAGTTGATGGGCATCCCCTCAATTTCTAATTCTTTGCTATCACAAAAGAACTAGTATATAAATATTTTTGTACAAATAGATCCTTTTGCTTTTTAAAACAATCTTTTTGGGATACAGACTTAGTCGTTGTATTTCTAGAGCAAAGGATTTGCAAATTTGATATATCCTTTGGGGCATAGTTTCAAATTATTCTCCAGAATAGTTGGTTTTGTTCTCAAACTCCACCACCAGTATTGTAGTATCCCAATTTTCCCACATTTATTCCAACAATTATCATTTTCCTTTTCTATCACACTAGTTGATTTAAGGTGATACCTTGGAGTTGTTTTAATTTGCATTTCTCTATAATCAGTAGTGATTTGGAGCATTTTTTTTCACATGACTATAGATAGATAGTTTTGATTTCTTCTGAAAACTGCCTGTTTATATGCTTTGGTCATTTCATTTCTTCTTGAGAATTTCATTCAGTTCTCCTTGAGAAATGAGGCTTTTATCCGAGACATTTGTTGTAATTCCTACTTATGTTCTTCAAAATTACATAAATATTTTAGTTTCTCTGAGAACTCACTGCCCACAATTTAAGAAATTTTAAGAATTTGACTTTAGCTAAACCTATTTACAATGTATATATCACAGGAACTTGTAAGTGGCATTCATTGCTGAGGCGGTTGTATTATTCTCCCCCCCCCCCCCCCCCCCCCCCCCCCCCCCCCCCCCCCCCCACCCACCCCCGTTAACACTTCAATGCTTCAGTTTCTCAATCTGTAAAATGAGAAAGTTGAATGACATTAACTTTATTGGAACAATATAATTCCAAAGGATCCATTAAATATCAACTCTTGCTCTTTATGACATAAAAGTGACATGATGTCTAATCTTTTTCTTAGTCAAGTGCAAGCTGGTCCTATCAAACTAGAGAGTGTGTTCTGTTGTGGGATTGTATCTGTTGAGAGGGCAACACCAGAGCATTTAGAAAGACTCCAGTCATGAAAATGATTGGTAAAGAGTAGAGAGGTTCTGTTCAGTGTTAGTAGCTGTACTCATGAGAAGATCTTTAATATATATATATATATTTTTTTTTAATGATTTTTTTTTCAATTATATGTAAAGATGGTTTTCAACTTTCAGTTTTGAAAGATTTTGAGTTCTACATGAGAAATTTTTTGAAGAATTAGGATCATATAGTAAATAAGGACAGATATTCTAGGAAGACAGTCAAGAAAACATAGGATAAGGAGAAGCAATGAGATGTAGTATGTTCAACCTTTGGTATTATACTTTGTGCAGTTGTAAACAAGAGTTATTTAACCTCTTAGTATCCCAAGTAACTCTTAAAAAAAAAAGTCCTATATTTTATTTTTACTGCTGCAGAGTCCTGCTTACCCATTTTAATCAATTTCCAGTGAACAAACATTTTGGAAAATTAATCTGGCCTTCCAAGTACTCTCCATGGAGGGTAAAAACAAAAAGAAAAAAATAATTGTGCTTAATAGATAGTTATATAGTCTAAGTTTTGACAAAACCAATTTTCACATTAACTATGTCCAAAATTCATCATCTTTCAATCAGTAACTTGTTTCATCTTCATTCTTTTGAATTTCTAATTTACCATTGCTTTGATTAGCATTTTTAACTCTTTCAAAGTTGTTTTCCTCTACATTCTTTTATTGTATAAATTGTTCTACTTCTATTCACTTTATTATGCATCATTTCATAGAGATCTTATCCCAATGCCCTCTGCAACTGATCATTTCTTTTTTTTTTTTAATATTTTTAAAAAATAAATATTAGTTTTTAACATTATAAGATTTGGATTTCCTTTTTTTCCCTCCTCACTCCCCAAGACAACAGTCAGTCTGATATAGGTTATATATGTACAGTCATATTATTTCTACATTAGTTATGTTGTGAAAGAAGAATCAGAATAAAAGGGAAAATCATGAAAAAGAAAAAACAACCAAAAAAGTAGAAATAATATGCTTTTATCTGAGTTCAGATTGAATAATGTTATTTCTCCAGATGTGGATAGCATTTCTAATCATGAGAGTTTTAATTTACGTCTTAAGTGTTAGATCCTGGTATTTCTGAGAAATGCAAGGTTTATCTAAGTTTGATCATTTTTTCTTATGGTATAGTAACATTTTCATTACAGTAACAGTTCATTACATGAACATACCACAGGTTTTTATTGTTGTTTTGTTTTTTTGCCATTCTCCAATAGAAGATACACTTTTAGTTTCCAATTTTTTGGATACCATGAAAAGAGCTGCTCTGAATGTTTTTAATACATCTAGATCCCCTTCCTCTTTCCTTTGGGTATAGATGTTATAGCAGTATAGTTGGGTCAAAGGGTATGCTTAATTAGGTCACTTTCTAGTTACAGTTCTAAATTGCTTTCTGCTGGACAACTTCATTGATTCCCTAATGAACTAGCGTACCTGTTTTCCCACAGTCCGTCTACCATTTGTCATTTTCCTCTTTTCTAATCTGACAGGTGTAAAGATAAAACCTTAATGTTGTTTTAATTTAAATTTCTTTAATTATTAGTGGGTTAGAGAATTTTTCCATATGATTGTTAATAAATTAAGGGGTTTTTTCCTTTGAAAACTTTTTTGTTCTTTTGAATACTTTGATCTTTTATTTATTGGGCAATAGCTTTTATTCATTTGTGTTTGAATTAATTTCTTACATATCTTGAATATGACAGAGAAATTTGCAGCAAATTTTTTCTCCCAGTAATTCTAATACTTAGTAATAATCTTCTGTAATGACCTCATTCTCCCAGATGAGGAAACTAAGATCCAGAGAGTTTGGCACTTATCTAGAGTAATATGGGAAATAAATTGGAAAGCTAGAACATGAACTCATGTCTTTAGATGACAAATGAGTTAATATATGTAAACAGCTTTCCAAATTGTATAGTGCTAAATAAATGCTACCATCACCACCACCATTTTTCCCCCCAATGTCCCGGACTGCTTCTGCTATGGTTTTTCTTTCAAAAAATGCTGGATTTATGGCATTTTCAATTATTTGTTTAGTTTTGCTTTCTTCCTCTCTTTCCCCTCAGTATTGTTATTTAAAAAAAGTCTATGCTCTTATTTAAATTAAGATGCATAAAAATTGTTCCTGTAAAATTGCGTATTTGTCAAGAATTACTAATGTTTTTGTTTTTAATAAAATATTCAAGAATATTTTAGTTAAAACATTTGTATTGACACAATACAATTCTGTATTTTCATAGATATGTTTATAGTTAAAATTCATGTCACTTGTCTCTGTATTGTGATGTTTCTGTTTATTCACTTCCATGTTCTGTAGTATAGCACATTATTGAACTAAATTCTGTCATGCACATGATAAATTGACCATGAAGCAAATAAAAAACCCTAAATATTTGTGACTGAAGATTAGTTTAAAAGTTATGATATCACTCATAATTAAGACTTGTGATTTCAGTGTTGTTTTGCCTTCAGACCAACTATAAACTAATTTCAAATAAATTGCAGTCGCAGTGAAATTTATCCATAAGATATTTTGTCATTGTCCACTACAACTAATTTTCATGAATAGGAAGCATCTTCTCTATTTGGGGCACTGTTTTATTTTTTGAGGATTCAGAAACAGATGGGAAGAATTGCTGCTGTCAGCATCAGTGCTTTGCTTCAGAGAATCGATCTGACAATGGCACATCCTAGACTTTAGATAGATCTGGAGAGTCTATGTAGTCCCACCATCAGAGACAAAGTGAGGCAGGAGTCTTACTCTGGATCTTGTATTCTACCATCTCTACTTCAGACTAGGTATTTCCAGGTACCATCCAGGTACCATTCCTAGAACACTGATTTAAACTTAAATTTAAAAATTTAAACTCTGTGAGTTAGGATGATGATTGTTACTTAGAAATGCAGGACTTTGGGATCCATAATTACATATGTTGGCGATGTGGTCTTAGAATTAATAAAATTATTTAATAATATATTTGAAGTATAGGTGACACAGGGAATAAAGCATTAATTTGGAAATTAGAAAGAATCCTCATTACAGTCCTCAGAGGTGGGTACTTTTATTATTCACATTTTACAGAAGAGGAAATTGAAATTTAGAGAGCTTAAGTGACTGGCCCAGGGTCCTTCAGTTAGTGTCTGAAATAAGTTTGAACCAGGTCACCCTGATTCCAGATCTGGGATTATGTTTTAACACCTAACTGCCTCTGTTAAATTTGAGATCTTTGTAAAAGACGATTTATGTCCCTTTTTTACTTAATGTACCAAATTAAGTATAGTACTCAACATGACTAGTAAAATTTTCTTATAATTTTAATATTATTATATTTAATTATTAATTAAAACTAATAATTAATATTTAATATTAAAAATGGTTTTTTGTTTTAATTTCATTTGTTCAGTTGTATCTGACTTTTCATGACCCCATCGACCACATAGCATGCCAGGACTGTCCATGGGGTTTTCTTGACAAACGCTGCAGTGCTTTGCTATTTCTTTCTCCAGTGGTTTAAGGAAAAGGTTTACTTGCGCCAGGGTCATATAGCTTTTAAGTGTCTGAGGCCAGATTTGATCCCAGGTCTTTAACTTTATTACTAAAGTAATATTAGTTTTTGAGGAATAAATATGAAGAGAGGCTTCTTTGATTATGAACTTTGCCCTGCAGAGAAGGTGTGTTTCACATTTAAACATATTACTAATACATGCCATGACATATATAAATTGATGTTTTTCTATCTTACTATGAAATCTTCCTCCTAATTAAGATTCACTTTTTATATGTTCACATTGAGAGGGGGAGGACAAGAACTGCACTGGAAATTGGTTGTCAGTTATTAGTACCTACTTAAGAGTGAGTAATCTCTGTTAGCCATTTATCTCCTTTTAGAAATAGGATTATAGGTCAAAGCCTGAATTTTTGTATAGAATAATGGAGGTTTATTTGTATTTAATGTAGAGTTAGGCCTTCTGCATATCTAAAGGGGGTGCGTTCTGTTAGTCCCTAAATTTGGTACAGCATTACTGAAAATAAAAACATATGCATAGGTATAAGAACAGTCTTTACAACGACCCCATTGTATGGTGAGACTTTAAGATAGTATAAAAATACAGTCCCTCTTTTTACACAGCTTACATGTATTTGAATGAATTTTCCCTAATCTGTGCTAGTCAGCAGTCACACTAACTGGCTGTAAATGTGAGTTACTTCAAGATAGGGACTATATTTGCCTTCTTTCTTTGTATCCCTGGTGCTTAACTCAATGCCTGGTAAAATAATCAGCACTTATGAAGTACTTGTTGACTGACTACTGGAGTGTTTTTCTTTTGGAGGGTTGAAAGTTCTAAATTTAGTTTAGGTTCTAGTTATTTTTAAGCATTGGTCACTAATTATGTTTACAAAGTTCTTAAGGGGGTATTTGATAATCTTCTGTAAGGTCTGGATCCTGTGAAGAGGTAGAAGCTTCTTTCTTATATCATGTTCCCAAAAGTGAGGAGGTTGAGCCACAGATGTTATCCCATCCCATCCCATCTCATCTAGTGTGGGGCAGAGGAAAAAGGAGGAAGAAGAAGAGGAATTGGTGAATTCTTGCTCAGGGTTATTGAGGGGACTTTTGGTCAGTGTGATGATAGTAACAGAGAGATCTGTTATCTGTTCAAGACATGTATCTGCTACATAACAGGGAACTTTAAAAGACTTACTTGAAAGTGATTTTTGTGGACACAAATGACACATTGAGAAGAAAATTAAAAAGTATCGACAGTGATTTGTCTTGAGCAAGAAACTTAGACCACAGAGGCACAGGTTTTTTTTCTCCCTTTTTGTCCTCGGCGAAAGAAAGGGATGAAGAGAAGAAAAATTATTTTGGGAAGTAAACAGCTGCTTATCCGAGAGTAGGATTTGGATTTCTGGCTCAAATTTTACAATACATTGTTGACAGATTTCCTGGCCATAGAGAGTTTACATTTAACAAAGGTCAGTAAAGAATGTTATTGTCAGGTGTTAAACTAAAATACTCTCATATGGGGGAGTGAAAAGACTGCCTTGGCCTATCCCTCATAGTTTTAGATGTTAAGAATAGTTACAGAGAAATTACAGGAAGCAGAATTAACTGGAATGTCGATGACTTCACAGAAGACAAAATCCAAGAAAAGTGCCCTCGAGTATATAACAAGTATCCACAGTTTAGGGAACAAATGGAAGGAAGTAGAGGATGTATACCACAAGAGGGCACATTTGACTGAGCACATATCATTGAGGCTTGGTGGAATGATTCCTATGATTGGACTATGATTCTGGATGAGTACATTTTAATTACAAGAAACAGGATAGGTAAAAGAGAGTAGGTAGCATGCATGTTGAGAAGATAAATTCAAGTTAGGAAGTCCAAGTGCCAGAGGGACCAACAAGAGAAAAGAGTTGAGGGAAGGTCAAGTGGAAGTAGAGGAACAGAAATGACTTTATCATTGATTGGTATACTCTGCAGACTCTTTGATCTAAAAGGGAAATTAAATGATTTTGAGAGACAGAGCACAAGTCTGGCCCAGAGGTATAATGTAGAGAATTTTAATGATCTAAATCTTTGGAGCAAGCTCTCTTTCTTCCTTATGCCACACTTTCTCTCAAACTCCCATGTCCTTCCACCTGTCCCCTATCTCAGTGAAGAACAAAAGAGAAGGTGACTTTTCTTAGTAACAATTTCATCCTCTAAAGGTGAAGGAACTAACAAGGAAAATTTTATTTTGGACCTGATTCTCACTATTAAGAGGCACAGGTTCTAGGGTATAAATAATGAGTGTGTGTGTGTGTGTGTGTGTGTGTGTGTGATAATTCCATCATAAAGTTTGTACTAGAAAAAGAGGAAAGTTAGGTATAGTCACATAGTTTGATATAGCACTGATAAGTCAGTCATTGAGCATTAAGTTCTTACTATATGCCAGGCACCTTATTAAGTACTGGGAATACCAGTATAAGCAAAAATATAGTCTCTGCTCTCAAAGAACTTACATTTTAATAGAGAAAGACAACACATAAAGGAATTTGAAGAGTTTAATGGGTAGAGAAGATCCTCTTAAGTGGACATGATAAAATGCAGTCAGAAATAGATCCAGGAGAACAATTCAAGTTGACTGGGAATCCTTCCTCAAAAGAGAGATTTCCAGAGGAATTCATCATTGGAAAAAGAATTTCATAGGAGTGGAGAATGTACTAGAGTGAGTGGATCACAGGGGACTAAAAGAACTTCCAAGAGAAGGCACTTAGGAATGGGTGCAAAGTCCAAAGAGTTAGGATACCTGGGAGAGGAGAATAAAGTGATACTTGATTTTGGGAAAGTATGATTCTCTTAAATCAAATGATTCAGAAGTCATCTGAGAAGGAATTGGAAATGCTCAAGAATGAAATTCTAAAAATACAAGAGGAAACAATTACATTGTGGAAGAAAGTGGGATTTGCTCTTAGATTTTAATGTGGATACATAGGGAACTGACTTTCATAGATTTTAGAAAGAAATGTACAGGAGACGGAACCAAGGTGAGGTAATGATCAATATGAGCATGGCACAGTCATTTAAAAATGGTATCAGGCCAAATGATCTGGGGCTGACTGGAGGAACTAAGAGTAATATAAAGGGTGATTTGGTTTTTAACTCTTTGGGGAATTAAGAAGTGGGTCAGGAAATGATAAGATCTTTGCATTGAGTAGATAAGGTAATGAACTGCTCAGTTCTTTTATAAATCTCTACTTCTTTGCAAAGGAGAATGACTTTTATTTGGAGAATTTATAAAAATAATTAACAGAGAATTTCTGCCTAAAAAATTTAGTAGGAGGGCACCCAGCTGCTCTTGATGAATTAATTTGCCCCACCCAGAGAAACTGTGTATCTCAATTGTCTGGTTTTGAAAGATCTGACTGATGAAATGGTTGAGCTACTATAGGTGACACTTGCAAGGTCAAGGGAAATCAGATTGAAGAAGAATAGCCTAATTTTTAAAAATGGAATGAAAGTTCCTTAGACCAATGAGCTTGACAAAGAGTTATGATCTCATCAAGAAAAGATCCTATCAAATAGGCTTTCTTTTCTTTGGATAGGATTATTAAATTCACAGATGAAAGAATACTGTGACTATAATTTACCTTGATTTACAAACTGTTCTTGTGGAGAAAATATAGAGAGATGACTTACCCAATACATTCAGATTCAGAATCAGTTTGTGGATGGTCAGACCCTTCTTGGTTCAGTATCAGTTTGTCAGGAGTAACCCAGGATTGTATGCTTGGCCCTTGGATAAAGACATTCATGGAATGCTAATCAGTTTTGCATATAACATCAGACTGGGGGAGGGGAGTAACTGTGAAGGGTCATGGAGGTATTCAAAAGGTTCTTTAAAGAATAGAGGAGCTTGATCATCTAATATGGTGAAATGCAATAGAGATTAAGTCTTAACTTGAGTTGGAAAAAAAATCAGCTTAAGCGTGGGTAGAGAGCTGTTTTGGAAAAGATAGAGGCATTCATGAACAATAAGCATAATAGGAGTCTGCAGTATAATATGGTGTTAAACAGGCTTAATGTAATTTTCCATTGCTTTCAGGAATTTATGTATATAGCTTATGGGACTAGGAAGATGATAATGCTATTGCCATACTTCCTCTGAACTATAATTTTCGGTTCTGGGCATCCTTGCTTAAGGAGATCTTCAATGTGGGAGTGTATTGGACATTAGCAGCTGGGAGCTTGAGGGGTCTTGAGTCTACAACATATGAGGGTGATTTGAAAGAGTTATACATGTTTAACTTGAAGGGGGAAAAAAAAAAGATTGGAGGGACAAGATAGTTGTGCTCAGTATTTGAAGAGTTGTCATGTTTTCTTTGACCATAGAGGGCAGAACCCAGGTACAATGTGTACTTGTTTCAAAGAGTTAAAAAACTTAGATTAGATGTATTAGAGCTGTCCAAAAGCTAATTGGTCTCGAGGTAGAGGATTTCCCCTTTCTTTGGAGGTCTTAAAGCAGAAAAAAAACCACTTGTTTTCTTACCTTAATTACATTGTATTCAGTTTTTGGTTCTTTCTACTTCAGTTGTAATAATTAGTCATGGTAACTTTGTTTTCTTGGTTCTGCTTACTTTACCCTGGCTCTGTTCGTGTAAGTCTACCTATAGTTCTTTGTATTCATTGTTTCTTACTGCACTGTAATATTCTATTACATTTGTATAAGCTAATTTGTTTGGCCATCTCCCAGTTTGGGGATATCTGTTTTTTTTTTTCTCCCATACTTTCTTATTGTCATAACAAATGTTACTGTGATTATTTTGATATATATATGGAACCTTCAGTAATATCTATTGAGCTCTTTGTGGTCTTGTTTCTTCCAGTGGATTCTCTGTCACTTTTGGTCACTTTATAGTTCTAAGTTGCTTTTCAGAAAACAGTGGTTGAACCAATTAACACACTTTCATAAAAAATATGTTAATTTTCACATCGTTCCAAAATCCCCTCTCAAAATACTATCTTTGCCAATGTTTTATGGGTAAAAGTGACATGTCAAAATTGTTTTGATATGTATTTCTTAATGATTTGGATAATTCTTTCTAAAGCAAGGATTCTTACCTTTTTTTTTTTTTTTTAATCAGTAGATCTTTCTCAGTCTGCTAAAACCTATGGCTTCCTCAAAATAATTTTCTGTTACCTTCGTTCATAATTGAATGAGGGCTAAATTTGAGAATTTTATATTCATATTCTTTGAACACTTAATGGAGAATGACTCTTACTCTATCTCTTCTGTATGTTAAACCCCTTTCAGATATTTGATGCAAAGATTTTTCTCCTTAATAATAGCTTCCCTTATCCTAATTGCATTGAATTAATTTTGTTAAGGCCAAAGTTTTTCAATTTCATGTAATCAAAATTATGTTTTGTGATCTTTCTCTTCTGTTTGGTTACGAACTTGGCCCTTAGCCATAATTATGAATTGGATCTCTTCTGATTTCTTAGTATTGTTTTTTGCATTCCATTTGCTTATTATTTTGAGCTCATTGTGATATTTTAAGTTGTTGACCTAACTATTGCTACACTGGTTTCTGATCCCACTCGTTTTTTTCTCTCATATCTTAATCTCTATTCTTATCCTTTTTGACCAAATTGACCACCTCTCAAATTACTCATTCCCTGGCTTGTCTGATATTCTTCTTCTCAGTATCCTTTGCTGGACTGTCATCAAATTCTTGCTTAAGTACCTCTCATGGCTCAATCCAGATTTTGTCTTTGTTTATATCTTTTGGTGATCCCATTGACTCCCATGGGTGCTGATTTCTCTCTATTGTCTCCTTATTTATTCCTTGATCTGACATTATAAAGACCACTACAGTATTGCTTTAGCTCCTAGCTTTATTTCATTTTACTCTCTTTTATGTAATTTGTTCCAGTCAAATTTCAAATTTGGCTTATTATTTTACCTTGATCAACATAACTTTTTTTTTTCCTCCAAGCTGCCTTCCATGTTTGAAATACACTCCTTCAGAGCCCATAGTTCTGAAAACCTACTCACATCGGGACTGGGCTCAATAAGCAAAAGTACGCATATACCACGAAGAATATAGCACCTTCCAAAATCCATAAAGAAATAAGAGGGGAGAGAAAGGTGGATGGGGACAGCAAAGGGTGAGGGAAGAAGACAAGGGAGGGGATTCTATAAGCCAAATTATGGAGCAGAATTTAATGAAAGAGTCAGCAGGAATAGAAAAGGGTTGTATGTGTATGTGTGTCTGTGTGTGTATCTACATATCTATTCATAAATATCTTTTCTTAATTGTAGCTTGCTTAGGAGTACTAGGGGGATGAAAGAGAGATATATGTATATATGTATGTATATGTGTATTATTTATTTTTTTTGCTGAGGCAATTGGGGTTAAGCGACTTGCCCAGGATCACAGTCAGAAAGTGTTAAGTGTCTGAGGTCAGATTTGAACTCGGGTCTTCCTGACTTATGGACTGGTGCTCTATCCATTGTGTCATCTAGCTGCCCCCTACATATGTATTTATAAATACATTTATAAATGTATCCTTTTTAAACCATAGCCTGCTTGGGGGTGGGGAGTGGGGAATGAAGGCAGGGAAGAATAAATTTTAAAAGGTGCGCAGCAGAGAACAAAAAACATTTTACAAGGAAGAAAAGATGGACACTAATGAATATAATTTCTTCTAATATATTCTTTCTTAAATAGGTATTTGTTATATATTTTGCTGGGCATATGATAATGTTCTCTTTTGTTTTGTATTGCTTTTTTGTTTTTTTTTTTTTCTTTTTCTTTAAATAAAATAAATTTTTTTTGGGGAAAAAAAAGAAATATACTCCTTCTTTGCTGTGTGTAGAATCCTTAAAGATAGTGAAGTATAAGCAGCATGTAGGACTTACATTATAGGATAGAATTCTACTCAGGGTAAGGATAGGTTCTGACTGGTGTTTTGTTTTTTTTTTGTTTTTTTTTTTTAGCTATATGAACATAGACAACACTTCACAGGATTGTTAGGATCAAATGATGTAGATAAAGGTATATAGAACTGTATGTAGCAGTTTTATACTATATAAATGTCATCTAATATATGTCATCTTTCTGTTAAAGCTTAGCTTTTCTTCATTCCCCAGTTCTTTCAAATTATCTTTAGTCTACATGTATTATAATCATCTCTGAATTCTTTGAGGACAGTGACTTTTTTGGTTTGTATCTGTTTTAATATTTTATAAATATTAGATACTTTAGGTTGACTAGAAATTGACACATACAAAGGTTATAATTAGCTC